>NC_141081.1:2970000-3562500 GCF_041138505.1 Cibotium barometz | reverse complement strand
GCACTGCAAACCAAAACTGGTACTGTACTATTACCTTGAACTCGATGCATTCATGGATGGGAGAGGAGGCTATTCATGAACGGCTCGATGTCAACGGTGTGGCCAACAGCAGCCCCTTCGCCATGGCCAGAAGGAAACGATCGATCTCACTGCCTTGGTTTTTGTTGTGATACCTGAGAAGCCCATGGGACCAAATCCCTTCTGCATTGATGGCTATTGCCTTGCAATTGCGACAACCTGCATGATGATCGGCGTGTATGTCGAAAGGCTTCTTGGTGTTGGTAACCCAGAGAGCATTGCCCCTCATACCTCTTATGCTCAAATTATTGACATGAATGCCTTCAAGAACAGATTTCTTTATGAAAGTTGACACAATATGTGTCCTCTACATGGGGAACATGCATGTTGTTCAAACAATATGTGTCCTCTACATGGGGAACATGCATGTTGTTGAGACAAATAGAGTGGTTCTCACGATAAGTGTAAGGGAGTTCACTAAAGGAGTAGTTTAAAACTCTTTGATCTATGAAGCTTGATGTTTTAAATATACCCATTTTGTTAACTTCAAGGTAATAAACTACGGTTAAACTTATAACTTTTTTCATTCTTTGTATTTAAAAAATCAAGGATGTATGTAAAACTTTATGTAAGTCGATGAAATTGTAAGCTCCTTTTGTTTAACTCACATGATATTTTACATATTCCTAGGTGAATCCCTTGAGCCCGCACTCTCATCCATCTTTTTAAATGAGTTTCCTAAAATCTAAAATTAGGTGAACCGCCGCCTTCAGACAAATATAGATGTATATACAAATACAAATACATATATATATATGTATATACATATACATATACATATACATATACATATACAAATACATATACATACATATATGTATGTATATACATATACATATACATATACATATACATACATACATACATACATACATACATACATACATATATATATATATATTCATGTGTGGATACCTTTTTACCATTCATTCACTTGAGCGTAGTTGGGTCTTAATCTATTCTACGTACGTGTGATTTAGTTTGTGATTCACCGTTTGGATTATTTTCATAATCCATAATTTCTTCTAGATTAAATAAAATTTAAAAAATATTTCATTGTACAGTATGGATAACGAGGGGGAAATTGTGAGGTGTTCCATGGACGTTGAGGATAGAAGCCATCGTGTAGAGTATTCAAGACCTCAACAATCTGAGGTAAGAGAAGATAATGAGAAGACTCAACGAATAATGCATGCTTTTAAGCAATGCCAGAGGAAACTAAAAAACTCTACTAAGTGGGTGCGACGTAGCCATGGTAAGAAGACTCTAAATGGAAAGAAGACAATAAATGTAACATTAGAGAATATACTCCATTTGGTCAACGACACAAACTCCCATGTGTTAAATATGGAGAGCTTGATTGCTGGTCTTGGTCAGTGCATAAGAAATCATGGAAGTGGGGAGAGCAGTTCAACTCGAGAATGAGTTTCTGCCATTATAAGTGGGGAGAGCAGTTCAACTCGAGAATCAGTTTCTGCCATTATAAGTGGCAATCACGAGATCAAGGATATTATCGAAGCTACCTACCTCCGCATAATGGATACATGTGGTGCTTTCGGAGAAGCACACCTTTGTGATATTGGTTGTCGAAAGACAATTGATGTTATAAAAGAGCAACAAGACAAGTTAAGTGCCCATGTTGATAGGCTTGGAATGGAAGTATCAAGCCTTAAAGTAACATTGAATAGGTTTCAGACTTTACTTACCAAAATGAGTCGTAGATTACAAACACGTGGAATGTAATTATTCATTTGTGTTCACCAATTAGGAGTTGATCTTATGATTCTTTTGTAATGCTTATGACACTATTATCTTTTTGTAACTTTGGGCTCTAAGTACTCGAATGATAATGATGGTCCTTTACTTACCAAAATGAGTTATAGATTTCAAACACGTGGAATGTAATTGTTCATTTGGTTCACCGATTAGGAGTTGATATTATGGTCCTTTTGTAATACTTATGACAGTATCATCTTTTTGTAACTTTGGGCTCTAAGTACTCTAATGATAATGATGGTCCTTTTTGTCTCTCAGATATCATTGCAAGAGAGAGGGAGAGAGAGAGAGGGATTGATTTATATATGTGGATATAATCTCTTAGTATTTATTTGGAGATTATAGAGAATGTCTCTTTTAATGGTTTTTTATAGTAAATTCTCTTTTTATGGCTTTTTATCTCTTATATATACATGGGCGCAAGAGAGAGAGAGAGAGAGAGAGAGAGAGAGAGAGAGAGAGAGAGAGAGAGAGAGAGAGAGAGAGAGATTTCTAAGCTTGGTTTGGTCATTGGAAGACATTGGATGCTGATTTTATAATGTTTTTGTAATATTTGTGACATTGTTATTATCTTTTATAAGTATATATGTGATGTTTTAGGATTATAGATTTTGTCTGTTATTTTTATATATGTAAGTTTTAAGGAAAAATGTGAAATGAAGTTAAGGGGATGGAAAGAGCTCTCATCTATTCTACTTTGTGGATCAATGTAGGTACATTAGCTTTTCATAGGGCTACCATATTGTTAAGAGAGAGACGATGAGACCGCTTAATGTCGACTTAGAGGGTTATTTCTACCCAATCGACGGGGAGACTTGAACCCAGGTGGGTAAATGTCATCCCAAGGGTAATTCAACTAGCCATTTCTACCACGCTTGGGTGATAGAAAGGTAGTGAGAATTGTCCTCTTTACACACACACCACTTGAGACGAGGCTGCTTAACATCGACTTAGAGGGTTATTTCTACCCAATCGATGGGGAGACTTGAAGCAAGGTGGGTACATGTCATCCCAAGGGCAATTCCACTAGCCATTTCTACCACGCTTGGGTGATAGAAAGGTAGTGAGAATTGTCCTCTTTACACACACACCCACTTGAGACAAGACTGTTAACATTGACTTAGAGGGTTATTTCTACCCAACTGATGGAGACACTTGAACCCAGGTGGGTAAATATCATTCCAAGGGCAATTCCACTAGCAATTTCTACCATGCTTGGGTGATAGAAAGGTAGCGAGAATTGTCCTCTTTACACGCACACCCACTTGAGAAGACGAGACCGCTTAACATCGACTTAGAGGGTTCTTTCTACCCAATCGACGAGGAGAGTTGAACCCAGGTGGGTAAATGTCATCCCAAGGGCAATTCCACTAGCCATTTCTACCACACTTGGGTGATAGAAAGGTAGTGAGAATTGTCCTCTTTACACACACACCCACTTGAGACAAGACCGCTTAACGTTGACTTAGAGGGCTGTTTCTACCCAATCGATGGGGGCACTTGAACCCAGGTGGGTAAATGTCATCCCAAGGGCAATTCCACTAGCAATTTCTACCATGCTTGGGTGATAGAAAGGTAGTGAGAATTGTCCTCTTTACACACACACCCACTTGAGACGAGACCGCTTAACATTGACTTAGAGGGTTATTTCTACCCAATCGACGAGGAGAGTTGAACCCAGGTGGATAAATGTCATCCCAAGGGCAATTCCACTAGCCATTTCTACCACGCTTAGGTGATAGAAAGGTAGTGAGAATTGTCCTCTTTACACACACCCACTTGAGACAAGACCGCTTAACGTTGACTTAGAGGGTTATTTCTACCCAATCGACGAGGAGACTTAAACCCATGTGGATAAATGTCATCCCGAGAGAGAGAGAGAGAGAGAGAGAGAGAGAGCTTTATAATCTTTTAGTATGTATGTGAAGATTGGAGAAAATCTCATGAGGGATTGTATATTATGTGTATACACAAATATTATAGAAAAAAATGTTATTTTTATTCAATGTTTACTATTTTATAATAAAGAAAATGACTTTATACTCAATGTGCCACTCCTTCTAATTGAATACTTGATGGAATTAGGTTTATAGCAAGAATGGTAGAGACAGGTAGTTTGAGGTGTCCTCTTTAGACCATTTCCTTGAATGCTCCAAGGAAAAGAAGAAGAAATGAAAAAATAAAATGTGCATAGGAGTCAAGGGATAGTGAACCTCATTATTGATGCAAGGGTGCATAATGTTACCTCTAATACCGGTGATGTATAGTGAACCTCATTATTGATGCAAGCATAATGTTACCTCTAATACCGGTGATGTATCGATGCAAGAGACTCATAGGATTCTTGCAGAAAACGATACCTTTTTTACAAGTTGTGCAAAAGTACCATTATAGGAGCCACAATAGATATTACTACGTTGTAGGTTGCATATATAGAAATTATCTATTTGTAGATTTTTGGTTGTTGTAAGCAAATGATGTCTAGCAATATTTAACCAGATTGTCAGTGAGAAGATTTAGAAGAACAACTTCCATGCAAAGAAGTTTAGAATGACTAATTTCCTTATGGGAAAAGGATTTTGCGACTATGTTGATAATGAGGAGCCTCCAGAATTGCCTGAAGAGAACACAACTCCAATAGAGCTAAAGGCATTCAAAGACTAGAACGAGGGTGCAAGGAAAGTCATGTATTAGCTTTTAGTCAATGTAACAAACACTATGATAGGGTATATATAGGATGCCAACACTCTAGCAACAATTACATGGGAAAACCTGGTAAAGATGTTCTAGGTAAGCACAAAGGCAAATAAGTTGCAGCTAAAACAAAAGCTACATACAGTGAAGAATAAGAACATGTTTATCGACGGATGAGTATATAAGAATATGGCACAATGGAAAGAGATAGCAAGACAAAGCACATTAGAAAATGTAATAGATACACAATGTAGAGAATTTAAAAATTTTGATTATAAAGAGGTACAAGTGATGGTGTTGTCCACCTGTGCACTCTGAAGTAGAGCTTAGATGGCTATCTAGAAAGACTATGGATGGAGGATATACTAAGTGTAGAAAGAGGTGGATTCTCACAAGCATTGGATACCTTAGCTCATGGAAACCATGCCCATATATAGTAATGTAGGCGGTGTGGTAGACGCGTATACAACAAGGGAAGTTACACTGCATAGATAAGATCACCGCCCGCGTATCAAGAATGTGGCTCACTGACCCCACTGACCACCGCCCACTATTGATGGACTTGATATCCAAGGAATATTCTTGGGAATATTCTTCATACCATCGCCTCGGGAGATGTCACCACACTAAAGCCCCACTCGGGCCCCCAGCTAATGCTCGTACCCTTGACGATCTCCTAACCATCATCAATGGTCACAATAATGACTCCATCGGCGTCTAAGCCAGGGTTCCCACACTAAAGACTTATGCATGATGGCTACTCCTCATAATGGGGGGCTTAACAAATGTGCATTATACATCAAAGTGAGATACATGCTAAGAGCAGGAATTGAGTGTATACTAACAAAGTATGCATTGAATATCAAGGGAATTGTTAAATCCCTTGGATCTATTAATGTCTTAGTGGAAGACGATGACTTAGTGAGCGTTTGATTGAATGGGCTTGGCAAAGAATACAAGCTATGTAAGACCTCTATTGCTATAAGAGAGAATGTTCCCAACTTCTGGGATTTGCTGTCTATATTAATCATGGAAAAAAAGTCTTTGGGTGAAGACTCTTCCTCTCAAAGTAAGAACACTTCAGAATAAACCTTCTACTCAAACTAAGGTAGAGGTTATGGTTGAGGCCAAGGTGGTGGCTGCTATGGAAATCAAAATTATTTACATGAGCAGTCCAATGATTCATAACAGTAGCAATATACACACATAGGTGAAAGAGGCCAGTCTCATGAGTGACGATAGGGCAAGCCAAAGAGGTCGAGTAGGGTTTGCAGGTACACTTTAATCTTAGGCAGATGTGGTTGAGTAGGGTTTGCAGGTACACTTTAATCCTGAGGGCTATTATGTTGAGGAGTTTAACAAAAATGTCGTTTGATTATAAAGGAAAAAAGAGTGAGCAAAATGTTTACTTTAGATGTACGCATTCCTGAGGTGAAAGCTTTTATATCTGTATAAGGTGCAGGTGTTGTGGTTAATATAGATATCTACACAAATGTAGTGGTTATGTGAATAAATAGCGATTGAAGTCTATGCAAAATTTAACAATTGTTATATGTTTGCTAAAGTTTAAGGTGGATGGAATACATAAACTATGTGAAGCATATTAGTTTGGAAAGAAAACAAAGAATGTATTTCCACATAATAGGAATGTAAGTAAGAGAGCACTTGATGTGGTGCACTCAGATATATGGGGGACTCTCAATAGGGCAAGATGTCGTTATTATGTATCTTTCATTGATAACCACACAAGAAAGATGTAGGTTCATCTCATGAAAGAGAAAAGTGAGTTGTTTACTCACTTTCAAAATTTAGAATGTTGGGTGAAAATCAAACATGTTTGTAGGTTAAGTGCCTAAGGTTAGATGGAGGGGAAGAGTACTTATCCAATGAGTTTAACGAGTACTTTAGAAAGCATGGAACTCAAAGAAAATTCACATGCAGGTACACTCTGCAAAATGGTTTTGCTTAGAGGAAGCATAGGTACATTATAGAGGTGGCTCATGTATTGAGGCTGAGAAGAGTTGTTGAGAGTTGTAATCGCGGTGTTATGTGTATGTGGGAAAGCACCCTAGAGGTGCAAGATATTGTGGTGAGATAAGAATGGCACATGTAATATTGTATGGTGTGTGAGTGTTGACCAAAAGAGTGGAAAAGGGAGTGCCACATGGATGATGATGTGTAAAGTGGAAAAAGGCTAGAAGGCCTATCATTGTATGGTTCATTTTTGTGATGTGTAAAGTGGGATAAGGCTAGAAGGCCTATCATTGTATGGTTCATTTTTGTGAATGCAATAGAGATCAAGTGTTGAGTGTGCAATCTCTCTCTCTCTCTCTCTCTCTCTCTCTCTCTCTCTCTAGTCATGGAGTTTTTAGTGTGGTATAACCCACCTTAAGTTTTATGCTTAATCTTGTTTCTATCACCATGATCAATCCTATATTAGGATTGTTAAAATGGTATCAGAGCTTGGACATGCATATGATCTTCCATTAATGAGTTGCTTTAGCAGAAGAAATCAGTTTTGCAAAGCAAGAAGAATTAGAAGTCAATATTTGCGAAGATGGGCAGAATAAGCAGCTTGAAGAAGAAGACTTGGTGTAGTAGACGGTCTTAGTGGTGGCAGCAACTTATAAAGATTAGAGAAGCTTGACATATGGCTTTGCCATCTTGATGAGCTATATAATTTACATAGCTATGAATTGTACGCAGTTATGGTAAAAGCAAGCAGCAACCATTCTGCACAATTATCCAAGAGAGCAAGAGCACACACAAAGCAACTTAAGAGAATTTAACTTCAGCCATGAAGGCTTAAAGAAGAAAGAGGACCGAGTAGAGCTGCGAGATGACATGAACTGAGGATGCATGGAAGCTATGGCGATGGTCGTAGAGTAGTTATGGCATCGCAAAGCGAATAGGAGAAGCTCACGAGAAGAAGAGCAGGTCATGTAAGCTTTGGCCATGGGAGAGAGAGCCGTGAAGCAGCCCAAAGAGGCTGCACGGTAGAAGAGGACGTAGTTGAAGTGAAGGAGCTAGAGTAGAGAAGACGACAAGGCGCAGCCAAGAATAAGCTTTCCATTAATTCTCAGATAGACCAGATGGGTTATAGTGGCACAGTCTAGCACGAACAACAAGCAGCAAACATCAGGTAAGCAAATGGCCGGTCGTACAGAGAGCAGCATGGAAAAGACCAAGGTCACCATGAAAGGTTGGAAAGATCTAGCTATGGCGCTTGAGATTGGAGCAGTGCAGGAAGGTTAGAGATGAAGACCACGTGGTGTGGCTAGTGGGCAGCGGTGGCATAAAGGCTGCATAAGAGGAGGCGAGTCCCGACTCTGCAAAAGGTCGGTGCAGTAGCAGAGATCACGAAGAATTAATTTGGTTTTTTTTTAAAAAGTTGACAGTAAGGGTTCATTCACACACCATATCATATGTTAAAAAAAAACATAAGCCCTTATTCACATAGTAGAAGAGAACTTGAAAATCATTTTAAATTGGTCTCATTTTTTGACAATGTCAAAAGGAAATATCACACACATATGGGCCTGCTGCGCGGCTTTGGCCAAAAGACTTTGTAAAGTTTATTATCACCCACAATTGATGATGGGTAACTGTGCCCGAGCTTGCGTGCTCAAAACGACATGTGTATTTACCCATTGGTATGAGGGTTGCCCTGCCCGATCTCATCGAGAAGCTCAAAACGGTTGTCATGATGTGTGCATGAGCGATGCACATGTGAGGTGCATAGCATGGGTTGGTTCCCACCCAAACTTCTATGTTCAAATCAAACTCAACGGTTCTGCTCTATGGCTGAGAAGAGCATGCCTCACCATTATTGGGTTAAAGTAGTTTTATGACTACACTTTATATTATGAATAGGACCCCCACAGCCAGTGCATGGTGTAACTCTAGAGGAGAAGTATAGTGCTTAATTTTTTTTGTCACACTTGAAAGTGTTTGGATGCATTGCATATATACAAGTGTTTGGATGCATTGCATATATACAAATAATGAGCTATGCACCGCATATATACAAATTCCTAATGAGCTATGCAGTAAGTTGGATCCAAAGGCTAAAAAATGTATGCTAATTAGTTACTCCCTTGAGAAAAAGGGGTATAGATGTTGTCACACGTGACATGAGGGTGAGCAGGGATGCTGTTTTGATGATGAGATAAGTAGTTGGTATGATTCTATAAAAGACTCAAATGGGGCTGATGCACAAGAAAAGGTGGTTGTACAGAATATAAGTCAGCAATAACATAGTCATTAAGTGGACTAAGAGAGTTCTCTAGCAGTGGGTCGGTTGATAGACCATGGAGTGGCAGGATGATGCATCAAAAAATTAGCCTTACAAGTTCAACAAGTGCATCACATTAAGGCAAAGAGAAGGTGATGAGTCTCTTGGTATGCTTGACATTTCAGCACGGCATTCATATGTTGATGGACTAGTGCCTCAGAGAAAAGCGTTAATGAAGCGTTTGGGATTCTAGCTATGATGACACCCAGTGTAAGGAAGGCTAAGGTAGCTGTGACATAAATAATAGATCTAGGACCATGTAGGTTGAAGAGGGTCAAAAACCCTATTTAGAGATTGATGTATGATGATTATGCAGCTCACCATTATGCATACATGGCAAAGGTTGTGAAGGAGGTTGAACCCACATGTTTTGAGAATGTTATTAGGCATGTACATTGGGAGAAAGAAATGGATTAAGAAATGATTGCATTGGATATGCAAATAAGACATGGGAATTGGTGCCTTTCGGATAAAAAGGCTATTGCATGTAAGTGGGTCTACAAAGTGAAGCGCAACTTAGATGGAAGCCTTAGCAAGTACAAATCAAGATTGGTTGCCAAAGGTTATGCTTAACCTATGGCATTGATTATGAGGAGACGTCATTTAGATCTATTTCCAAGGATGAAAAAGGTTATGCTTAGAGCTACGACAATGATTATGAGGAGACAGTTAGCCTTGTTACCAAGAATGGAAACAATGAGAGTTGTTATTGTCGTGGCTACATCAAAAGATTGGGTTTTGCATTACTAATTAGGCAAAGTTTGGACTTAAAAGGGGCCCTCTAAGAAGTGCCGTCAGCTTTCTCTTAAAAAAATGGACTGATGGTTAAATTTTTGCAAATCAAACTAAAACTTGTCGGAGATTGTAGATTGAGAATCTACTCTTTGAGATCTTTCCAATGATATATAGCATGCCACATCATCACCAATCTGGGAACTTCTTGATGGGCAATTTTACATATTCAAGAAGTTCCCAATGATATATAGCTTGCCACATCATCACCAATCTGGGAACTTCTTGATGGGCAATTTTACATATTCAAGAAGTTCCCAATGATATATAGCTTGCCACATCATCACTTTGGGAACTTTTTGATGGGCAATTTTACATATTCAAGAAGTTCCCAATGATATATAGCATGCCACATCATCACTAATTTGGGAACTTCTTGAATATGTAAAATTGCCCATCAAGAAATTCCCAAATTGGTGATGACGTGGCATGCTATATATCATTGGAAAGATCTCGAAGAGTAGATTCTCAATCTAGTAACATGCCACATTATCACCAATTTGGGAACTTCTTGAATATGCAAAATTGCCATCATGCTAGAGTAGATTCTCAATCTACAATCTTCGACACATTTTGGTTTGATTTGCAAAAATTTAACCATCAGCCCATTTTTTTAAGAGAAAGCTGACATGGCAATTCTTAGAGGACCCGTTTTTGAGTCCTAATTTTGCCTAATGGATGGATATGTAAAGAATGTATTCGTGCATGGTGAGGATTTGCATCACTTAGATTATGTGTGCTCGCTACATAAAGCCTTGTATGGCTTGAAGCAAACACTAAGAGCATGTCATGTGATAAGATAGGATAGTATCTTATCACCATTGATTTCATGTGGTAGATGTTGATCATTTACTCTATGTGCAAAAGAGTGATAAGGGGATTGTGGTCATCACCATCTATATGGATGACTTGATTGTTGGGGGTGACAATGAAGAGAAAGTTGAGAATGTAAAGGGCCTTCTTAAGAAGAAGTTTGATATGAAGGATTTGGGTGAGTTGAGATACTTTCTTGGCGTTGATGTCATTAGGACACCTAAGGAGGGCACATGGCTGCCAACAGAGACAATATTCAAATTGAACATGCTGTCTAAATATAGTATAGATGGTTGTAAAACCATTTTTGTACCATTAGATCAGAATGGCAATCTAAGTGCAAACATGGGTGAGATTTTGGAGAGTGCCACTATGTAAAGGAAAATAGTGGGTAGCTTAATTTACATGATAATCATAGGGCTAGGCATCAACTGCACAGTTGGGTTGGAGAGTTAGTTTATGCAGGTTCCTCGAAAGCCGCATTTGGATAGTGTGAGGTGTATGCTATGCTACATGTGGATTATGGCCTTTTCTATGAGGCTGGTATATAGTTACAGGTGTATGGATACACTGCAAATTGGGCTGGTAGCATCTTGGGCACAAAAGATCTACTAGTAGGTTTATGTTTCCGTTTGGGAGTGGTGCTGCTATATGGAGTAGCAAAGAAGCACCTGACAGTTGTCTTATTGATGAGTACATAGGTAGAGTGTACAGGGGTGCTGTGGTGGTAGGATGTGAGGTAACTTGGCTACATAAGCTACTTGGATGTTTGGAGTTGCATGTGGACATACAAGTTGTCATTTATTATAATAAACTTAGTAGCATATAGTGTCCAAGAACACAATGTTTCATGTGCAAACCAAACACATAAAAGGTCCATTATCACTTCATCAAAGAGAAGGTCTTGGCAAGCGATGTTAATCTTGTATATGTAAGCATAGAGGAGAAGGTAGTTGGAATTTTCACCAATGAGTTGACATTCGTGATGCACCTAGGTGACCATGCTCTTCCACATTTGCACCACTGGCATGTAGACATGACAGATCTTTGCTAGTGATTCTATAGTTGGACTACACCTACCTAGTCCATCTGCGTTATGGCATACTTACCTTGCTAGCTCAGCTATCTAGCATGTTCACATTATGGACCACTTGTAAATAGTACTCTAGTTCTTATGTTAGGTTTTCACTTATCTTCAATAGCATATTTAGCCTAGTATTTATGTTGGGTTTTCACTTATCTTTAGTAGCCTATGTAGCCAGCTCAGCTATTTAGCATTTTCACATTATAGACTGCTTGTAAATAGTAATCTCTAGTACTTGGGTTTTCACTTATCTTTAGTAGCCTTCTTTTGAGAGTAAGAAGAAGAAGAAGATTTCAGTCTTCCATCTTTATGTGTGTGTTATCCATTAATGTGTGTGTGTGTGTGTGTGTGTGTGCGTGGTTGCAAGAGCTCAAGCTCTCTCTCCTCCCCCAATATTTTGAACATAGCTCATTGTGTGAGTCCATCTGCAAATTTGATGGTGAGAAAGAGATGGTTTGAAGTTAAGTCAAAGGATAGAGGGTTGCTTTTACAGGCTAGCCAAAAAATGTTGAACAGTACATGATGGTAGAGCATAGAAGGCTACTCTTGAAGCAAGAGGCACAATATCCAATGTGAGAAATGATGTGTGTTATTAGAAGTAGGAAGGTAATTAACCAAGGAAGAATTACTAGGCTAAAGACAACATATTAGTGTGAGGTGACATGGACTATTTTGCTGCAAGATAGTCTAATATCCACAAAGGAGAAAATAGGATAATGCCCAACAAGAACAATGACATCATTGGGCTATGAGGTGAAGTGCACAACCTTGTGTGAAAGCCACATGTACAATAAAAAAGGGGGGTTGATTACTAATAGCCACCTACACCTATTGACACCAATCTCAAAGGAACTTTGAAGAAAGCCCTTACTGGTAACAAGCACCCTATTGTGATGATGATATCAAAAAAGAAAACACCTATTAGATGTGATGATCTCAAACACACATAGAAGGGTAGCTTTCTTGTTGGTGATGGGAAACTTTACCAATGGTGGTAGTAGAACAAAGAAGAGTTGGGATGGTAAGGGCTCCCCACCATAGCCCACGCAAAAGAGGAAGAAGGCCTCTACCACCACCATAGCTGGTAGAGTCTCCCTTTCTAACTATGACACCTTTATCCACATACCCCCCTTCCCATTCTATTTAACTGCCCTCCTTCCTTCTCGTCCACCCACTCCTTATCTCCCTCTAATTAGGGTTTTATTTCCCTTTTTAAAAAAAATAAAGAAATTAACCATTATAATTAATTATTAAAACTTTATTTTCTTGTTTTTCTTTTTTGTAATGCATCAACATTACTAACACTTCTACTTGTTTTTCCTTTTTTGCACGGTCCACATTCTAACTTCTTCTTCTCACTAACCTTATTCTTACTAATCTTTAAAAGAAGAAGAAGAAGAAGAAGAAGAAGAAGAAGAAGAAGAAGAAATAAAAAAGAAGAGAAGACTATTAACCCCTTCTTTCACATGCTTACCTAGGTAAAGTGCAAAATCAATACTATATACCATTTTTTCCAAACTTTGGCTAGGAGGGTGTTTTACACCTAGTGCACCATATTGAGCACCGGATCTTATTCCACAAGGTTCCTTTTTTGTAATCTTTTGGTTATGATTTTTACACTATTGAGGGCTACATTATGCACATAGCATCCAAATTTTGACACAAATAGTGATTTGATCACTCATCTTTGTATTTAAAACTCTATGGAGATATAAGTGGACCACACACTCTTGCACTACATACACCCCCATTTATGTGCACATTGGTATGGCACCTGCACATTGATCACATGTCTATATTGTTTTCTCCATTATTTTTCGTGATCTAGCATGGATTTATTAGTGTCATCGCTTTATCAGATACCCATCCCCCATGACCACACTTGCATCACTAGTTTCATGCAAATCCTTTGATATTATGAGGATATTCGGGATTCAGTTCCATTTTTGAGGGTGGCTTGATTGTGCGATCTTTTGGGACACATGGTCCATACATCATGATATGGTGTATGGAGGCTCTTTATTGTATATGGATCATCTCATGACTTCCATTTTATCTCTTACGACACTAGGATCACATAGATATTTTCTATCTAAAGCTTCACATGGAGGTGTTACACCATGACGCATATCTTGTGCCCTCCAGTGAGGTAGCATGTGCTTTGACTAGCACACCCATCGGGTGTGTAGATTATCTTACATTAGTGGTTGAGTTGCATTTTTCGTCATCATTGACGGCCACTTTGGATCATTTGGAGTTAGTGTATATGGACAACACTATGTAGCAGAAGATATCCTTGACATCGACTATTTCCTCTCCTTTGACTTTCTCTTTTTACAAGAGGACTTCTCCCCACTTCGTGTGTGATAAAGTTTTGGAGTAGAATCCTCTCGGTACACATTGTGATTCCATGCCTTATCTATAGCTCCACATGCATCATCATTAGGCCTTATGATACTTATACATCTATGCCCTATGCTAGAGCACCATCTCTAGTCACTTTCATTTGGGATAGACTAGGATCCACATTGGTTGATCCTTGAACCATATCCTCACCATTAACATATGCTTCATCGACTATCCCTAGTAAATTGCATCATCACTAGGCCTTATGATTCATGGTACTTATACATATATGGCCTTTTTTAGAGCACCATCTCTAGCCACTTTCATTTGGGATCTAGGATCCACATTGGATGAACCTTGGACCATATCCTCACCATCAACATATGCTTCATTGACTACCCTTAGTACGTTATAGTTTCCTAGGGCACCCACCTTAGAATCATATATTTGGGACCCATGCATATAGTTATGGGAGCCCATTGAGTTCTGTAAGATCCCTTTCCCTACCGCGCAACAATTTCAGGGATGCTAGCAGCGGAAGTAGCACTTCTTGCATGGAGCAAGGTCCCACACTCGGGGCCTCGCCCACGGATATCCGGACAAGAGACTAATCCATCGGTTTTCCAAAACCGAACCCGAAAAAACTTCCTTTGCTCGGAAAGCACGGGCGATTCCACCAGGATAACTTTTCCCTAACGTAGTCAAAAGCCTTAACTAACTGAGCTCATTTGATTGAGCCCGTAAGTCCCATAGTCAGATCAGGGAAAAAGACTGTACTTGGATTATACAGACCAACGCTTTTTTTCTCATTGAGAGGCACAGCCGTTGATTCTTTTCCATAGAACAATTTTTGTCCGGAATTTACTTCATCTATCAAACTAAACAGAAATTAAGTCTCGATTTACGGATCCATCAGTCCAGCCTAACCCCATCCAGTCCCATGGGTAGCCAACCACCCAACCATTGTAGTGATGGGATCCAATTAGGAATTTGGTTAGGTTTTGTCTTGGGTACCAGGGAAAAGATTTCCGAGGCCCCCTAGCCGGATGTTCATGCAAACATAAAACTGGTTACACCACTTACACACGTAATATGAAATTGCCTTTTTCTCAGCATCAGCTATCTTTAAAACAATCCTTTAATGAAACCATTGTGTCACTGATCACAATCCTCAAAATCTTTGGTTGAATCCTTATTTCCAATTATTCCTTCATCGGTGTACTTATGGCATCATTCGCAACCAGAACGCTCACCACCTATTCACACAGGAGCCTTTTCGATAGTTCCTAGAGTCATGGACTCATCCATTGAGGACCAACAAGGTCAATCAACCAGATCCATGCCCGGTTTTAGAAAACAACTCTTACTCCTTGATTCAATATCTTCCACGATGCACGTGTGGGTATCTTCGGCGACCCAGAGCCCGAGCACCGTATGGTCAGCATCCTCTAGGATCCTTCGCAGGTCACCTAGCGCTTCACTCATAGGCCGCTTTCTAGGTCCCTCATCCACCGTACCGGAAGCTAACCATTTAAATCGAACCGAGGCTGGTCAAGACCTCGGCCGACCATGCTACGCGAGACGTCCTCCGTTGACTCTCCGTCTCAGCAGTTGCAACTTTATCAGTTAGGTCTCCACGACCTTAATCACAAGATGGTCAAAATGCTTCCCCAGCATTCTTGACATAAAATAGTCATTTACAAACAGGTCACAATAGAGTTTCTATATTAAACTCTCGTCTTTCCACATTATCCCTCATCAGTCCACATTACTTATTCCACATTCCATTCATATGTGTACTCATTCTCATCCAATCACATCATGTTCCATCTCATCTCACCTCAGATTCATTCACATCACGTATCATATATTCACATCCCAATTCACATGTCATCACATCTCATCCATTCACTCATATCGACGACACATCATTTCACATACACATTCGCATTCATTATTCTACATACACATCCACATTCGTACATCCACATCATACATCCAATTCCACATCCGCATTCATACATACACATCCATATCCACATCCATACATCCACATCCACATTCATACATCCATATACACATCCACATTCATACATCCATATCCACATCCACATCCATACATCCATTTTCACATCCACATCCACATGCATACATCCATTTCCACATCCACATTCATACATCCACATCCACATTCCATATCTACATCTATACATCCACATCCATACATCCACATTCACATTCACATCCATACATCCATATCCACATTCCACATTCATACATCCATACCCACATTCCACATTCATACATCCACATCCACTCACATTCATACATCCATTTTCACATCCTCATTCATACATCCACATCCACATACATACTTCCATACATCCACATCCATACATCGACATCGACATCCATACATCCACATCCACATCCACATCCACATCCACATCCATACATCCACATCTACATCCATACATCCATTTTCACATCCACATTCATACATCCATTTTCACATCCTCATTCATACATCCACATCCACATACATACATCCATACATCCACATCCACATTCCATACATCCATATCCACATTCCACATCTACATCCATACATCCACATCCATACCCACATCTATTTATATCTATTTGATTTCTATCACCCTATCACATCTTATCACATCTATTTATAGAATGTAGGAGAATTCTAACTTTTTGATATAAAGATTCTTTACGCATAAAGACAACTTTAGTAGGAATAACATTTTTATAAAAATCCTTTTATGCATCTATTTAGGCATAAGTTCAATTTTAAGGAACATAACACTTTCGAATTAAAAATAAACCTTTTATGCATTTTACTATGCATAAATTCCATTTTAATGAGAATAACACTTTCAAAATAAAAATAAATCTTTTATGCATTTTACTATGCATAAATTCCATTTTAATGAGAATAACACTTTCGTAATAAAAATAAATCTTTTATGCAAATTTTTATGCATAAATTCCATTTTAATGAGAATAACACTTTCAAAATAAAAATAAATCTTTTATGCATCTAACTATGCATAAATTCAATTTCAATGAAAATAATACTTTTGAAATAAAAATAAATCTTTTATGAATTTTAATATGCATAAATTCCATTTTAATGAGAATAATAACACTTTCAAAATAAAAATAAATCTTTTATGCATCTAACTATGCATAAATTTAATTTCAATGAAAATAATACTTTTGAAATAAAAATAAATCTTTTAAGCATTTTTATGCATAAATTTCATTTTAATGAGAATAACACTTTCAAAATAAAAATAATTTTTTATGCATCTAACTATGCAAAAATTTAATTTCAATGAAAATAATACTTTCGAAATAAAATTAAATCTTTTATGCATCTTTCTATGCATAAAATCAATATTGATAAGAATAACTCTTTTGAATTAAAAATAAAATTCTTTATGCATCTTTCTATGCATAAAATTAGAATTGATGAAAATAACTCTTTTGAATTAAAAATAAAATTCTTTATGCATCTTTCTATGCATAAAATCAAAATTGATGAAAATAACTCTTTTGAATGAAAAATAAAATTCTTTATGCATCTATTTATGCATAAAATCAAAATTGATGAGAATAACACTTTTGGATTAAAATAAATTCTTTATGCATCTTTCCATGCATAAATCCAATTTAGTAGGAATTACACTTTTAGAATAAAAGAATTTCTCTTATGCATCTAATTTATGCATAAAATCCATTTATGATAAAAATCACACTTGTAATATAAAAAAATATCTTTTATGCATACAAATCATTTATGATGAAAATCACTCTTTTAATATAAAAGAATTTCTTTTATGCATCTATTTATGCATAAAAATCATTTATGATGAAAATCAAACTTTTATAATCAAAATAACAATTTCAATATACTTCCTTCTATGCATGGAATTTAATTCTAAAGAAAGTAACACTTTTTTAATAAAATATTTTAAGTATGCATTTTCTTATACCCAGGATGAAAATTAACACTTTAAGAATACATATACGATGGGAATTACTCTTTTGCAATAAAAAAAATTAAAAATCACAATTTTAGAAAATTTTGCCATAACCTCCTTTGTATGGCTGACCATTTTTTAACTTTTAATTCTCTAAAATTAATTGAAAGTTCACCAAGAGGATTTAAATCATTCTAATGTAAACATTTTCTACTTATCAAAGCGAAACATTATGAAAAACTTGATTTTATCCATTAATCATTCATCTAGGATAAAGAATGGTTGGATTTACTAAAGAAGAGAGGGGAATGCCTTTTTTCAATGAGGCATAACATCATAATCATTTTAGAGAAGACAAAAATCATAAAAACCATAAAATGAAATAGAAAAGAGAAGAATCTCCAACTTACAAGGAGAATTTGAGAGCTTTCCTTTGGCTTGATGGTTTGAGGGATCTACTCTTGTTTGAAACAAGAGTGGCCACCAATCTTTAGAAGAGGGAAGGTCAAAAACTAATGAATTATGAGTAAATTCAAAGTTTTTGGCTCTTGGGAGAAGCAGGGTAACAATGCAAAAAACACTATTAAGCTTCAACAAAGGGGGAGGCTTCTATTTATAGGAAAAAGTGAGCCTCTAACCAAGCAAACTGATTCTAGAATTTTCCAGATCAGTTTGGTCAATTTTTGACCATTTTTAGGTCAGTTTAGCTCACTTTTTGGATCTAGTTGAAACAGGAGAGAGGAGAGATAAAAATATCTCATTATTTGGGAGTTTAAAACTCTCCCACACATGTGAAATAGGCGCCTCCTTCATGAGGGAAACTCCCCCATACTGAGGTATCAAAAATGCATCATTTCTTCTAAATATCTCTCTTTTTAAACTAATAACCTTGTCCTTAAACAACTCTTCATCTTATGTGAGTATTTACTCATTTTTGAGGGGATTTTATTTATTTCTTCTCCACACATTTGGATGAATCTTATTGGCCCATAGGAGCCTTAATTTAAAATTTCAAAAAAATCTTGACCCTCAGGATAAGGCCTCTTGTGAACAGACTATACTTGATTTCTAATGCACCTTCTGAAAATCTTTTTGAACTTCTGTTTTGGGGGAACTTATTTTAATAAGACGAGATATTTTTCCATCTAAGAATATTTAAAAACTGAATTACCACTCTCTAGAAGATTTTCTCTCTCTAGGCCAAAACTGGTAGAAACAAGATCTTTTATATTTCTGAAGAGGGATTTGACTACAAGGGAAGATACTGGACATCCTGAGAGGCTGGGGGAGGAATCTTACATTCTACCTCACTTAAAAAACGTGAGATTTCCTCATCTCGCAGGTGGAGTATGATCTCTTTTATCATCTTCTTCTTCTTCAATCACTTCCAGCGTTACTGCCTTGGAAGTGGACGGTCGATTTGGGAACAACTCTCTTTGACTTCCCCTATTCTGAGGTGGAGGTCTTGCATTACTTTGGATTGAAACTGCAGGTTGGATAGAGGGTCTACCTTTGGGATTTCCCTGATTTTGGCAGATAGAACCCTGATTACTGTAGACGGAAGGGGCTAGAGTCTAGAATCTTGATCCCTGATTTTCTTGCCTTGAAAACCTTGATCCAAAAGGAGTTGGGCAATCCATGCTACGATGTCTAAACCCTTGACAGTTATAGCATTTCACTCTCTTGTTCAAGGGTGGAACTTCTGAAGTTGAAATCCAGGGGATTGAGTTTCGGGAAAAGGACATTTCTTCTATTTTGGAACTTCCCATATCCTGGGTTTGACCCTGATGTCTCTTAGGTGGAGGAAGGTTGGAATCATCTTCTGGGAATAAAAATCTTTTGAAAGGTGATAGTGCTGGCTTTGGCGGGACTTTGACATCAAAGGCTTTGGCGAAATCCTTCGCCATCCTGCTTCGGCCATAGAAACTGGCTTGGCATTCTTCACCAGGATATTCAAAGGTTCGTTCAGTCCCCGAATGAACCTGGCCATCAGTTGTTCTTCATCCAGTGGAGGCGAGTATCTGAGGAGGAGGGCGAATGCTTGGTGATATGCTTCAATAGTTCTACTCCCCTGGGTTAACTCTAAGAATTCATTCATCTTTGTTTCTAAAAAGCTGGGAGGACAAAACCTCGTCCTTAGGTAAATTTTGAGATTAGTCCAGGTTTGGGTATTTCGGTCGAGACGGTTTGTCTCGCAATGGTTTCTCCATGCCACTCTAGCTGACTCCACTATCTTTAGCCTTGCAAGAGCCATTCTGCTCTTCTCATTGTACCCGGTGACATCAAAGTATTCTTCCATTGATTCGATCCACTTCTCCACAGCCTCGCCCAAGTTTTCCCCTTCTCCCTTGAAAGGTCCAGGCTGCGAACTATTTAACAATTCATTCATTCATATCTTTAACACATAATGGTCCATCAGACTGAATTTTTCTATCTAAACAATCCTCCATGGGGATTTCAAACTTTCAGATTTTTAATTTATTAATCTCTGTCAACGCAATCTACTAATCTCATAGTGATTTGCTGAAGTAATTAACGTCATTCTAGCTACGAACATTATCACACGGACTCGTCCCATTCATCCTCATTGTGGTTTTGCTCGGCTTATTATATTTCAACCAAATTTCAAAAATTATCATTTTTCAATTAGAATCCAAATCAATTCATCAATTCACAACCAGAATTTAAAAATCATATCAACCACATTTGAATTCATCATCTGGATAGCATTAATGCTTATAATTTCAAGTCTTAGATTTACTTGTATATACTGCCAGTAAAAAGCTGCAGTTATACCCTCGGTATATATACTGGATAGCATTAATGCTTATAATTTCAAGTCTTAGATTTACTTGTATATACTGCCAGTAAAGAGCTGCAGTTATACCCTCGGTATATATGGGTAGTTATGGTCCTTAGAATTATAAGGTAAAGACCATCATGTCTAGGCCTCAAGCAAGTCAGGGATTCCATACAATTGTGGTACTTCCATCTGAAGACCTAATTACTAATTTATGAAGTTCAGTTCAAATAACAATTTGTATGAATTTCATCACACAATTCTGATTTTATACTGCTACTTTATAAAATTTTGACATTTTTGGCTTCTTGGTTGATCCTCATTAGTCAATTCGCTCTGATACCAACTGTAAGATCCCTGTCCCCACTGCGCAACAATTTCAGGGGTGCTAGCAGCGAAAGTAGCACTTCTTGCGTGGTGCAGGGTCCCACACTCGGGGCCTCAGCCACCACGGATATCCGAACAAGAGACTAATCCATCGGTTTTTCCAAAACCGAACCCGAAAAAACTTCCTTTGCTCGGAAAGCATGAGCGATTCCACCAGGATAACTTTTCCCTAACTTAGTCAAAAGCCTTAACCAGCTGAGCTCATCTGATCGGACCCGTAAGTCCCATAGTCAGATCACGGAAAAAGACTGTACTTGGATCATAGAGACCAACGCTTTTTTTCTCATTGTTTGAGAGGCACAGCCGTTGATTCTTTTCCATAGAACAAATTTTGTCCCAAATTTACTTCATCTATCGAACTAAATAGAAATTGAGTCTCGATTTACGGATCCATCAGTCCAACCTAACCCCATCCAGTCCCATGGGTTAGCCAACCGCCTAACCACTGTAGTGATGGGATCCAATTAGGAATTTGGTTAGGTTTTGTCCCGGGTACCAGGGAAAAAAGTTCTCAGGCCCCCTAGCCAGATGTTCATGCAAACATAAAACTAGTCACACCACTTACACACCTGATATGAAATTGCCTTTTTCTCAGCATCAGCTATCTTTAAAACAATCCTTTAATGAAACCATTGTGTCACTGATCACAATCCTCAAAATCTCTGGTTGAATCCTTATTTCTAATTATTCCTTCATCGGTGTACTTATGGCATCATTGGCAACCAGAACGCTCACCACGTGTTCACACAGGAGCCTTTTCGATAGTTCCTAGAGTCATGGACTCATCCGTTGAGGACCAGCAAGGTCAATCAACCAGATCCATGCCCGGTTTCAGAAAACAACTCTTACTCCTTGATTCAATATCTTCCACAACGTACGTGTGGGTATCTTCGGCGACCCAGAGCCCGAGCACCGTATGGTCAGCACCCTCTAGGATCCTTCGCAGGTCACCTAGAGCTTCACTCATAGGCCGCTTCCTTGGTCCCTCATCCACCGTACCAGAAGCTCACCATTTAAATCGAACCGAGGCTAATCAAGACCTCGGCTGACCATGCTATGCGAGAGGTCCTCCGTTGAATCTCCGTCAGCAATTGCAACTTTGTCAGTTAGGTCTCCACGACCTTAATCACAAGACGGTCAAAATGCTTCAGGGCCAGCATTCTTGACATAAAACAGTCATTTACAAACAGGTCACAATACAGTTTCTATATTGAACTCTCGTCTTTCCACATTATCCCTCATCAGCCCCCCACATTACTTATTCCACGTTCCATTCATATGTGTACTCATTCTCATCCAATCACATCTTTTTTCATCTCATCAATCTCACCTCAGATTCATTCACATCACATATCATATATTTACATCCCAATTCACATGTCATCACATCTCATCCATTCACTCATATCGACGACACATCATTTCATATACACATTCGCATTCATTATTCTACATACACATCCACATTCGTACATCCACATCATACATCCAATTCCACATCCGCATTCATACATACACATCCATATCCACATCCATGCATCCACATCCACATCCACATTCATATATCCATACATCCATTTCCACATCCACATCCACATGTATACATCCATTTCCACATCCACATGTATACATCCATTTCCACATCCACATTCATACATCCACATCCACATTCACATCCACATCCATACCCACATCCATACATCGACATTCACATTCACATCCATACATCCATACATTCACATTCACATCCATACATCCATATCCACATTCCACATTCATACATCCATATCCACATTCACATTCACATCCATACATCCATATCCACATTCCACATACATCCATATCCACATTACATCCACATCCACTCACATTCATACATCCATTTTCACATCCTCATTCATACATCCACATCCACATATATACTTCCATACATCTACATCCATACATTCACATCCACATCCATACATCCACATCCACATCCACATCCACATCCACATCCATGCATCCACATCTACATCCATACATCCATTTTCACATCCACATTCATACATCCATTTTCACATCCTCATTCATACATCCACATCCAAATACATACATCCATACATCCACATCCACATCCACATCCATACATCCACATCCACATTCCACATCTACATCCATACATCCACATCCATACATCCATACATCTACATCCATACATCCACATCCATACCCACATCCATTTACATCTATCTGATTCCTATCACATCTTATCACAACTATTTATAGAATGTAGGAGATATCTAATGTTTTGATATAAAGATTCTTTACGCATCTAATTAGGCATAAAGACAACTATAGTAGGAATAACACTTTTATAAAAATCCTTTTATGCATCTATTAGGCATAAGTTCAATTTTAAGGAACATAACACTTTCGAATTAAAAATAAACCTTTTATGCATTTTACTATACATAAATTCCACTTTAATGAGAATAACACTTTAAAAATAAAAATAAATCTTTTATGCATTTTACTATGCATAAATTTTATTTTAATGAGAATAACACTTTCGTAATAAAAATAAATCTTTTATGCAATTTTTTATGCATAAATTCCATTTTAATGAGAATAATACTTTCAAAATAAAAATAAATCTTTTATGCATCTAACTTAATTTCAATGAAAATAATACTTTCAAAATAAAAATAAATCTTTTATGCATTTTACTATGCATAAATTGCATTTTAATGAGAATAACACTTTCAAAATAAAAATAAATCTTTTATGCATCTAACTATGCATAAATTTAATTTCAATGAAAATAATACTTTCGAAATAAAAATAAATCTTTTATGCATTTTACTATGCATAAATTTCATTTTAATGAGAATAACACTTTCAAAATAAAAATAAATCTTTTATGCATCTAACTATGCATAAATTTAATTTCAATGAAAATAATACTTTCGAACTAAAAATAAATCTTTTATGCATTTTACTATGCATAAATTCCATTTTAATGAGAATAACACTTTTAAAATAAAAATAAATCTTTTATGCATCTAACTATGCATAAATTTAATTTCAATGAAAATAAGACTTTCGAAATAAAAATAAATCTTTTATGCATTTTACTATGCATAAATTCCATTTTAATGAGAATAACACTTTCAAAATAAAAATAAATCTTTTATGCATCTAACTATGCATAAATTTAATTTCAATGAAATAATACTTTCGAAATAAAAATAAATGTTTTATGCATTTTATTATGCATAAATTTCATTTAAATGAGAATAACACTTTCAAAATAAAAATAAATCTTTTATGCATCTAACTATGCATAAATTTAATTTCAATGAAAATAATACTTTCGAAATAAAAATAAATCTTTTATGCATCTTTTTATGCATAAGATCAATATTGATAAAAATAACTCTTTTGAATTAAAAATAAAATTCTTTATGCATCTTTCTATGCATAAAATAAAAATTGATGAAAATAACTCTTTTGAATTAAAAAAAAAATTCTTTATGCATCTTTCTATGCATAAAATCAAAATTGATGAAAATAACTCTTTTGAATAAAAAATAAAATTCTTTATGCATCTATTTATGCATAAAATCAAAATTGATGAGAATAACACTTTTGGATTAAAATAGATTCTTTATGCATCTTTCCATGCATAAATCCAATTTAGTAGCAAATACACTTTTAGAATAAAATAATTTCTCTTATGCATCAAATTTATGCATAAAATCTATTTATGATGAAAATCGCACTTTTAATGTAAAAAAATTATCTTTTATGCATATGTTTATGCATACAAATCATTTATGATGAAAATCACTCTTTTAATATAAAAGAATTTCTTTTATGCATCTATTTACGCATGAAAATCATTTATGATGAAAATCACACTTTTATAATCAAAATAACAATTTCAATATACTTCCTTCTATGCATGGAATTTAATTCTAAAGAAAGTAACACTTTTTTAATAAAATATTTTAGTATGCATTTTCTTATACCTAGGATGCAAATTAACACTTTAAGAATACATATAGGATGGGAAATACTCTTTTTGAATAAAAAAAAGTAAAACTTATTTTTCACAATTTTAGAAAATTTTACCATAACCTCCTTTGTATGGCTGACCATTTTTTAATTTTTAGTTCTCTAAAATTAATTGGAAGTTCACCAAGAGGATTTAAATCATTCTAATGTAAACATTTTCTACTTATCAAAGCGAAACATTATGAAAAACTTGATTTTATCCATTAATCATTCATCTAGGATAAAGAATGGTTGGATTTACTAAAGAAGAGAGGGGAATGCCTTTTTTCAATGAGGCATAACATCATAATCATTTTAGAGAAGACAAAAATCATAAAAACCATAAAATAAAATAGAAAAGAGAAGAATCTCCAATTTACAAGGAGAATTTGAGAGCTTTCCTTTGGCTTGATGGTTTGAGGGATCTACTCAAGAGTGGCCACCAATCTTTAGAAGAGGGAAGGTCAAAAACTAATGAATTATGAGTAAATTCAAAGTTTTTGGCTCTTCGGAGAAGCAGGGTAACAGTGCAAAAAACACTATTAAGCTTCAACAAAGGGGGAGGCTTCTATTTATAGGAAAAAGTGAGCCTCTAACCAAGCAAACTGATTCTAGAATTTTCCAGATCAGTTTGGTCAATTTTTGATCATTTTTAGGTCAGTTTAGCTCACTTTTTGGATCTAGTTGAAACAGGAGAGAGGAGAGACAAAGATATCTCATTATTTGGGAGTTTAAAACTCTCCCACACATGTGAAATAGGCACCTTCTTTATGAGGGGAATTCCCCCATACTGAGGTGTCAAAAATGCATCATTTCTTCGAAATATCTCTCTTTTTTAACTAACAATCTTGTCCTTAGTCAACTCTTCATCTTATGTGAGTATTTACTCATTTTTGGGGGGATTTTCTTTATTTCTTCCATTTATCTCCTCCACACATTTGGATGAATCTTATTGGCCAATAGGAACCTTAATTTAAAATTTCGAAAAAATCTTGACCCTCAGGATAAGGGCTCTTGAACAGATTATACTTGATTTCTTATGCACCTTCTGAAAATTTTTTTGAACTTCTATTTCGGGGGAACTTGTTTTAATAAGAAAAGATATTTTTCCATCCAAAAATATTTAAAAACTAAATTACCACTCTCTAGAAGATTTTCTCTCTCTAGGCCAAAACTGGTAGAAACAAGATCTTTTATATTTCTGAAGAGGGATTTGATTACAGGGGAAGATACTGGACATCCTGAGAGGCTGGGGGAGGAATCTTACATTCTACCCTACTTAAAAAACGCGAGATGTCCTCATCTCGCAGGTGGAGTATGATCTCTTTTATCTTCTTCTTCTTCTTCAATCACTTCCAGCGTTACTGCCTTGGAAGTGGACGGCCGATTTGGGAACAACTCTCTTTGACTTCCCCTATTCTGAGGTGGAGGTCTTGCATTACTTTGGATTGAAATTGCAGGTTGAATAGAGGGTCTACCTCTGGGATTTCCGTGATTTTGGTAGATAGAACCCTGATTACTCTAGACGGAAGGGGCTGGAGTCTGGAATCTTGATCCCTGATTTTCTTGCCCTGAAAACCTTGATCCGAAAGGAGTTGGGCAATCCATGCTATGATGTCCAAACCCTTGACAATTATAGCATTTCACTCTCTTGTTCGAGGGTGGAACTTCTGAAGTTGAAATCCA
The DNA here is from genome assembly GCF_041138505.1 of Cibotium barometz. Classification (NCBI taxonomy): domain Eukaryota; kingdom Viridiplantae; phylum Streptophyta; class Polypodiopsida; order Cyatheales; family Cibotiaceae; genus Cibotium; species Cibotium barometz. Next base: position 3,535,711 of record NC_141081.1, on the reverse strand, counting down.
GGGGATTGAGTTTCGAGAAAAGGACATTTCATTAGGAACTCAATGGAGTCTTCTTGGGCCCTTTAATTTGCCATGAGGTTATGGAAACGTTTAACTTTTTGACAAATAGGAGCCCGCCATGTAAGCAAAAACCATTGGTTTGTAAGAGAGGTGTAAGAGTGGTCAAAGGGTGCACTTTTTTCCCCAAAAGGGAGGGGAGGCAATTTTACAATTTTCGGACCTCCATAACTTCTACATACAAGCTCCGATCTGAGCGGAGATTACAGATCCGTGATCTACGCATCAAGAGCTTTCCATAGATATGTTACATGATATGGTTTTATTCGCTAGATTTTAAATTCCATTTTCCCCCCCAAATTCAAACTCGAATAAAGTAGCCGTTTTGAAGCTTCAAATTAGAAAACGTTTCTTCTTAAGAGAAAAGGTTTGACTCCCTTAAACTGCCAAATAAAAGGGCCCAAGAAGACTCCATTGAGTTCCTAATGCTTCTATTTTGGAACTTCGCATATCCTGGGTTTGACCCTGATGTCTCTTAGGGGGAGGAAGGTTGGGATCATCTTCTGGGAATAAAAACCTTTTGAAAGGTGATAGTGCTGGCTTTGGCGGGACTTTGACATCAAAGGCTTTGGCAAAATCCTTCGCCATCCAAACTGCTTCGGCCATAGAAACTGGCTTGGCATTCTTCACCAGGATATTCAAAGGTTCGTTCAGTCCCCGAATGAACTGGCCATCAGTTGTTCTTCCTGAGGAGGAGGGCGAATGCTTGGTGATATGCTTCAATAGTTCTACTCCCCTGGGTTAACTCTTAGAATTCGTTCATCTTTATTTCTAAAAAGTTGGGAGGACAAAACCTCGTCCTTAGATAAATTTTGAGATCAGTCCAGGTTTGGGTATTTCGGTCGAGACGGTTTGTCTCGCAATGGCTTCTCGATGCCACTCTAGCTGACTCCATTATCTTTAGCCTTGCAAGAGCCATTCTGCTCTTCTCATTGTACCCACTGACATCGAAGTATTCTTCCATTGATTCGATGCACTTCTCGCCCAAGTTTTCCCCTTCTCCCTTGAAAGGTCCAGGCTGCGAACTATGAAGAGTTTTACGAACATCTAGGTCGAGCTCTTCTTCATCGAGTTGGGGGTTAACATTTCTACCACGACGACCTCGATCCATGTTCCTATCAATACGAAAATTCTTGTTAAGTCTCTTTATTTATGATTCAATCGGATTTTTGATTCAACTGATTCCGGGGTTCTCTAAATAGGTCGGCTCCCCACAGAGTCAAGGGATAAAGATACTCATATAGAACGCATTATCAGTTAACAATTCATTCAGAATTATCTCATTCATATCTTTAACACAATAATGGTCCATCAGACTGAATTTTTCTATCTAAACAATCCTCCATGGGGATTTCAAATTTTTAGTTTTTTAATTTATCAACCCTTAACTTGATTCACTGATCAAAAGTTAACAGTAGTAATCTGCCAGCACAATCCACTAATCTCATAGTGATTTGCTGAAGTCATTAACGTCATTCTAGCTACGAACATTATCACACGGACTCGTCCCATTCATCCTCATTGTGGTTTTGCTCGGCTTATTATATTTCAACCAAATTTCAGGAATCATCATTTTTCAATCAGAATCCAAATCAATTCATCAGTTCACAACCATATCAACCACATTCGAATTCATCATCTGGATAGCATTAATGCTTATAACCATATCAACCACATTTGAATTCATCATCTGGATAGCATTAATGCATATAATTTCAAGTCTTGGATTTACTCGTATATACTGCGAGTAAAGAGCTACAGTTAGACCCTCGGTATATACAGGTAGTTATGGTCCTCGGAATTTTAAGGTAAAGACCATCATGTCTAGGCCTCAAGCAAGTCATGGATTCCATACAATTGTGGAACCTCCATCTGAAGACCCAATTACTAATTTATGAATTTCAGTTCAAATAACAATTTGTATGAATTTCATCACACAATTCTGATCTTATACTGCTACTTCATAAATTTTTGACATTTTTGGCTTCTTGGTTGATCCTCATTAGTCAATTCGCTCTGATACCAACTGTAAGATCCCTGTCCCCACCGCGCAATAATTTCAGGGGTGCTAGCAGTGGAAGTAGCACTTCCTGCATGGGATAGGGTCCCACACTCGGGGCCTCGCCCACCACGGATAATGGACAAGAGACTAATCCATCAAAGTTAAAATGCTTCCCCAGTATTCTTGACATAAAACAGTCATTTACAAACATGTCACAATACAGTTTCTATATTGAACTCTCGTCTTTCCATCATTTTTCATCTCATCTCACCTCAGATTCATTCACATCACATATCATATATTCACATCCCAATTCACATGTCATCACATCTCATCCATTCACTCATATCGATGACACATCATTTCATATATTCACATAACATATCATATATTCACATCCCAATTCACATGTCATCACATCTCATCCATTCACTCATATCGATGACACATCATTTCACATACACATTTGCATTCATTATTCTACATACACATCCACATTCGTACATCCACATCATATATCCAATTCCAAATCCGCATTCATACATACACATCCATATCCACATCCATACATCCACATCCACATTCATACATCCATATCCACATCCATATCCACATCCACATCCATACATCCATTTCCACATCCACATCCACATTCCATATCTACATCTATGCATCCACATCCATACCCACATCCATACATCCACATTCACATTCACATCCATACATCCATATCCACATTCCACATTCCACATTCATACATTCATATATCCATATCCATATGCACATTCACATCTATACATCCATATCCACATTCCACATTCATACATCCATATCCACATTCCACATTCATACATCCACATCCACTCACATTCATACATCCATTTTCACATCCTCATTCATACATCCACATCCACATACATACTTCCATACATCCACATCCACATCCATACATTCACATCCACATCCATACATCCACATCCACATCCACATCCATACATCCACATCTACATCCATACATCCATTTTCACATCCACATTCATACATCCATTTTCACATCCTCATTCATACATCCACATCCACATCCACATCCACATCCACATTCCACATCTACATCCATACATCTACATCCATACCCACATCCATTTACATCTATCTCATTCCTATCACATCTTATCACATCTATTTATAGAATGTAGGAGAATTCTAATTTTTTGATATAAAGATTCTTTACGCATCTAATTAGGCATAAAGACAACTATAGTAGGAATAACACTTTAATAAAAATCCTTTTATGCATCTATTTAGGAATAAGTTCAATTTTAAGGAACATAACACTTTCGAATTAAATTTATGCATTTTACTATGCATAAATTCCATTTTAATGCGAATAACACTTTCAAAATAAAAATAAATCTTTTATGCATTTTACTATGCATAAATTCCATTTTAATGAGAATAACACTTTCGTAATAAAAATAAATCTTTTATGCATTTTACTATGCATGAATTCCATTTTAATGAGAATAACACTTTCAAAATAAAAATAAATCTTTTATGCATCTAACTATGCATAAATTTAATTGCAATGAAAATAATACTTTCAAAATAAAAATAAATCTTTTATGCATTTCACTATGCATAAATTCCATTTTAATGAGAATAACACTTTCAAAATAAAAATAAATCTTTTATGCATCTAACTATGCATAAATTTAATTTCAATGAAAATAATACTTTCGAAATAAAAATAAATCTTTTATGCATTTTACTATGCATAAATTCCATTTTAATGAGAATAACACTTTCAAAAAAAAAAAATATTTATCTAACTAAATTTAATTTCAATGAAAATAATACTTTCGAAATAAAAATAAATCTTTTGTGCATTTTACTATGCATAAATTCCATTTTAATGAGAATAACACTTTCAAAATAAAAATAAATCTTTTATGCATCTAACTATGCATAAATTTAATTTCAATGAAAATAATAATTTTTAAATAAAAATAAATCTTTTATGCATTTTTTTATGCATAAAATCAATATTGATTAGAATAACTCTTTTGAATTAAAAATAAAATTCTTTATGCATCTTTCTATGCATAAAATCAAAATTGATGAAAATAACTCTTTTGAATTAAAAATAAAATTCTTTATGCATCTTTCTATGCATAAAATTAAAATTGATGAAAATAACTCTTTTGAATTAAAAAAAATCTTTATGCATCTATTTATGCATAAAATCAAAATTGATGAGAATAACACTTTTGGATTAAAATTTTTTTCATGCATCTTTCCATGCATAAATCCAATTTAGTAGGAATTACACTTTTAGAATAAAAGAATTTCTCTTATGCATCTTATTTATGCATAAAATCCATTTATGATGAAAACCACACTTTTAATATAAAAAAATATCTTTTATGCATACAAATCATTTATGATGAAAATAACTCTTTTAATAAAAAAGAATTTCTTTTATGCATCTATTTATGCATAAAAATCATTTATGATAAAAATCACACTTTTATAATCAAAATAACAATTTCAATATACTTCCTTCTATGCATGGAATTTAATTCTAAAGAAAGTAACACTTTTTTAATATAATATTTTAGTATGCATTTTCTTATACCTAGGATGAAAATTAACACTTTAAGAATACATATACGATGGGAATTACTCTTTTTGAATAAAAAAAGTAAAACTTATTTTTCACAATTTTAGAAAATTTTGCCATAACCTCCTTTGCATGGCTGACCATTTTTAAATTTTTAATTCTCTAAAATTAATTGGAAGTTCACCAAGAGTATTTAAATCATTCTAATGTAAACATTTTCTACTTATCAAAGCGAAACATTATGAAAAACGTGATTTTATCCATTAATCATTCATCTAGGATAAAGAATGGTTGGATTTACTAAAGAAGAGAGGGGAATGCCTTTTTTCAATGAGGCATAACATCATAATCATTTTAGAGAAGACAAAAATCATAAAATGAAATAGAAAAGAGAAGAATCTCCAACTTACAAGGAGAATTTGAGAGCTTTCCTTTGGCTTGATGGTTTGAGGGGTCTACTCTTGTTTGAAACAAGAGTGGCCACCAATCTTTAGAAGAGGGAAGGTCAAAAACTAATGAATTATGAGTAAATTCACAATTTTTGGCTCTTGGGAGAAGTAGGGTAACAGTGCAAAAAACACTATTAAGCTTCAACAAAGGGGGAGGCTTCTATTTATAGGAAAAAGCGAGCCTCTAACCAAGGAAACTGATTGTAGAATTTTTCAGATCAGTTTGGTCAATTTTTGACCATTTTTAGGTCAGTTTAGCTCACTTTTTGGATCTAGTTGAAACAGGAGAGAGGAGAGATAAAAATATCTCATTATTTGGGAGTTTAAAACTCTCCCACACATGTGAAATAGGTGCCTCCTTCATGAGGGGAATTCCCCCATACTGAGGTGTCAAAAATGCATCATTTCTTCTAAATATCTCTCTTTTTTAACTAATAACCTTGTCCTTAGTCAACTCTTAATCTTATGTGAGTATTTACTCATTTTTGGGAGGATTTTCTTTATTTCTTTCATTTATCTCCTCCACACATTTGGATGAGTCTTATTGGCCCATAGGAACCTTTATTTAAAATTTCGAAAAAATCTTGACCCTCAAGATAAGGCCTCTTGAACAGATTATACTTGATTTCTAATGCACCTTCTGAAAATCTTTTTGAACTTCTGTTTCGAGGGAACTTATTTTAATAAGAAGAGATATTTTTCCATCCAAAAATATTTAAAAACTGAATTACCACTCTCTAGAAGATTTTCTCTCTCTAGGCCAAAACTGGTAGAAATAAGATCTTTTATATTTCTGAAGAGGGATTTGACTACAGGGGAAGATACTCGACATCCTAAGAGGCTGGGGGAGGAATCTTACATTCTACCCCACTTAAAAAACGCGAGATGTCCTCATCCGTAGGTGGAGTATGATCTCTTTCATCTTCTTCTTCTTCTTCAATCACTTCCAGCGTTACTGTCTTGGAAGGGGACGGCCGATTTGGGAACAACTCTCTTTGACTTCCCCTATTCTGAGGTGGAGGTCTTGCATTACTTTGGATTGAAACTTCAGGTTGGATAGAGGGTCTACCTCTGGGATTTCCCAGATTTTGGCAGATAGAACCCTGATTACTCTAGACGGAAGGGGCTGGAGTCTGGAATCTTGATCCCTGATTTTCTTGCCCTAAAAACCTTGATCCAAAAGGAGTTGGGCAATCCATGCTACGATGTCCAAACCCTTGACAGTCATAGCATTTCACTCTCTTGTTCAAGGGTGGAACTTCTGAAGTTGAAATCCAGGGGATTGAGTTTCGGGAAAAGGACATTTCTTCTATTCTGGAACTTCCCAGATCCTGGGTTTGACCGTGATGTCTCTTAGGTGGAGGAAGGTTGGAATCATCTTCTGGGAATAAAAACCTCTTGAAAGGTGATGGTGCTGGCTTTGGCGGGACTTTGACATCAAAGGCTTTGGTGAAATCCTTCACCATCCGAACTGCTTCGGCCATAGAAACTGGCTTGGCATTCTTCACCAGGATATTCAAAGGTTCGTTCAGTCCCCAAATGAACCTGGCCATCAGCTGTTCTTCATCCAGTGGAGGTGAGTATCTGAGGAGGAGGGCGAACGCTTGGTGATATGCTTCAATAGTTCTACTCCCTTGGGTTAACTCTAAGAATTCGTTCATCTTTGTTTCTAAAAAGCCGAGAGAAGACAAAACCTCGTCCTTAGGTAAATTTTGAGATCAGTCCAGGTTTGGGTATTTCGGTCGAGACAGTTTGTCTCGCAATGGTTTCTCCATGCCACTCTAGCTGACTCCACTATCTTTAGCCTTGCAAGAGCCATTCTGCTCTTCTCATTGTACCCGGTGACATCGAAGTATTCTTCCATTGATTCGATCCACTTCTCCACAGCCTCGCCCAAGTTTTTCCCTTCTCCCTTGAAAGGTCCAGGCTGTGAACTATGAAGAGTTTTACGAACATCCAAGTCAAGCTCTTCTTCATCGAGTTGGGGGTTAACATTTCTACCAGGATGACCTCGATCCATGTTCCTATCAATACGAAAATTCTTGTTAAGTCTCTTTATTTATGATTCAATCCAATTTTTGATTCAATTGATTCCGGGGTTCTCTAAATAGGTCAGCTCCCCAGAGAGTCAAGGGATAAAGATACTCATATAGAACGCATTATCAGTTAACAATTCATTCAGAATTATCTCATTCATATCTTTAACACAATAATGGTCCATCAGACTGAATTTTTCTATCTAAACAATCCTCCATGGGGATTTCAAATTTTTAGATTTTTAATTTATCAACCCTTAACTTGATCCACTGATCAAAAGTTAATAGTAGTAATCTGCCAGCACAATCCACTAATCTCATAGTGATTTGCTGAAGTCATTAACGTCATTCTAGCTACGAACATTATCACACAGACTCGTCTCATTCATCCTCATTGTGGTTTTGCTCGGCTTATTATATTTCAACCAAATTTCAAGAATCATCATTTTTCAATCAGAATCCAAATCAATTCATCAGTTCACAACCAGAATTTAAAAATCATATCAACCACATTCGAATTCATTATCTGGATAGCATTAATGCTTATAATTTCAAGTCTTAGATTTACTCGTATATACTGCCAGTAAAGAGCTGCAGTTATACCCTCGGTATATATGGGTAGTCATGGTCCTTGGAATTATAAGGTAAAGACCATCATGTCTAGGCCTCAAGCAAGTCAGGGATTCCATAAAATTGTGGTACTTCCATCTGAAGACCCAATTACTAATTTATGAATTTCAGTTCAAATAACAATTTGTATGAATTTCGTCACACAATTCTGATCTTATACTGCTACTTCATAAATTTTTGACATTTTTGGCTTTTTGGTTGATCCTCTCATTAGTCAATTTGCTCTGATACCAATTGCAAGATCCCTATCCCCACTGCGCAACAATTTCAGGGGTGCTAGCAGCGGAAGTAGCACTTCTTGTGTGGGGCAGGGTCCCACACTAGGGGCCTCACCACGGATATCCGGACAAGAGACTAATCCATCGATTTTTCCAAAACCAAGCAATAGAAATTTCTCTATTCTATTTAGAGATTAGAAAAGGTAGTTTATCTCTAATTTTCTTCGAAAAAACTTCCTTTGCCCGAAAAACACGAGCGATTCCACCAGGGTAACTTTTCCCTAACGTAGTCAAAATCCTTAACTAAGTGAGCTCATCTGACCGAACCCGTAAGTCCCATAGTCAGATCAGGGAAAAAGACTGTACTTGGATCATAGAGAACAATGCTTTTTTCCTCATTGAGAGGCACATGCGTTGATTCTTTTCCATAGAACAATTTTTGTCCCAAATTTACTTCATCTATCGAACTAAACAGAAATTGAGTCTCGATTTACGGATCCATCAGTCCAGCCTAACCCCATCCAGTCCCATGGGTTAGCGAACCGCCCAGCCACTGTAGTGATGGGATCCAATTAGGAATTTGGTTAGGTTTTGTCCCGGGTACCAGGGAAAAGATTTCCCAGGTCCCCTAGCCAGATGTTCATGCAAATATAAAACTACACACCTCTTACACACCTAATATGAAATTGCCTTTTTCTCAGCATCAACTATCATTAAAACCATCCTTTAATGAAACCATTGTGTCATTGATCACAATCCTCAAAATCTCTGGTTGAATCCTTATTTCTAATTATTCCTTCATCGGTGTACTTATGGCATCATTGGCAACCAGAACGCTCACCACACCTGTTCACACATGAGCCTTTTCGATAGTTCCTAGAGTCATGGACTCATCCGTTGAGAACCAGCAAGGTCAATGAACCAGATCCATGCCCGGTTTCAGAAAACAACTCTTACTCCTTGATTCAATATCTTCCACGATGCACGTGTGGGTATCTTCGGCGACCCAGAGCCCGAGCACCGTATGGTCTCAGCACCCTCTAGGATCCTTTGTAGGTCACCTAGCGCTTCACTCATAGGCCGTTTCCTTGGTTCCTCATCCACCGTACTGGAAGCTTACCATTTAAATCGAACCGAGGCTGGTAAGGACCTCGGCCAACCATGCTACGCGAGACGTCCTCCGTTGACTCTCCGTCTCAGCAGTTGCAACTTTATCAGTTAGGTCTCCACGACCTTAATCACAAGACGGTCAAAATGCTTCCCCAGCATTCTTGACATAAAAAAGTCATTTACAAACAGGTCACAGTACAGTTTCTATATTGAACTCTCATCTTTCCACATTATCCCTCATCAGTTCACATTACTTATTCCACATTCCATTCATATGTGTACTCATTCTCATCCAATCATATCATTTTCCATCTCATCTCACCTCAGATTCTTTCACATCACATATCATATATTCACATCTCAATTCACATATCATCACATCTCATCCATTCACTCATATCGACGACACATCATTTCACATACACATTCGCATTCATTATTTTACATTCGCATTCATTATTTTACATACACATCCACATTCGTACATCCAATTCCACATCTGCATTCATACATACACATCCATATCCACATCCATATATCCACATCCACATTCACGCATCCATATCCACATCCATACATCCATTTCCACATCCACATCCACATGCATCCATTTCCACATCCACATCCATACATCCACATGCACATTCCATATCTACATCTATACATCCACATCCATACCCACATTCATACATCCACATTCACATTCACATCCATACATCCATATCCACATTCCACATTCGTACATCCACATCCACTCACATTCATACATCCATTTTCACATCCTCATTCATACATCCACATCCACATACATACTTCCATACATCCACATCCATACATTCACATCCACATCCATACATCCACATCCACATCCACATCCATACATCCACATCTACATCCATACATCCATTTTCACATCCACATTCATACATCCATTTTCACATCCTCATTCATACATCCACATCCTCATACATACATCCATACATCCACATCCATACATCCACATCCACATTCCACATCTACATCCATACATCCACATCCATACCCACATCCATTTAGATCTATCTGATTCCTATCACATCTTATCACATCTATTTATAGAATGTAGGAGAATTCTAATTTTTTGATATAAAGATTCTTTATGCATCTAATTAGGCATAAAGAGAACTATAGTAGGAATAACATTTTTATAAAAATTCTTTTATGCATATATTTAGGCATAAGTTCAATTTTAAGGAACATAACACTTTTGAATTAAAATTTATTTTTAATGAGAATAACACGTTTGTAATAAAAATAAATCTTTTATGCATTTTACTATGCTTAAATTTCATTTTAATGAGAATAAGACTTTCAAAATAAAAATAAATCTTTTATGCATCTAACTATGCATAAATTTAATTTCAATGAAAATAATACTTTCGAAATAAAAATAAATCTTTTATGCATTTTACTATGCATAAATTCCATTTTGATGAGAATAACACTTTCAAAATAAAAATAAATCTTTTATGCATCTAACTATGCATAAATTGAATTTCAATGAAAATAATACTTTCAAAATAAAAATAAATGTTTTATGCATTTTACTATGCATAAATTCCATTTTAATGAGAATAACACTTTCAAAATAGAAATAAATCTTTTATGTATCTAACTATGCATAAATTTAATTTCAATGAAAATAATACTTTTGAAATAAAAATAAATCTTTTATGCATTTTACTATCTAACTATGCATAAATTGTATCTAACTATGCATAAATTTAATTTCAATGAAAATAATACTTTCGAAATAAAACTAAATCTTTTATGCATTTTACTATGCTTAAATTCCATTTTAATGAGAATAACACTTTCAAAATAAAAATAAATCTTTTATACATCTAACTATGCATAAATTTAATTTCAATGAAAATAATACTTTCGAAATAAAATAAATCTTTTATGCATTTTACTATGCATAAATTTCCATTTTAATGAGAATAACACTTTCAAAATAAAAATAAATCTTTTATGCATGTGAGATCCCTGTTCCCACCACGCAACGGATTCGGGGTACTAGCAGCGGAAGTAGCACTCGGGGCCTCGTCACATCACGGATATCCGGACAAAAGACTAATCCGTCGGTTTTTCCAAAACCGAACCCGAAAAAACTTCCCTTCTCCGGAAAGCACGGGCGATTCCTCCAGGATAACTTTTACTCTAACGTAGTCAAGATCATTAGTGATCAAACTGATCTAACTGCACCTATAAAGATACTCGGTCAGATCAAGGAGAAACTTGCACTAGTCTTGGATCATTGGGATTAACGCTTTTTTCCCCATCAAGAGGCACAGCCGTTGATTCCTATCCACAGAATAATTACTATCCAGGATTTACTTTATCTATCGTAATAACAGAATTTGAGTCTCGATTTTTACGGATCCATCAGTCAAGCCTAACCCCATCCAATCCCATGGGTTAGCCAACTGCCGCGCCCAACCACTGTAGTGATGGGATCCAATTTGGAATTTGGTTAGGTTTTGTCCTGGGTACTAAGGAAAAGAGTTCCAAGGCCCCTTAGCCGGAAGTTCATGTAAATATAAAACTAGCCACACCACTTACACACCCAATATGAAATTGCCTTTTTCTTAGCATTAGCTAACTTTAAAACAATCCTTTAATGAAACCATAGTACCACTGATCACAATCTTCCAATTTATCCGGTTGATTCATAATTCCTTCATCAGAGTATCTATGGCATCATTGGCAACTAGAACGCTCACCACCTGTCCACTCAGGGGCCTTTTCAATAGTTCGTAGCCCATAATACTCGGCAATATAATCACTTATAGAAATCAAGATGGACTCTCGTTGAAGATCAGCAAGATCAACCAATAGATCCATAAAAAGAGCCATGGACTCATCCATTGAAGACCAGCAAGATCAATCAACCAGATCCATGCCCGGTTTCAGAAAACAACTCTTGCACCTTGTAACTCCAATATCTTCCTCGACGCACGTGTGGGTATCCTAGGCGACCCAGAGCCCGAGCACCGTATGGTCAGCACCCTCTAGGATCCTTCGTCTCGCAGGTGACCTAGCGCTTCACTCATAGGCCGCTTCCTTGGTCCCTCATCCACCGTACCGGAAGCTCACCATTTTAATCGAACCGAGGCTGGTCAAGACCTCGGCCGACCTTGCTACGTGAGACGTCCTCCATTGACTCTCCGTCAGCAGTTGCAACTTTAACAGTTAGGTCTTCATGACCTTAATCCACAAGACGGTCAAAATGCTTCCCCAGCATTCTTGACATAAAACAGTCATTTACAAACAGTCACAAAATACAGTTTCTAAATCGAACTCTCGTCTTTCCACATTATCCCTCCTTAGTCCACATTACTTATTCCACATTCCATTCAATGTGTACTCATTCTCATCCATTTCCTCATATCGACGACACATTAATTCACATACACATTCACATTCACATCCATACATCCTCATCTACATGCATACATCCATTTTCACATCTTCATTTATACATCCACATCCCATATCCACATTCATACATACGCATCCATATCCATATCCATACATCCACATCCACATCCACATTCACATTCATACATCCACATCCACATTCCCATTCACATCTATACATCCACATCCCATATCCACATTCATACATACACATCCATATCCACATCCATACATCCACATCCACATCCACATCCACATTCACATTCATACATCCACATCCACATTCCCATTCACATCTATACATCCACATCTACATCCACATACATACATACATCCACATCCGTATCTACATCCATACATCCACATCCACATCCACATTCACATTCACATTCACATCTATATATCCAGATCTTCATGCATACATCCATTATCACGTCCTCATTCATATATCCACATCCACATACATACATACATCCACATCCACATTCCCATTCACATCTATACATTCACATCTACATCCACATACATACATACATCCACATCCGCATTCCCATTCACATCTATACATCCACACACATACATACATCCACATCTACATCCACATTCACATCTACGTATATACATCTTCATGCATACATCCCTTTTCACATTCATACATCCACACTCCCATCTCCACATTCACACATCCACATACATACATCCATTTCCACATTCCCATTCATATATCCCCATATGCCTTCACATCTAATCTTTTACATCACATCCATTCTTGCCCTATCACGACCCATATACATCTTATCCTATCACATACACTTCTTACCTTATCTCATATACATCTTATCACATCTTAATTCATCTTATCACCTGCTAACTTATTTCATAAGCATCTTATCACCTCTTATCACATCTTATACACCTCTTATCACATCCTATCACATCTCATATCTATTTATAGAATATAAGAGAATTCTTATATTTGATATAAGATTTCTTTACACATTTATTTATGCATAAATTCCATTTAAGGAGATTAATACTTTCGAAGTAAAAATCAATCTTTTATGCATCTTCCTATGCATAAATTCATTTTAAATGAAAATGACACTTTTGAATTAAAATTCAATCTTTTATGCATCTTCCTATGCATGAATTCAATTTAGATGAGAATGACACTTTTGAATCAATCTTTTATGCATCTTCCTATGCATAAATTCAATTTGGTAGGAATTACACTTTTAGAATAAAAGAATTTCTCTTATGCATCTAAGTTATGCATAAAATCCCTTTATGATGAAAATCACACTTTTAGTATAAAAAGAATATCTTTTATGCATACTTCTATGCATGAAATCCAAATATGATAAAAGTAACACTTTTATAATAAAATAATCAACTCTTATGCATACTTCTATGCATGAAATTCAATTGTGATATAAGTAACACTTTTATAATAAAATAATCAACTTTTATGCATACCTCTATGCATGAAATTCAATTGTGATAAAAGTAACACTTTTATAATAGAATAATCAACTTTTATGCATACCTCTATGCATGAAATCTAATTATGATAAAAGTAACACTTTTATGTTAAAATAATAATCTTTTATGCATATCTCTATGCATGGAAATCAATTATGCATAATATAAAAATCAATTTCTCTATGATTACAATGAATATCTTTCAATTAATCTAGGATGATAATTCCTAGAATATGGTAGGAAGTCCTCTTTTTCATGCTTTGAATGATATTATTTTATGTGTAATTTTTATAAACATTTTGCCATAGCTCCGCTGCTATGACTGATAAATCTCAAATTATTTTGAAGGATAAAGCTTATCATTAAGGGAATTATTAGAACGATCCCTAATTGGATCATTAACCCATAATGGATTGAATCATCAATATTTAAGAAATACATGAACTAAAAGCATAGAAAAAAGCCATTAAGAAAATATAGCAAACAACAATATAAAGACTTGGTCCTACCAAAAGTATAAAATACTATTTGGTATGTACAAAGGTATGAGGCCTTAGTCTTACAAAATTATTAATGTCTAAATATGAAACCATAAAGGTGTTCACATGTTTTCCAAAATATCTCATAGTGGTTCAACACACGTTCCACAGATTCAACGTGCTTCATAGACAATCATGAGCTAACTTTTTGCAACTAGACTTGAATTAGGAGAGAGAAGAGATGAAATATCTCAATTTTTATGAGTTTAAAACTCATTCAAGCATGTGAAATATGCACCTCTTTTAATGGACTCCCCTTCCTTACATATGTGTCAAAATGGAATCATTATACCCAAAATATCTCATATTTTTAATATTGCTCATAGTTTTTTTTAACTAATAAACCTTGTACATTTTCAACTCTTCATCTTATGTGAGCATTTACTCATTTTTGGATACCCAAAATATCTCATATTTTTAATATTGCTCATAGTTTTTTTTCTAATAAAACTTGTACATTTTCAACTCTTCATCTTATGTGAGCATTTACTCATTTTTGGATACCCAAAATATCTCATATTTTTAATATTGCTCATAGTTTCTTACTAATAAACCTTGTACATTTTCAACTCTTCATCTATGTGAGTATTGAAGGGACTCCCCTTCCTTAATTATGTGTCAAAATGAAATCATTATACCCAAATATCTCATACTATTAAAATTACTCATAGTTTCTTACTAATAAACTTTGTACATAGTCAACTCTTCATCTTATGTGAGCATTTACTCATTTTTGGGTATCTTCTTTTACAAAATTGGATTTATCTCCTTCCCACACATGGATTGATCCTATTGGCTCACAAGAATCGTAATTGGACCATAATCCAAAGATTTCTGAAAATCTAGACCCTTAGACTAAGGTTCTTTATACCCATTTCCAATTAATTCCAATTGCACATTGGAAAGTTCTTTTGTGAATTTCTGTTTCAGGGAAACTTATTTTAATAAGATGAAATAATTTTCTATCCAAAAATGTTAAAAATCTGAATATTCTCTCTCTAGAATATTTTCTCTCTCTAGGTTAAAATAGTTAGAAATAAGGTCTTTTATATTTCTGAAGAGGGATTTAACTACACGGAAAGATGTTGGACATCTTGAGAGGCTGGGGAGGAATCTTACAATGCATCATAAATTTAATTTCAATGAAAATAATACCTTTGAAATAAAAATAAATATTTTTTGCATCTTTCTATGCATAAAATCAATATTGATAAGAATAACTCTTTTGAATTAAAAATAAAATTCTTTATGCATCTTTCTATGCATAAAATCAAAATTGATGAAAATAACTCTTTTGAATTCAGAATAAAATTCTTTATGCATCTATTTATGCATAAAATCAAAATTGATGAGAATAACACTTTTGGATTAAAATAAATTCTTTATGGATCTTTCCATGCATAAATCCAATTTAGTAGGAATTATACTTTTAAAATAAAAGAATTTCTCTTATGCATCTAATTTATGCATAAAATCCATTCATGATGAGAATCACACTTTTAATATAAAAAAATATCTTTTATGCATACAAATCATTTATGATGAAAATCACTCTTTTAATATAAAAGAATTTCTTTTATGAATCTATTTATGCATAAAAATCATTTATGATAAAAATCACACTTTTATGATCAAAATAACAATTTCAATATACTTCCTTCTATGCATGGAATTTAATTCTAAAGAAAGTAACACTTTTTTAATAAAATATTTTTAGTATGCATTTTCTTATACCTAGGATGAAAATTAACACTTTAAGAATACATATACGATGGGAATTACTCTTTTTGAATAAAAAAAAGTAAAACTTATTTTTCTCAATTTTAGAAAATTTCGCCATAACCTCCTTTGTATGGCTGACCATTTTTAAATTTTTAATCCTCTAAAATTAATTGGAAGTTCACCAAGAGTATTTAAATCATTCTAATGTAAACATTTTCTACTTATCAAAGCGAAACATTATGAAAAACTTGGATTTATCCATTAATCATTCATTTAGGATAAAGAATGGTTGGATTTACTAAAGAAGAGAGGGGAATGCCTTTTTTCAATGAGGCATAACATCATAATCATTTTAGAGAAGACAAAAATCATAAAAACCATAAAATGAAATAGAAAAGAGAAGAATCTCCAACTTACAAGGAGAATTTGAGAGCTTTCCTTTGGCTTGATGGTTTGAGGGATCTACTCTTGTTTGAAACAAGAGTGGCTACCAATCTTTAGAAGAGGGAAGGTCAAAAACTAATGAATTATGAGTAAATTCACAGTTTTTGGCTCTTGGGAGAAGTAGGGTAATAGTGCAAAAAACACTATTAAGCTTCAACAAAGGGGGAGGCTTCTATTTATAGGAAAAAGTGAGCCTCTAACCAAGCAAACTGATTCTAGAATTTTTCAGATCAGTTTGGTCAATTTTTTGGTCAATTTTTGACCATTTTAGGTCAGTTTAGCTCACTTTTTGGATCTAGTTGAAACAGGAGAGAGGAGAGATAAAAATATCTCATTATTTGAGAGTTTAAAACTCTCCCACACATGTGAAATAGGTTCCTCCTTCATGAGGGAAATTCTCCCATACCGAGGTGTTAAAAATGCATCATTTCTTCTACATATCTCTCTTTTTTAACTAATAACCTTGTCCTTAGTCAACTCTTCATCTTATGTGAGTATTTACTCATTTTTGGGGGGATTTTATTTATTTCTTCCATTTATCTCCTCCACACATTTGGATGAACCTTATTGGCCCATAGGAACCTTAATTTAAAATTTCGAAAAAATCTTGACCCTCAGGATAAGGCCTCTTGAACAGATTATACTTGATTTCTAATGCACCTTCTGAAAATCTTTTTGAACTTCTGTTTCAGGGGAACTTATTTTAATAAGAAGAGATATTTTTTCATCCAAAAATATTTTAAAACTGAATTACCACTCTCTAGAAGATTTTCTCTCTCTAGGCCAAAACTGGTAGAAACAAGATCTTTTATATTTCTGAAGAGGGATTTGACTACAGGGGAAGATACTGGACATACTGAGAGGTTGGGGGAGGAATCTTACAAGTTCCCTATCTTTATATGGGATCTTGGGGGATGGGCTACACATTGGATGATCCTTAGACCATATCCTCACCATCAACATATGCTTCATTACCCTTAGTACGTTATAGTTTCCTAGGGCACTCACCTTAGAATCATATATTTGGGACCCATGCATACAGTTATGGGAGCCCATTGAGTTCCCTATCTTTATATGGGATCTTGCGGGATGGGCTACACATTAGAGGTGGGGGAGTACCTCTCAACTCTTTTCATTGACATGTGCTTCACATTAGAGGTGGGGGAGCTTCCTATACCTCCTTCTTTGCATGGGCTTCATCAACAAATCTTTTTGATCTTCTTTGATATATTATGCTTCATGATTCTATCTCTTTTTGTATTTCGCCCTTGTACTTTCACCTCAGACATCCTTTCCCACATCCAACGGGACTGGATGTACATCATAGGTGGGGAAATGTTAACCCTTGGGGTTAACACCTAGGTTGACATTGAGCTTCATCGACCACTCTAGGTGCATGTGCACATGATTTTTTTGTATTCCATTATTCATTTGATGCACATATTATATGGTTTATACCTTAGGCATGAGGGTGCTTGGGTTTAGCCACACCTCATTGGTTGTAATCTATGAAATCTCACCCATGCTTGGCATGTGGCATTGTATTTTCTATATAATGAAGCCATGGGTGAGGGAGAGCTCATTCCCCTCTACCCTAGAGTTGGAATAAAGGCATGGGTGAGGGAGAGCTCATTCCCCTCTACCCTAGAGTTGGAATGAAGGCATGGGTAAGGGAGAGCTCATTCCCCTCTGCCCTAGTTGGAATCCACTCTTGTGTCTAGTCCTTAAGTGAGAGTGTGAGCTTTCTCTTGTGCAAAGTCTCCTCTTGTTAGTTATTGTGTGAGAGAGAGTGTGTGTTGCAAGGGTGAAATATCTCTTATCCCTTGTTCTTTCCATGTTGCTAGTGGGTGTGAGGTTGTGTTGCAAGGGGGAGGTTTGCGTGCTTGAGGCTTTGCATCTTGATTGGAGGAAGATATGGAGTGTGTAAGCATAATTTCTTGGGTTCCTTGTATGTGGAGTGGTGAGTGCACTCTATGTGTGAGTGAACCCTTAACCTTATCCTTGGGATTTTTCATGGTGTTGGAGAGAGGGTTCTGCTAAGGGATGTATATAATGTTTGGATTGAGATTGTTTGTGGTTTCTTATTCCTTAGTTCATCTCATTGATTAGGGTTCTAGGTAGACTCTGTTTTCATTTCTCTCCTTGAGAGAGTAATGAAGAGATGCATGCATTTGGGGCTCAAGCCTCACTTCATTCCTCTCCTTGAGAGCTTGTGTGAGATGCAAGAATTTAGGGATCAAGCATCCTTGAGAGGAATGAAGAGATGCAAGCATTTGGGGCTCAATCCTTTCTATATTCCTCTCCTCGAGAGCTTACGTGAGATGCAAGAATTTGGGGATTAAGCCTCCTATACATCTTCCATCAGTGTACGAACACCTAGGAGCACAAAAAGACTACACATTGCTCAGACCGGTTTGTAAGGAGGCAACACAATTAAAGATGGGACCAACAATGCTTCAACAATCAAGGAAGAGCCAAGACTTCTAATGAGCTGGTGCATTTACAAATTTGGTATCTTACTTCATTTTTCATGTTTTGAGAATAACATTGCAAGATTGATCTAAGGCTTGTAGTGGTGATGAGAAAGTGGAATTGATATAATGAAGGAATCAAGGAGGAATAGCATTGAAGATAGAATTTTAGATAGCGCAAGTGGATCTTCAACTTTTTGTTGCTTTGTTAAGAACCCGTGTTGATGGGATTGATGATTTTTAATACTCTTTAGCTATATTTATTTTGGCTACACTAGATGTAACCACCACAATGATGTAACATCAATATTTATTTAATAAATAAGAATTATTTTCATGAGCCTTGCTTGTATTGTTTTAATCTTGTGCAAGTGATGGTTTTTGATGCTATGCTTCAATCTTGTTATGCCACTATTTGCAATCTTGAAAAAGGTTGCTTAGTAGAATGGAGCATCCTATATTTTGTCTATTCTCTCTCATGTTTACCATAAAATGAAGTGTTCATGCCCCTCAGGTGGGTCACTAAAAAATATGTAAAGATAGTACGTGAGTTCAATAGCAGGGGTTTTTGTCTCTTGTGGAGTTACATAAAATTTATATACATAGGGGATTTTTAATTGAAATGGTAAAAGTTTTGGTACTAAAGGGGTACTTTTATTGTAAAAAGTGTTTTATAAGGGTGTTTTAAAAAATTAAAAATTCGTAAGGAGGAGGTTTCTAAATACCCCTTGAACACACATGCTACATAGGGGGTTAACAGAGTGATCCAACCAAGGGTCATGCTATATTCTGTCTATTCCCTCTCATGTTTGATACATGGGTAGTCATAAGAAGAGATGATGGTTAGGCTAGAGTGAGAATGCTCCATTCTAAGAAATTTCTTTTTCATAAAAAATGTATTATAGAGTACAACATTAGTATAAGCCTCAAAATTTACATATATTTAGCATTGGCAGAATGAGGGTTGTAACTTTAGTATTTATGCTGGTCTCATTATGAGGGTTACTCACCTAGGATAAACCCTAGTCTCAAAACCATGGTGGTTGAGTCTTATACACCGAAGGAATAATGCCGAGGCTTTTATTGAGTGGAACACCAAGTGTTTCTAAGCATAAAGCCTTGATATTACCCAGGATAATTGTTGGCCATTATATTGTAGTGAGATACACATGCACACATCACCACCACCACCACAATAATTGTGGCCATTCTATTCTAGTGACCCCCACACACAACTCCACCACCAACACCACTTTTAAAGCCTTTGTAATAGATTCCAAAACACACCCTTTTAGTGGGATGAAAGGGTGATCTTTTTACGTGATCACCTTTTCTTAGATTTTGATTTCTTAGGGTTAAAAATCTACTTGAGTCCACCACACATGACTATTTCCAATGTACCCTCATGGTGTAGTGTTCAAAAGGGTGCTGCACTGGGAGGTGCCATTTCTTAGAGTGCATTTTCTTGAGGTTAAGAACTGATTCAAAAAAAAAGGAAAGCCCTTAAAAAATACAGAAAGCCCTTCAAAGTAGTTCATGAGGCAGCCTTCTTCAAGCATGATTTCTTGAGGTTGAAAAAAGCATAAATAAAGGATGGTCAAAGGAGTTGTATGGTATTGGCAACCAGAAACACCCTTGCGTGGTTGAAAAAGCACAAATTAAAGGATGAAATCATCTACCCTTGCATAGGCATACACACACATTCCAATAATTGAGCAATTGCTACATCAATCGTTAGGCCTTACATAGGCATACAAACACATTCCAAAAATTTAGTAGTTTCTACATCAATTACTAAATCTTCACCATGGGTGTTGGGGGAAAGTGGTGTCATGTACAAACCACCATTGGAGCTCCATAGGTGTTTTTGAAAAATTATCATTGTGATATCATGCATTTTATATGTGGTCTTATCTTATTTTGAAGGTGCATTTCTTTGTACATGGAGGTCCCCCTTGAGTAATTGTTTAGAGGTATATGGAATTTGGGTGTTTTTTTTCCATTGACTCATCTTAACATTTTTTCCACTGATTCCTTTGAAAGTTTAATACTATGTTTTGTGCTTTCTTTTTGAATTTTGCACTCTATCTTAGTTATGGTCTAAGAGAATAATGATAGTCAAAGATTTATGACAAATGTTTTGTCAATGTTAGTGTGATATGATCATTAGGAGTAGGTCAAATGTTACCTATCTACATGTAAAATATTAGTCATAGGAGGTTGCCTTTGATGGTTCTCATAGATGACGTTATTTAATGTCAAAAGGTGTTTATTTATCAATAGTAAATTATCTCGTAGGTCCAGATAGGGGGTTTTAATGGAATGTGACATTGTGTTGCTTACTTGCTAGTATGAGACACCATCCTTTAGCTAGAAGAAAGGGGCATTACCTTTGGCTACCATCATGAGACACTATCACTTAGCTCCTACATTAGACAACCTCCCACAATCTTGAAACATGTGAACAAAGTTGCAAGTTTGATGTAAAATTACGGAGATTCCATGTAAGATGACCTTTCATTAGATGTTAACATACATTGAAAAGTTTAAAAGATGGTAATATATTTGATTTTTTTTTTGTGAGGTTGAGTGCATGCCTGCCTTCTTGGAATTTCTTTTTTGTCTTGACTTTAGAAAAGGAATCTCTAGTGGCATTTGTGTTGCAACTTTTTGAAAAAGAATCTTTAGTGGCATTTTTTCCTTGCACCCATCCTTTTTGACATTATAGTTCCATATTGACCCTTCTAAGGGACCCGTACTTCAGATAATCTTCTATTGTTTCTATGCTTGCTTAGAAGTTACAGATGGGATTTTAAGCTATTTCATGATAATGTTTCTATTATGTTTCATATGTTACGAAAGTGACCGTAAGGTTGATGTCTAGAGAGAGATATGGTAAGGTTATGGCAGCTTGTTTTATCTAAGAGTTGGAAAAAATGATTAGTGTGTTTTTCATGTAACAGAACTGATGGCATGGCATACTGAACATCATTGATTTTAAGAAATATATTATTATCTTCTAAAATTTCTTGATGCTATCATGCTTCTATGGACATCAAGGGCCGGCACACCAAATGCCCTTATACTTAGAAAATAATAAAGTACTGGCTTAACTTTAAACAACGTTAACATTAGTTTTGCTTGATCCAAATTAATTTTGTGACTTTTAAAGACTTTTGTCAAAAAATCATTTTTTAAAAACCATATGGTTGTTAAAAATACTTTGAATACAAGTACCACAAAAAATGTAAATGTATAGGATTTGTGCATTTTCTTTTCCAAAAAAGTTCTTTTATTTTAGTTTTTCTATGGAAACATCTAATATTTTTTTTAGTAGGTACATGCTACCCTCCATCAATTAAAGATGCATTAAAAAAATGATTGTCGTCAAAAGCAAGGCTATTATGTAATTTTTATGCCACTTTTAGTATTTTTGAAAATTTCAAATTAGCCATGTAAATGATTATTTTGAATTACTCTAGGGAAACCAAATAGACCCAAATATTTTCTAAGAGAAAAATAGACCCAAATATTTTCAGGTCTTTTCGAGTTTATTTGTCAACCCATTTCTTCACATTTTCAAAGTCGATCTTGGGTCATCATATTTGTAGTTGCAAGGTCACTTTTTCTTTTAATATCAGTAGAGATGAGTGCTATAATGAAAATCGGATTGAGTGCTATAATGAAAATCTCACGGTTGTTGTCAAGTGCTAATGTAGGGGTGAGAAAGGAGTTTGAGAGTCTCTAAGCCATTGATAAAAAAGGAGTTTGAGAGTCCCTAGGTGATGGATCCTCTATGCATGCATAAGTGTGTGAGATCAGATTTCCAGCCAAGCCAAAGAAAATCTCATCCCATGAAAAGAATCACCCGTGAAGAGCTGGCAAGGATATCCCTATAAAGGGAGAGGGATATCTATAAAGGACGAAAATAAAGCTGGCAACCAAGGATACGTGTGCGCGTGAGGAAAGAGGGCACTGATCAGAAAGCGAAGATATAGCGATTTGTTCTTGCGCTCTCGTGATTTTGCGAATCGCTTTCATAAGCGTGAGGGAGGTTTGTCTGTCGCTGGGGAGGGAGAAGCATCAACAGGTATCTGGATGCCAACGTATTGCCGGTTCCTTTTACTGTCTGACGATGCAAAAAAAGGTCGATTACAAGAAAACGGCTTTCTTTTCGAGACGTGCCTATCTTCGCCGAGTCACCTCCGACCATATAATAATGGTCTTACATCCAGCAGCTGGAGGTCTCCATCGTACTGTGGGTGATATTGCGTGCTTACCAGCCTCGCTCCTGTGCTTTTGGCCATGGATCTCTGGCACCCATCGTCTGGCGAGGCACCATCACCTTGTCTACCTTTTCCTTTAAAAAAATAAAAAAAATTATGGTCGTGGGCGCTCACGCACCTAATGTAAGGGCGTTGTCGTCGTTAAGCCTCGTAATTAGATTAAACCAGACCTCCTCCTGCAATATATTTAAAGCCTTACACCCCATCTCGTACAAGTATTAAGGTTTGAAAGGTGTAGATAAATCATAGTGCAGGAATTATGAATGCCTCGGACGGTGTACCCACCCTCAGGCCTAAGATTAATCATGTCTCAAAGAACTCTCTATCCTCTTCTAATTACTGCCCTAAGCGATCTAGCACCAGAGGCAATAGCTGCAACATTACGCGAGCGTTCATGAGCAAGAGCTTCTTTGCTCGAAATGAGGCACATGCACAGCATAGTATGAGTACTGTGGCTCCTGCTGATGCTCCGGCTAACTGTGCAGAGATTGGTAAGAAGAAGGTGGGCTGCGTGTGTTCCCCTACCACTCACCCTGGCTCTTTTCGCTGCCGCTTACATCGAGCAGTCAGTAAGGGTGCCGCAGCAGGAGCGCCCGCTAGTTATAGAACTGGACCACCACCTTCTTCTTCTACTGCTTACACTAGTGCTACTCAATTTCCTGTGAAAGCTGATCAGACCATGCATTATGTTATGAGTTCAACCGGAAGCCTCACCGAGCTGCCCTGTATTGCCAAGATTGTACTGCTGAGACGAAAGTACCACGCCGGATCAACTACCCCTCGCATCCTCAAGTGCGATCAAGCGAGATCACCAAGTACACTCAAACCAATTAATCACCATTACAGTACGCACGCAGCTTCCCAACACACACAGGTAACAAGTAGCATAATTCAAATATAATCTCCTGTCATGTGTAGTTTATGAATTATCAAATATACTCATAAAAAGTCTTTGAATTAACCTTCTGGCTAACTATCTCTAATTACACTCTGCAGGATATTCTCAGCAACAGTAATCTTATGGAAGTGTTCACCTTTACTCCTCCGCGGTTATAAGCTAGCAATATAAGTCATGCCGTATGGAGACTTTACATTAGTCTACCCTTTGAAGCTGTCTTTTGAAGTTAAAAGCTGCTTGGGTAACACCATAAATACAGCCTACATAAAAAGAAAATGTTCATTTGTGGGACGCTTCTGGCAAATATTTGTAACGGTGATATCCCTTGTGAGGAAAGGGATTACGAGTGTTACCTTATAAGTAAAAAGTCTTGCACGTGTCGTACATGGATTTCACACTTAAGTACACTATGGATGCATGTTCCTTCACTACAAGTTACCCAAACACTCATATGATGTACATACAATATTACACTTCAATGTGGAATGGTTATAATCATATGTGCTCTCTCTCTCTCTCTCTCTCTCTCTCTCTCTCTCTCTCTCTCTCTCCACTATATATTTTGCTCTCTTTTAAGTCCAACTTTGTGTTGGTTCTATTAGAGTACACATGTGGACGAATAAAATAAGTTTTTCCATAGCTAACTTAATTTTTGGTTCTTTGCTCTCAAACTTTACAAAATTGCCGTAATTTTACGAGTAAAATGTGTCCATTCTTTCACATAAAGGAGGAAGGAAAATCAAACTTGATCATTTTTTTCAAAATAAGAACACTTTCAAGACAAATCCACCAAAACTGAGCACACAAGATGAAATTCAGGAGACAAAACGTGTTTGCAACAACATCGAGGCCCTCAACCCAATTAGTCCCAAGCTAGTCCTTGCCTTCATCTGCTTAAGGCAAACCATTATTTCTGCGAGTTTTAGGCATGCCTTCTATAGCCATGCCTATTGTTGCCTCATGTGAGCAATCTTAGGGGGTTCCCAATATCAAAACCTCAAATCACATGCATTTAAAGGGTGTTTTTGGAACCCCTTATTTGTAATCATGTTTTCAGGATACCACTTTTGTAAACAATAGACTGACCCTTTTGAACTTTAACTATGTATTTATCATTTTATAAGATATGCTAATATACATATTTTGTGAAATCAAGTAACATTTTTTTGAAAAAGTAATATGCTATACAATATAACATCAAGTAAT
Organism: Cibotium barometz; assembly: GCF_041138505.1. Lineage (NCBI taxonomy): Eukaryota > Viridiplantae > Streptophyta > Polypodiopsida > Cyatheales > Cibotiaceae > Cibotium > Cibotium barometz. The sequence continues at coordinate 3,510,079 of NC_141081.1, read as the reverse complement.
TTATCAATTACAAGGCCAAATGATGACACCCATGTTATGTGTGTAGATTCAAAGGAAATTTTAGGTCTTCTTAAGCTCCAAGCCTAATGTAAATTCCATTTAAAGGACATGTGTGTAGATTCAAAGGAAATATTAACTCTTCTATCATATCTAAGCCATGTGCATCTACAATAAGACGTTTTTAGTGAATTACGAGATTACGGTCGATGCTTCATTATCTACAGACTACATTAATAAATGATGCCGTTAGGTGAATGTATTGTAAGCATGTCATTGTCACTCACGTAAATTCTTAAACCTATCATACTTGAGCATTGGTGGCTTCCATTAGTCCTTGTCACCAATGTTTTCACACGTGCTCTTAGAGGGTTGAAGTCATGTCAATTCTTACACCTATCACATTTGAACATTGGTGGCTTCGATTGGATTAGGCCTTGTCACAAGCTCTCTTAGAGGGTTGAGGTCATATCAAATTTTGCACCTATCACACTTGGCCATCGGTGGCCTGTCACCAATGTTTTCATGAGTGCTCTTGGAGGATTGAAATCATGTAAATATTACACCCATCACTTGAACATTGGTGGCTTGCATTGGATTAGTCATCAACATGGTGTCAACTTCCATTTAATAGGAGCTTAATTATGTGTGTAATTTGGATCAAGGCATAACTTTTATGATGTATCAGTAATGACCATCATAACAACCAACAATATTACACCCATCACTTGAACATTGGTGGCTTGCATTGGATTAGTCATCAACATGGTGTCAACTTCCATTTAATAGGAGCTTAATTATGTGTGTAATTTGGATCAAGGCATAACTTTTATGATGTATCAGTAATGACCATCATAACAACCAACAATATAAGAATATGGCACAGTGGAAAAAGGATACAGTAAGAGAAAGTACACTAGACAATGCAATAGAGAAAATGGAGAGACTTTTAAAATTTTGATTATACCAAACAAGAGACATGTAGAATATGATGGTGTTGTCCACTTGTGCGCTCTAGTGCAGACCCTAGATGGCAATCTAGATAGACTTTGGATGGAAGGCATAATGAGAATATAGGGAATATATGCTCACAAGCATTGGATGCATTTGCTTGTGCCAACTATGTCCACACATCTAAGACATGGGCAACTATGCTGCATTGACGCAGCTCACCGCCCGCGTATCCATAATGCATCCCAATTGATCACCACCCACTAATGATGACATTAGTATCCAAGGGAATATTCTCTATACCGTTTTGGGCCCCAGCTAATGCTTGAACCCCTCATCATACCTTGACCATCAATGGTCACAACTATGACCGCTTCCAACATCTAAGTTGGGGTTCCCACTAAAGATATGTGCACCAATGGCTGCTTCTCATAATGGGGGGTGTACAAATGTGCACCATACATCAATGTGAGATACATGCCGAGAGGCGGCATTGAATAAATACTAACACCCCCTCAATGTCCACTTGAAGATGGACTTAGGGTTTCTTGGCCCAATGCCAAGTCCATGAAGATGTCAAGTGAGCTGGTCCTTCCCAAGAGCTTTGGTGAAGATGTCGGCACAGTTCTGCTCTGTAGACAGTACTCTAGCTCCACAATCTCACCCTCGATCAACTCCCACACATAATGATATTGAATCTTAATGTGCTTTGTGTGAGCATGAAATATAGGGTTCTTTGCTGCGATGTCCATGCAACTCTCATTATTGCATCCCAAGGTCATGGATGACCTCACTAGAACTCCCATATATACTAGAATCCTCCTCAACCATACTTCCTCATAGGTAGCAAAAAAATGGCCTTGTACTTTGCTTTAGTTGAGGAAAGTGCCACTGTGGGTTACTTCTTACTAATCCAAGAAAACACACTAGATCCAAGTGAGAAGAAATATCTAGAAACCGACTTTCTGGTGTCAAAATATGCAACCCAATCGGAGTCACAATATCTCACTAATAAGGAGTCACCAGACATGTATGTAATTCCATACTCAATGCTACCTTTGATGTACCTCAGCACACACATTGTTGCATTCCAATGACTTTCCCTTGGTTTGTTGGAGAACTTGCTCAACACACCACCTACATAACAAATTTCTGATTTGGTATTGCATAAGAAAATCAAACTCCCAAAACAAGCTTCCTATACATCTTGATGTTAACCAAAGTTGAAGTGTCCTTAGAAGAAAGCCTAGAGTTTACCTCAATTAGTGTACTTATTGGCTTGCAGTTTGTTATACCAAATTCCTTCAAGATCTCTGTTGCATACTTCTACTGAGAAATGAAGATCTTGTCAGACTCTTGCTAGACCTCAATTCCCAAACAATAATGCAAAAACCCCAAGTTCATCATCTGAAACTCAGAGCCAAGCCTTTATCATGTTTGCTGAATCAAGTCTTCATGATTACTTGAGATAATTAGGTCATCCATATAGAAAAAGACTATCACACATATTTGCCATCCTTTCTGAGTACATACAAGTTAGCATGAGATGCACTTTTAGAAAGACCAATATTTTTGAAAAAAGTATCTACTCATTGTCCTTGGGGCTTGTTTTTGCCCGTATAAAGCCTTCTTCAACCTATAAATCTTATATCTAGTCTAGGTAGCTCAAGCCCTAGTTGCTAAGTGACATACACCTCCTCCTTGAGATGTCCATTCAAAAAAATTGATTTTACTTCCATTTGAAAAACTATCCACTTCTTATTAGTAGCCAAGGCAAGTACTATGCGAATAGTGGCCATTCGAGCTATTGGGGAAAAGGTTTCATTGACATCAAAACCTTCCACCTGTGAAAAACCTTGTGCAACTAGCCTAGATTTGTATTTCTCCAATGAACAATCGGATTTATACTTAGCTTTCTACACCCACTTGGTGCCAATTATCTTTCATTTTGGTGCCCAATCACCTAGCTCCCAAGTGTTGTTTTTGATGATGCAATCATAAACTGACTACATTGTTGCCTTCCACTTCGGATCTACCAAAGCTTCTTCTACATTTGTGGGCTCCTTCACTAAATCCATAATCTCAGCCATCAAGGCCACATTGACAATGTGTTTAGAAGCCCTTCTCTCCTCCTCTATTCCCTTTGATCTACGTAAGCCATCTCCTAAAGTTTTCGTAACATCAGGTGGGTGGTTGCGCTCATCAAAGAGCTACCTTACCCACGTAGGAAGTGGCTGTCCTTTAGGTGTAGGGGTAGGCGTGTGATTTCTGAGAATCTTCATCATTCGAAAACTCCTCCTCCACTTTTTTGGTGCTTGAGCTAGGCGTATGCCCGGGGGGTGCACCTAAAAAAATGTAAGTGTAGCACGTGAGTTCATCAGGAGGGTTTTTTTAATTGACAAAACCTACAGGATTACATCTACAAGAGGGGGTTTTTTATTACACTTTTGAAAAAAACCCGTCGGTTCCTTAAGAAAGAGGGGTAATTTTATTAGTTGATAGCATGTAGGTAGAGGGGGTTTTTTATTATCCCTTGAACGCACGTGATACATATGATTTGTTAGTGGTGGACCCCCCGAGGGCGTATGATGGACTATTTCTTCATTTGATGATAAAGTGGATGAATCCCAATCCTCCATTGAGTCTGGATGCTCCACAAACACCATATCAAAATACATTATCTTCTTAGCTCTGATACCATATAAGAGTATGGCATAGCGAAAAAAGGATACAGTAAGAGAAAGTTACACTAGACAATGTAATAGAGAGAATGAAGAGAATTTTAAAATTCTGAATATACCAAACAAGCGATATGTACAATATGATGGTGTTGTCCACCCGTGTGCTCTAGTGTAGAGCTTAGATGATGATCTAGACAGACTCTAGATCAAAAAGTTGATATGCCTTATTGACTCTATACTATATCTAAGGAGGATATATTTCTTGCTTTTGTCAATGCAAGCTTGGTTCTATTTGCATCTGGTATATGCATGTAACATTCACAACCAAATGTTTGAAAATGAGAACATGAAGGATTCTTACCCGAATAGGCCTCATATGGTGTGATTCCTTTGAACGCCTTTGTGTAGGGTCTATTGAGAATGTAAATTGCAGTGTTAACTGCTTCAACCCCAGAAAGAGTCTGGTAATCCTTTCCCTTTCATCATACACCTTGCCATTTCTCGACTGTGTGGCATTACAAAACTCCATTTGGTGAGGTGTATGTATAGTAGTCAGTTGGCGCTTGATGCCATGATCCTTGCAGTATTCATTGAACTCACCCAAAGTGAATTCTCCTCCTTGATCAGTCCAAAACTTCTTTACCTTCTATCCTATCTCATTCTTTACAAATTAATGCCACTGTTTGAACCTGCCAAAAGCTTCAGCCTTATCATATGGAGAAAATAAACCCACATCTTCTTATTGTAATTTTTAACCAATAGCATAAAACAAGAAGATCCCCCCCCTAATGCAGCAGTAGACATCTTACCACAAAGATCAACATGTACAATCTGTAGAGGAGTCTTTGCTTAATTGTTGTTCTCTTGTGGAAATTCCTTCCATTGTTGCTTGCCCATCATACAAGCTTTACATGGTTCTTGCAATTTTGCAAATGCAGGTAAATTTTCCACCATCCCCATTTTTTGCATCTCCTTCAGCACAGCAAATCCAATGTGACCAAATCGCTCATGCCAAAGTTTTCTTGTATCCTTGTCTTCTACAAATAGCTATAAGAGAACTCGGCTCGTACAAATTGTTATTCCTCATAGTTTTGCCAACTGTCTTCTTGTCAGCATCTAGAATCTCTGCTTCTATTTTCTTGAAGTGTACTTCAAGGCCATGACTCATTATTGTAGCAACTGAGAGAAGGTTTCTGTCTATTTGAGGCACATCTAGAGCACATTAGACAACTTCTTTTCTTCGCTCATAGAGTTTCCATAAATGAGATGGTTCTATAACCTTTGGCTAGACATTTAGCATTATTCTCAAAAATAACATTGATTTATTCTTGTAAAGGCCTCCAAGAACTCTACTAGTCCTGTTTTCTTGTCATATGTCGGGATGCCCCACTATCCAAAGTCCATGAACAACTATCATCTAAACCCTGAGTGGATGAGCATACCTCTTTTATGTTGGGATGCCGCACTATCCAAAATCCATGAACAGTTAACAACTAGAGCCTGACTGGATGAGCATACCTCGTCTATGTTGACCCAAAGTTCCAACTTAGCTTGGGCATTGTTGGCTAACTCCTTTTCCTTCCATGAAGTCTTCATGGTGCCATGTTTCTCATCAGCTTGCTTCTTTCTGTAGTCTTTGATGACATGACTCTTCTTGTCATAGTAGTAGCACGTATCAGAAAACTTCTTCTTCTTGTCTTTAGAAGTAGCCCCACCTTTGCCTTTTGTATCGGCTAAAAATGCGGTGTCACCACCATCATAGGTCTTCAACGACATCTCCTCTTCACTTAGCATAGCACTAAATTTTTCAAAAGAAAGAGGTGGTACTCTAACCTGGGTGTTTAGTGCCGTAACCAAGCCATCATAATTTTGTGGTAGAATTTGGATGCAACTCCAAGCTAACTCTTTGCTAGTCTTTATGATTCCCATAATAGCCATCTAGTCTCGTAGGGTTTTGATCTGCGAGATAAATGTTTTTTGCAGTCTCTCCTTCAGAAAACATTTTAATAGCCAGTTGATTCTCTAGGTTTTGAATCTTGGTTTAATTCCGGGTCTCACACTGATTTCTCCGTATGGTCTAAGCTATGGATGCCTTGGTTGTGTGTTGAATCCGATTAAGAATAGAATTTCTTACACTGGTAACATTGACGCAAAGTACATCTGCATTGTGTTACTTCAATGCTTGAAGAAGAGTAGGATTTGTTGGAATCATTCTTGCATTATCGATAGGGTAAATGGTCTCCACTGGTGCTTGGTTCATTCCTAGAACGGTCTCTAGTAAGATTTTGAACTTCCAAAGAGTGTAGTTTGTCCCATCTAACTTGCCAGGCAGGTGGAGGGATGCGCAATACTGGAATTACAGTATAATAGCGACAACACTGAAGCCTGAAGCAAGCATCACTCCAAGCTACTTCTATGCAAAGAAAGACTAGACTTTTTGACTATTGCTATAAGAGAACCTATAGCTCTGATACCATATAAGAATATGGAACAATGAAAAAAGGATACAGCAAGAGAAAGTACACTAGACAATGCAATAGAGATAATGGAGAGAATTTTAAAATTTTGATTATACCAAACAAGAGATAGGTACAATATGATAGTGATATCCACTTGTGTGCTCTAGTGTAGAGCTTAGATGGCAATCTAGGTAGACTCTGGATGGAGGGCATGTTGAGAGTATAGGGAATATATGCTCACAAGCATTGGATGCCTTTGCTTGTGCCAACTATGTCCATTTATAGTGCTGCCAGTAGTGCGGTGGACGTGTCTAAGACATGGACGGCTACATTGCATTGATGTGGCTCACCGCCCGCATATCCATAACGTGCCCCAATTGACCACCGCCCAATAATGATGACATTCGTATTCGAGGGAATATTCCCTATAATATTTGGGGCTGTGGGGGCTATGCCCCTGGACCCCTAGCTAACTAACCCTTGTACCCCTCATCATCTCCTAACCATTAACACTCACAATTATGACCCCTTCTAGCATCTAAGTTGGGGTTCCCACTAAAGATATGTGCACCAATGGCTTCTCCTCATCATAATGGGGGCTATACAAATACAAATGTACACCATACATTAGAGACATCATTGAGATCTCTTGTGCATACTAGCTCGACTCTCTTGCTCTCAAAGCTTTTTGTTACACTCTGTAGGAGGATACTCTCGGCCAACAACAAGAATCTTATGGAAGTGTTCACCACCATTACTCCATGGTAATAAGTTTAAAATGTAATGCATGCCTTATGGAGACTTTATATTATTCTTAACCTTTGAAGTTGTCTTTTGAAGTTAAAAAACTACTTGGGTAACACCATAAATACAGCCTACATAAAAAGTATACGATTCCGAAGTTCATTTATGGGACTCTTCTGGAAAATATTTGTAAGGGTGATTTCCCTATGAGGAAAGGGATTATAAGTGCTACCTTATGAGTAAAAATTCTTGCATGTGTTGTACATACATTTCACACTTAAGTACATTATGGATGCATGTTCCTTCGCTATAAGTAACCCAAACACTCATATGCTATACATAAAATATTACACTTCAATGCAGAATGGTTATAATCATATGCTCTCTCTCTCTCTCTCTCTCTCTCTCTCTCTCTCTCTCTCTCTCTAAATATATATTTTCTCTCTTTTAAGTCCAACTTTGTGCCTCATATGTTGGTTCTATTAGAGTACACATATGGACAAATAAAATAAGTTTTTCCATAGCTAATTTTGGTTATTTTCTCTCAAATTTTACAAAATTGCCTTAATTTTAGGAGTTAATTGTGTCCATTCTTCCCCATAAAGGAGGAAGGAAAATCAAACTTGAGAATTTTACTCAATATAAGAACACTTTCAAGCCAAATTCATGAAAACTGAGCGTACAAGATGGGTTGGAAATTTCTTTTATTTTGTATTGTTAAGATCTTTTTTTATTTTTTTATTTCCTAAGCTTTATAATCCAAGGTTCCTAAGCTAAGGTTAAATCTTAGTTTATCAAGGAATTAATTAACGAATGGTGAAAAAGTAGGTTCATGAGCATGATGAATAAAAAATAAAAATTTGAATGAAATAATATGATTGGATATGTGATCTTTCTTTCATTGAGGTTTTTCCATCCATAATCGAGTGTGTTAATAGCATGCTACATTCTTATTGACCCTTCTCTTCAGCTTACATCATCTTTAAACAATATGTGTGTGTGTGTGTGTGTGTGTGTGTGTGTGTGTGTGTGTGTAGCTTATTTTATCCTCACTCTACCATAATTATATTATGTCTAAGCAAGTTTGGATTGCACAGAGAGATGGCATACACATGGATGACATATGTTTTTGAAAGGAAAGCTAGGCTAGCCTCCTTAAGAAGCCATGAAGCGTGTAGTGCCAAGCTACATGTATGTAGCATGCATGGTTTATTTGTGGAGTGTGGCACACACTCCATATTAGACACATCACCTAAGGTAGAATCCCACAAACATTTATAGGATCGGGTTATCAACTATAGCTCTAATATGCATTTTGTAGAGCTTTGTTGAGTTGAATATAGCAATGCTAGTCTCATACATATTAGAAAGGCTCTCTAGGTAAAAATCCAAGCATGTACACAGAGGTTGATACTAGTCTTGTTTTCATAAACAAAAGCATATTTAAGATTTATATAAAAAATTATTTTCTCTTTAAATATAAGGTTTTAAAGAGGTTTCTAGGAATTGTAGCCATGCTATTGCTATTTAACTTGAGGGGGTTCTTGAAAGACAGAGAAGGTGTCTGAAAATATAGAGGTAGTCTTTTTTTCATAAACAAAACCATATATATTTATAACAAAAATATTTATTTTTACTTCATTGAATGACCCAAGGATAGGTAATTATGAGGGAAATGTGACCATATGGTCCAATTTTGTTTTTAATGGGTTAGATTGTCCAAGATCTTTGATTGATAATTTACTTCAAAGTCTTTGAGAAGTTGAAAATAATTAGTAAATCAATTTAATTTTTTTAAATGTGATTATATAATAATTTTATGTGAGAGAGTAGTGCTAATCATGACGAATCTATGAAAAAACAACTAGTTTAACTTGAGTAAGAAAAGGTCCATTTTCATCCATTTTATGTGAAAACAACTCTAATTGAGTAGTTTTTTTTCTCTTCCAAGCTTAAATCTGGGCCTAACTAGGATCGTTAACCTAGGTAATGTACCATGCTTAAACTAGGCTTAGTAACCTAGGTAATGTACCATGCTTAAACTAGGCTTAGTAACCTAGGTTAGGTAATGTACTAAGCCTAGGTGGAGACGGTTATGCATGTGCCCACATGTTACCTATACATGGCATGCATTCCACCTCAATGATTCATCTTAATGTGCCACTTTATTATGCTGCCTCATCATTGATGACATCGCATGCCACCTGGAGAAAGAAATATATGATGTTCATCATACACCACATTCTTTAGTGCATGTGCGTGTTTGGATACAAGTGATGGTCCACACATGCATTATATCCTATAGTTGTGAGACCTACCAAAATGGCATGTAAGAAATGAAAGCTTAAGGGGTTTACTATATATAAACTCTCTATATCACCTGCATTCTATTAAGAGACTAAGGTTAAGTAGAAGGGTGAGAGAAAGGTGTGAGTGTGAATGGACTTGAGGTCCACTTGCTCACCTATTTAAAGGTGAGTCCATGAGGCATTTTGTATGAGAGCAAGGCCTGGTTGTATGTATAAGCAACTTAATAAGCAAGATATTATTCTTGTATTTTGTGAGTCTCTCCTCTCCACACACTTGATCTAGCATGAGCACCACGTTTTCTCAACATGGTATCAGAGCCTAGGTGATTTGAACCACTTGTGGTGTAGATTAGGTCAAAAAAATCCATTTTTTCCTTATCTTTCTTGTGTGGAGCTCAACCCTCTCATGGTGGAGGAGCTACAGCAGCCTGTAGAAGCCATTTCTCTCAAAACTTTCTTCATGGGAGATCAGGCGTTGCCATTTGTACGACTAATTGCATGATTTCTCCTGGCGCTGCGACGGCATTGCCCACGGAAGTAGTCGCCTGCAGTTTCTGTTGCGCCTTCTGGTCGTACAGCCATAGCCAGGCTGTAGACCACAATAGGCTAAGCTCTCTTAGGGCTATGGTAGCCCATAGAGTGGAGGACTCACAGCTCAACTTTGAGCTTCAACCATCCACTGTAGCATCGGCTGGAAGCAAAAGACCAGGCGTCATTTTTTCTACTCACTCAAGCTTCCATTAAAGCTTGATTTTTGGAGGTTTTTCTTGCTCAATCATCTCCTCCCTTGCTCTAATAACTCAAGTGGTGGTGTGAATGTTAGTTACTGAGTTCTCTCTTGATTTTGAAGAGATTCCATCCACATGAGGTAGCCATAAGCCTCATGTTCAACAAGCTTCAACATCAACATCAACATCAACTTTTAAGCTTTCAAAGTGATTCAAAGTGTGCTTTTAAGCACTAATTGTGTTGTTTAACACTAATTACTCTGTTAATCGAGTAAAGGGAAAGTGTTCTTAAACACTAATAGTGTTATTAAACACTAATGGTGAACTAATGACCAAAATAAGTGTTATTTTACACTAAAAATGTACTTTTTAGTACTAATTGTGTTTTATACACACTAATGGTGATATTAATCATCAAGTGTTGCTTAACACTAAGGTGGTCCTAACCATCAAAGGAGGAGGTCATTTACATTAAGAAGGCTCTTCTTCATCAACATGGAGGCCGGGCACACACCATAAGTGCTACATTTCAAGTCTTCATCTCGTCAACCCGTTTCTTCCAAAGAGAAATGGTGTAATCATGAACCAAGTGTCTTCATCCCACTAAGTGTTCATCTTCAATGTTTATGTGTATTACCCTTGAGGCCCTTGTTTGTAAGAGGCATAGGCATGCCATAAGCCATATGTTCTCACTTTCCAAGCCCAAGGCATGTCATTCCGCTGCATATTCTGCATTTTCATCGTAGAAGATGAGTTGTAAGGTTGAGCATAGAATCCCTAAATGCTCTACCTTATTGGTTGTCATGATTTTAAGTATCTTTTGGCATTACTTTTGTAAGAGGCATTGGCAACATTATGAGCCATGTCCTCTCCTTCTTGAGCCAAAGATGATAAACCTTATTTGTTTGAGTATTTACCTCAACCAATTACTCATTAAGCTTGTAACTTCAAACCCTAAATGGTATTATTTAATCAACATGCATAAAAGCTATTGTAATTGTGGAATAGACACTACCCTTGACCAATGCATAAGGCAAGTGGTAAGACCGTCCCTTTCCCTTTCCCATTTAAATCTACCTCATTATCCATGGAGGAGATATGGTATTCAAGGGAGCATAAAGCATGTTGGAGGACCATATAAAAGCAAACCACTTAAGCAATGGTGGCAGCCTGCTTATGATCATTGTGTGAGAATGGTCAAGGTGGAAAGCATATGGTGGAAGCAATGGCATGGATGTCACAAACATGTCATCTACAAGAAGTCAAGCAAACACAAAGAGTGGGGTGCACCATCATTGAGGTGTACATCTTCATCGACAACAAATAAAGACTTAGATGGAAACATTGTATTAGCCTCTAAGGCTATAAGAACATATTTGTAAATCCTAGATAACCACACCTATATTCCAAACCTTGTACGCCTAATGTTATAAAGGCATCTTATGTCCAATACCACCTGTTCCATTCTTCCATAGTTGGTATTGAGGGGGGGTATTAAGAGACTAAGGTTAAGTAGAAGGGTGAGAGAAGGGTGTGAGTGTGAATGGACTTGAGGTCCACTTGCTCACCTATTTAAAGGTGAGGCCATGAGGCATTTTGTATGAGAGCAAGGCCTAGTTGTATGTATAAGCAACTTAATAAGCAAGATATTATTCTTGTATTTTGTGAGTCTCTCCTCTCCACACACTTGATCTAGCATGAGCACCACGTTTTGTCAACACATTCAAGGCCTAATTAAAAAACCCCTTATCTGTAACATTTTCATGAATAAAAAACACCCTTTTTCTATTGAATCTATAATACCCCCTTTAAATGGTACTCTTCTATATATAAAAATATGTAAGAAAGTCATTTAAAAAATCCCTTCTATTGAAGCCACGTGTTAGTTTACATATTTATAAGTGACCCCCCTTGAGAATGAAGGTTAATAGAAATTACAATACATTAGAGTTATAAATAGAATTTATGCATGCGTAGATAAGAATTGATTTATTTAGCAACGTATTTGAGCACTTTGTGCATATAGGTTGGAAAATCATGCATACACTTGACTATTGAATTAAGGCATGAAATTGGATGAGAAACATCATGCACCCTTATCCCTCTCCAGAATTGCTTGAGCTCATTAATTAAGTACATCCATATTCTTTAACTTGTGCTTCCCGGGAACGAGAAGCGCAAGCATCACATGATGCTTCTGGATGGACATCCATGGAGGAATATTGTAATTCACAATAAAAATGGGCAATGTGGACCATGATGTAGACCTCAATCTAAATGGGTTCACTCCATCCATACCCCATCCAAATTACGGGGCTCATCTTTGAACTTTGGACATTCATCCTCAATGTGAACCCAATCCGGTGAGTCAGCAGGAATTCTCATCATGCCATCGGTTGAACGATGTTTCACATGCCATGTCATTAACTCAACAAAAATGGATTAACACCTAAATATATGTTGAATGCGAGTTATAATAGGAAAGTGCCTCAGTACCTTTTGCAAATTTTTTGCACCCTATAAATCCTTCTTGTAATGATCTTTTCCACAATCTTTCTTCCCAAAAAATTCCATCCACTGCTTTCTTTGAGGGACTTCACTGGCTCCATCTACTCCAAAAAGTGCCAGAGCTAGGTGTGTCCACCTACCTTATGTGGTTGGGCATTGGGATCATTCGTTGGGTGACGATTGTGTGTGTGTGTGTGTGTTGCTGTATGAGAGCATTCACAACTATGGATTGGAGATGTTGCAATGGATACTTCTTGGGTTTTCTTTGTGTTTTTTCTTTTTTGTTGTTTTCTCTATTAGGGCAAGAAGGCCACTAACACTTTGGTGACCACGATCACTCTCTTACGCGCACCTTTTTCAATGATGGATGTTGTAATGTCTTTTTGCTGCTAATGTCTCCTCACAGATTAACGGGCACCGAAGGGAATGAAGGGCCTTCTAGGGCATTGATATCAACCGTAGCTTTAGCAAGCTCGTAGTGATCTAGAGGCTGATCTGGCTCAAAGCGCCCTTGTTTTGTTCAAAAGCACTGTTTTTGGGAGCTCGGGGGGCTCTGACTTTCTGCGCCTTTATCTTAATCTTCCTGGGGGGTAGGAGGGCTTCAAAGAAGGCAAGTCCCCATGGAAGTTTGGAACCTTAGGAACCCTAGCATGCTCAGCATCAATCTTTGCCTTCCACGCCCAGGTAGGCAGATTCCAACCCATAAAAAGTTCACCTGAGCGACTGCTGTAAAGTGCTCGACCATAGGATGTTTTGGGTTACGCTGCGTCACTGGCCAGGAGGCAGAGGAGAGCTGCATATGTAGCGGGATTTGAGTGAAGAAGGCCAACCGAACTATCGACGTTCGGGACACACCCGCACTCCGGCCCCACCAACCAACGCCCGCATTTGGCCCCGCTGCCCGGTTGATAATTTCACCAACCTGGATTCCAAGTCCGCACGGACTTCTCCGCCACCTGGTCGACATTCGGCCACTCACGTTTACACTCCGGATGACCCGGATGCTGATTTCAGAGATTCTAGATTGCGTACTCCGACACTCTCAGCTACAAAATCTGGAAAGCGGATAATTATTCCGCTGGATGACCCAGACGACGCTTAGGTCTTTCAAATGGACACTTCGGAAGGCGAAGACTGCTGTTGAAGCTGCATTTCAACTTTTCTTTTCGGCTAGCTTCGTGCCGGCTTTGGTACTCTTGCGAGCCTTATGCTCCACCTCCGCTGCTCAGGGGCGGCTTCCTTGGACTAGGGCACAATTGGTACTCCACACACCTACACCCAATCCCTACACAACATCTGTTTTCGGCATCCCGAGATCTTTGAGTCTTGAGGAAGCCTTAAGTATGGTGGCACAAGTAATACCGTAGGATATACATAATCATCCTACTGAATCCTCTGGTACCGGGCGAGGACATGGCTGAGTTCACCGTTTTTAACAACCTGATCGTAAGACGGCTATTGTTGTGGGTTAGTGCTTCATGTGCTTTGTTCTCGGAGGGTTTTTGCTAGAGATCATGAGCCTTTGGGATTGTCTGTAGCACTCAGACGACATCGGAGATTCACTTTATTTCTCTTCACAAATGAGAGGCAATGGGGCATCCACTTACTTTGCTCTTGCTTTGGGAGAGATCATTCTATCGCAGGTCCGTACGTGCTCTTGCTTGTCTCGCTGCACTTGAGTTGGCTTTGCTACATGGATTGTCTCAGAGCCATCATGTCCAGTACTCAGAATGCAGAACTCACCAAGATGAGACTGACTGGAGTATACTGAGGGGCTAAACTAGCAACCAAGGTGGACAACCTGATTCCACTGGATCTGGATGCAAAAATGATGCCGAGTTTCTGCCCGAAGTGTCGGATAATGGTGATTTGTTCAGAGTCTACTTCGGCATCCAACCCATATTAAATTGTGAATTCAGTATGTGCTGCAATCAGTACACTAGAGCCGGGTAGCACTGATGGCTCAAGCGAAAGAACGCACGTGATACCGCCTGCCTTCTGAAGAGTAAAAAGGAGTTAAAGTAGTTTCTCAAAGATGTTGCCTTAGCCGTGGAATGGAATTTTCAACACCCTCAAAGAGGAGACTCCTTGTTGCAACATATGGTGTGGATGGTAATTGCAACCAGAAACTTCTTGTCTGATATCAAGCATGAAATTGCAAACCTCAAGAATGAAGATAGTAGTTCGAATAGCAGCCCGAAGAGTGACGCTGACGCTTCTGATGCTGACAATGGTTACCATGATAATGCAGTAGATATGGTTGTGATTGACCATCCAAATGAGGAGATTTTGGCTGTCCGAAATGTCCTTGAAGAGCATGGTGATCAGCAGCACATTGATTATATCCCCCATGTTAGTGATGGTGCATGGTATAAGTTAAATGAGAAGCCTATCCCTCTTCCTAACGAGGATGATGTCGTATCACTTCCAGAAGTATCCCATAACAATGATGAACTAGATGTATGGCACATGTTCTCGCCAAGCGGGGTAGTAGAGGTCATGCACACTTGGGTTAAAAGGTTTCCAGGTTTTGGCTTTGTACCTCCTACATACCGATATCTGCATGATCAATCCAAATTGGGTTCTCGCTTGGAGTAGGTGTTTTCGGGTGGACAATGTTCCAATGTGGCACAAGAAGATCATGTATATGAGGATGCCCATCCTATGTCCAACAAATTGAGAGAAGCAAGCTTTTGATGAGTCTCCATCCTATGTACAGTTGATGGCTAATTTACTGGATGGTCTAGAGGAGAAAACTCTTGCTGCACATGATGAATGTGGGGAAGGGTTGCTTTGGGATCCTTCTAATTTGGTTGGGATGATAACCCAATGGCATTGGCAGCAGTGGTAGATGCTCATGATGTGGTTCATGGTGATTCCCCTGACCTAGTGGTTCATCCGGAAGATGTGGTGACCAGACAAAACGAAGCGAAATCAGTCGAGGTTATTCACAAGAGCAGAAAAAATCTAAATATGTGGTCAAAGTTGCTCAGAATCCTAGTGGATATGGTAAGGAGCTTGCCTATATCCTTGCCAAGTAGAAAGCTCTATGTGATATGCATTCCATAGAGTCATGGTCATCAAATACATGAAAGAGGGAGGAGGACGGACATGTCGAGGTCACTTCCTTGAATGAGAATTGCCTTGAACACCCATATTCTCATGTTCAGGGTTCTCATAAAAAATGGGTTTCTTGCACAAGCACAAGAGGTGTTTGATACACTGTTAGTCTGAGAGGGAGTCTTCCAGAATGCCCTGATCTCTGAATATGCTGATAAAGGGCTCAGTAAGCAAGCATTGGATTGCTTGCAACAAGTGCAATGTGCCATGATGGTTGAGGGAAGAGCAAATGGACAAAGACAACTGGAAACGAGATTTCCTGGATGATATGGCTGCCTCATAGTAGCATGATAAGGCTAAATTGCATGTATGCAATCTTCAACCTATTGAGGAGCAACAAGGTCTTTTTGAGATCGAAGATGATGATCTAGATGAACAGAGGTGGCTAGACAGCCCCATGACACCAAAGACGAAGCTCGAGGAGCAGCATGGTTACCGGTTGCATGCTCAAACAAAGGAGTAGGATACATACATGATGGATGCTCGCATAAATGAGTAGTATTTGATTGCTTTGAGAGTGCTCAGATGGATGAGAAGGATGGGTTGCAACATGCACCCACGGATGCTCACATAAATGAGTAGTATTTGATTGCTTTGAGAGTGCTCAGATGGATGAGAAGGATGGGTTGTAGCATGCACCCATGGATGAGGAAGAGGGTGAGGCAATGGAGGATTTGTGTGGCCGAGAGAGCCTCACAATGCACTCACATGACGACATCCCTCAGATGAATATTCGAAAGAGCATGGAAGAGAATCTCCAGGATGCTTTTATGCATCACAACAAGGGTGAGATTGGAGAGGAGTAGAGTGGCTGAGAAAGCCCGGAGATGCCCTCACATGCTGAGACACCTTGGCTAGATAAGCAGGTGGATTACCAGTATGTAGTTTATGCTCGGATGATGAGTAGGGGAAATTTGGATGATCTAGATGGTATTTCTAGTCACATGATGGTCTCGGGAGGGTCACTCGTATAAATATGTAAGTAGCACGTGGGTTCAACAGAAGGATATTTTAAATATTTAAAACTTACAGAAATATATTTACAGAGGGGATTTATTTATTGTATTTTAAAAAAAAATTACAGATTTGAATAGGAAAGGATACATTATATTCACTAAAAAATTCACAGATAAGGGACTTTTTAAATAGGCCTTGAACGCACATGATATAGAGGATTTACATATAGTGACCCCCCCCCGAGATGATGATGGGATGGTTATGCTGAAGGTTGAGAGAGCATGGAAGGAGCATGAAGGCCATAAGAGCCAATGGATTCCCTTGGATGTCTCTAACCTTGCATCAGGTTTCCCGCATGGTGTAGATAGTCTAAAAAATCCAATTTCTAGTTTCGGTCAACATTATGACATAGACTAGTTTAACATAATCTATATGGTTTGGCGATGCTGCAGTGGATAATTCTTGGGTTTTCTCTAATTTTTTGTTTTTGTTGTTGTTTTATCTATTAGGGCAAGAAGGCCACTAACACCCACCATTACCAGTAATTGATCATGGATAACCTTCACCTACATGAGAAACGACTGCATGGAGGAAACCGAAAACCATAGAGTTGCCCTTGCAAAGTAACTGCCCTCATCAATGAATCTCGAGCAAAGAGATCCTCCAATTTAGACCATACCTGATGAGCACTGGTGAGAGTTTGCATGGCTAGTGAGACCTCCTGTGTGATGGTCCACAAAAGCACATATTGCACCTTCAAATCCTGATCCTCTTAGTCTTGTAATTCTGCAACAAGGAATTCATCCTCTTGATCCCAAGTCCACTTCCTAGAGTTCTGAGGACGCTTGGGCTTCTTCTCACTGCCAGAAACAATCTCCCACAAACCCTTGTGGATGAACTAGATCCGCATTTGCAGCTTCAAATGGGCATGGTTGGGTCCGTTCAACTTGTCATCCTTGTTCATATACAGAGGGGAGCCATATCCATAGTAACAAAGTACACAAATCTGAGCACTCTAAAACTTTTCTCGAGTTCTTTCCAACAAAGCAAGGCTCTAGAACCAGTCAACCCCCTCTCAAATTTGAGAAAGAAAGAGGTTGGAGAGCAGCAAAAAAATCCTACAACCACTGGGAACCTTCTACCAGAAGGGCAAAGAGTCGTGGAGGAAGAAGAACATGTAGAGCCACTTGTCTGGCAACATCACATGTAGAGCCACTTGTCTGGCAACATCACATGTAAGAAAATCCCCAACAACAACTGATGCGAAAGCAAAAAATGTAGCCACAACTCTTGGGGGGATTTTCTTACATGTGATGTTGCCACTTGTCTGGCAACATCACATGTAGAGCCACTTGTCTGGCAACATCACATGTAAGAAAATCCCCAACAACAACTAATGCAAAAGCAAAAAATGTAGCCACAACTCTTGGAGGGTTCACCTCAAAAAATGTTAGTGCACCATGTGAGTTTAACAGGAGGGGTTTTTTAATTAGATACATTGAGAAAAATTAATAGGATTATATTAACAAGAGGGGTTTATTAATTCAACTTTAGAAAAAAATCCGTTAGTTCATACGTAAAGAGGGGTTGTTTTATTGGGGAAAGTTTTAGTTAAGGGGTTTTTTAAATACCTCTTGAACGCACGTGATACCTAGGGTTTTCTAGTAGTGCACCCCCTGACCACAACTCCTCAACTTGCTTATGTAGAACCAAAACACAGCCTTGAGGGCTCGCCTGACAGCGAGAAGATGGCAAGACCAGAAAATGCAGCAAGGTACATAGAAAACACAGCAATTGTTGATGTTGATCTGTAGCCAGGAGGAGCGATGGAAGCAAATGCAAGGCACAGATAAAGAAAACGATGAGTATATTGCAGAAATATGGAGCAGTTTTTGAACCTAAGCAAAAGATACCATGTTGGTGGAGAATGCACAATGGAAGCATAAACTCAACTAGAGAGAGAGAGAGAGAGAGAGAGAGAGAGAGAGAGAGAGAGAGAGAGAGAGTAGAGAGAGCTTCTTCATTGTTCAAAGATGATCATATGTAATGACTATGCATCAATTAGTCTACATAATGATTTTCTTCATACTTTTGGAGTTTCTTGATGGAGTGGGGTTTGAGAGCCATAAGTAAGATTTGAATGCTTCCTTCATCAAGTCTTGATTATAACCTGCTAAGAAAATCATGAAAGCCACATTATGGTTATTGGATTGCCTTTATTGAATGTATATTGGAAAAGGGAATTACATTGAGAATAGCAATAAGCTTTACAATGGCAATAGCTAGCAAGAGATGAACTATGTGCATAGAATTGGATGGATACATGTGAATTTGAGGACCAACCTTATATAGTTGAGCTGACCTGACCAACTACTTCTGAAAGCAGGTCAAACAACTCACGACACACTACACAAGAGAAAAGTAGATAAATGCCCAAATACACTGAGATGCACTAATTCTAACATTATTGAGGAAAGTAAGGGGAAGCATGTCATAAAAAACATGCATCATCTGGTAAATATCGAAGTCAAGATAACACAAAAGAGAAATACATTCTAAGTGTATTGAAGACATAATTTCCTATGCCACATCCGGACTTACAGTTTAATGACCTGAAGGTGCTGGATCGCGGATGCGGGGACATGTGAATCATAGGAAATCATTGATTGCTAAGGCCATCAAGTGTGGTGGCCTCAAGCCACCGGGAGAATCAAATAAAGATTGTTTGGAAGAAGGAAAAAAAGACAAACTGAGAAAACCCTTGTCTATTCAAACAACAACAAAGAGAAGCAGCTCAAGTACGATAATATAAAAGGGGGGCCTCTCAATTTGGATCGGGTGGAAGGCCATCTTTCCTTGCTTAATTTGTAAATATTTGAACCCTTAACATTTTGTATTCAAAATTTTGGTTTTCAAAGAAAACTTATATTATAAATTGTTCTTTTTTAATGTAGGAAAATGTGGTGGGCCACTCTCCTTCTCATGAGTACAACTATGCTTGTTGTAATGGGATCTTGGCTATGTCTGAATGGTTGCATCAACAAGGTGTCGCTTTGAACTATGATGCTATGCCTGGTGTGAGTTAATTGTTTGAACAAATTTTAAAAGTTCAAATTCTTTAGGTTTAGAAGCTTTTAGAAATTTATCTAATTTATATTTTAATATTACTTAATTTTATGTGATATAGGAAGATGAAGAAGAGACAATGGGTGAGGATGATGATAATGAGGAGGAGGAGGAGGAGGAGGAGGAGGAGGAGGAGGAGGAGGAGGAGGAGGAGGAGAAGTAGATACCGGTCTACTGTGTTTTACCTTTGTCTTTGTGTATTGCCAGAGTCAATGTAGCTTGCCTATCATGGCATTTTGGCTTTAATACAAGATGTAACTCGCCTTCTATGGCATTTTGGATTTAATACAAACAAGATTTTAGGAGTTACTATGTTTTAAATGTTTGTTTCACATGTATTTTCTTATTTCCATTTGTCTATGTATACAAATTAGATCTATCTTCAATATATTGAATTAAAATTAAAATGAGACAGATTGGTGATAATGCTTGAATTCCCCCCCCCCTTTTTTTTTTGTCTCAGCCGGGCTGTTGAAGTGGAAAACAGTAATAGTGCTCCTTAGGCGATTATAGCATCATTTGTTTTTTTTAAAAGAGCATCGCTCAGCAGGGCTAATAGCATGGAAGTCAATATTAGATAAAATGGGAAAAATCCCTCAAAATGGGAATGTATTTAAAAAATTTGTTTTGGCCATAACTTGAACATGCAAACTCCAAATTTGTCGGACAAAGTAGATCTAGATTCTACTTTTGAAGCTCTTTCCAATGATATGTCACATGAATATGTTTTGACAAACTTTTGGATGAGTTTACCACACCCCCACTTTTTTCATGGGAACGGGATTTTTCCCACTTTATCTAATATTGTCATATGGGTTAAAACGATGCTTATACCAGGGGATATAGTGACACTTATAGCATGGGTTATAATAGCGCTTATAGTGTTAAAAAAATAATTCAATGCTTATAGCAACGCTTATGCCCTGACACTTTTCCAGTTCCTTTAATATGAAAGCCACACTATACATGTCACTACCCCCTCTATTTATTATAGTGCATGCATGGGTGTATCCGTTCATATTTTCACATACATGCAAAATATATATATTTAATTTATAGATAATTCATGGCTATATATTTAAAATACTCTTATGATATCCATTATATACATATATACATATATATATATATATATGAATTAAAAAAATATTATTACACCTATAAAATTTCTTTAAAAATATTTTTAAAAAATAGATATTTGTTAACTTATGTAATATATATATATATATATATAATTTAATGCATGATTTACTTTTATTTTTTAAATAAATTTTAATTTAAAAAATAAATAATATATGTAAATTAAATAATATATTATTTCATAGTTGAAAGAAATATATTTTATGTCTTCTTCTTTTAAAAGAGAAATTTTGTTTATTTTTTAGAATTATTATTATAAAATATTAGTATTTCTTAAAATATAGATTATATTTAATTTTTCTCCATTTTAAAAATCTAACTAAATATATCATGTATATTTAATTTAAAAAAATATCTATCAATCCACAATTATCCAATCGAATAAGGAAAATCTTATCGTATATGAATTAAAATATCCAATAGAATGAAAGATAAGAGAGTGTTGTTAAATGCACATACTTCTATGCTCAATTCATCAAATGCTAGCTCAGTCTCTATTCTTCATAGCATTTTATAGAGATTGGACTCACAAAGTCGTAGAAGTAATAAATCTGATAGGAATAGGAAATCCCCCGCTTATGAGGCTTAAGAAGCTAAGAGAAAGAGGATCACTCATTACAAAAAAAAAGATTGGAGATCATGATAGCCTCTAACATTGGTGGCAGGCCACCACCACCCTCACCTCCTTAATATGAGCCTCTCCACCTCTCCCTACTATTGCCCCCCCTTGGTTTGGATGAAGCATGTGAGCCTTCCTTTCCTTCTCCTCCCCCTCTTTCTAGTGAGTGTGGATGCAAGAGCCACCATAGGCAAGCTAGCCATATGTCATCATGTGTCTAATATCATTTGCAGTTTTTACAGGATCTCACTCCCTTAAGTATCACAATATGCTATTCTCAAATCTCTTATTGACCATCTTGACCTAGCTGAGTACAGGACTATTATTGGGATTAGTGAGCACTGGATAGAGGAGACCACGTGCTGATGCCATCAATAGTTTTTATCACTCATATGCATCCATCAAGAAGAGGAATACTCTAGATGCATTAGTCGCTCGTCATACTTGTAGTAGGCATCCATATTTAGATTCCATATGCAAGAAAGGAGGATCTAGATTATCCTAGACTATCCTAGAATTAGCCTAAGATTATCCTAATTAGCCTAGACTAGGAAAAGTAAGAGAGATTAGCACTAAGGAGCATTGAAAGTAAATGTAATGAGTATCACAAGATATCAAAAAGCTCTCAAAAGGTACAATACTCCTAGAGCACATGCCTTTTATAGTCCCAAGACCCATGTGCCCTAATCCCATATGTAAATGACCCTAAGACCATGTGCCTTAGGACCATCCCATGTGCATGTGCATCCTAAGAACACTTTGTTACAAACCATTTCCTCCTAACATGTTTTTTTCCTCGAAATTGAAGGTTGGTCGTGCCCAAACAAAAGACATATACAAGTGGTTATATACAAAAGCCAAAAATCACATCCATGATTGAATGTCGATGTAGCGAAAGACCCATCCATGAATCATTTGACCCCCAGGGTCAAATGGAAAGGATAAAGGGTTCCCGGCTATGACGAGGGTATCTGTACAACCATCTAGATTGAAAGGAAATCCAAGGTATGCAAAAATCCAAGGCAAAGGGTCCACGATAATTTGGTGCAAGTGGAGAGGATAACGAACCATTGTCGATGTGACAAAGCTAGTCGAGTATCCTCCAGGATCAAAGGGATATGTATGGTATATATCTCGAATCATTGAAGATGAAATGGTAATAGCTCTCAGGTCAAAAGAAAAGCTCAACTCCAAAGCTGAAGTAATGGTAGCTCCTCCTGGATCCAAAGTGATAGTAGCTCAAGGATTGAAAGGGAAACTCGTAAGCCCATCCTTTCGACCACAGTGTAGCATGAAAGGTATTTGTTGAAAAAGCTTGAAACTCCTCGCTAGAATGTCAAATGTTCTTGGCACAAAAGAATCATTGTATAGGCCAAGACTGAAATATGTCATAGATACATCTAAATATTGAGCCACATATCCAAAAACTATGCTCCTCAAATGTCAAAGAATGCATCCAAAGGAAAATGTCTTGGCTCCAAAGGACATAGGCTCGTGTCGACACTTGTGGAAGCCAAATGAACATAGCTCAAGGTTGGCCTCATGTAGAGTCAAATGTGAACTCATGCCACTGTCCCCCCATGTAGCACCGCTCAAAAGTCAAAGGCATGATCCACCATATCAATGTATGTATGAGTATGATCTGACCTATGCACAATATCTCCATGTGCAAGACTCTCTATATGTGTGTGTCCCTCTAAGATAAAAGTTGGATCATTATAAAGATCACCATCACTAAGAATTGACAAAGTGTCTACACAAGAGAGATAAGTGGTATCAACCAACTCACTATCAATGGAATCTCAAAGGACACTAAGCTCATCCCCAAAGGTATAGACAAACTCTAGCACTTGTGTCCCTATATAACCTAAATCCCATGATAGATCAATCTCCAATAACACTAGATCTAAGAAAGTACATAGATAAAATGTAAAGCTCTCGAAGTCAATGTCATAGGATATGCTAAAAATACGATCGATATGCATACTCCTACAATTTCCCACCTCCACAAACTCATCACTACTCTCATGCACTATTCTTGACTGCTCACAATAACTTAATCCACATGAATACTGCTGGGAATGCTATGAAAACTAGGAGTACTGGTCTTATCCAAAATCTCTCCATATGTGACAACTCTAGAGGATTAGCCCAACACATCTAATACTAGAATCTCGCGTATATGCTCCTCATGGCCTATGATGTGCTCATCAAAATGTGAAGTATCAGCCCCATGTGTAATTAGGGATGTATGACTAGCCGAATGATCATGAATAGTCAAATGCCCATCAAGATCACTGGATGCATCACTATGATCATCCAATGTATTCCCTATGATAACTATACACAAGGGTACCAATTAAAGGGGATATTCACAAGTTGAATAGAAAAAAGGTATTTCCTGTAAATTTCTCAAAGTTAATTAGTTTATAAGTTACTTGGTTGTTCTCAGGACAGTTTCGGAAGTAATATATATAATTATTATTGATATAAAAAAAGAAGAAGATAATATAGATAGGAAGGAAAGTTTAAATGAAACCAGTGACAACGACTGGTCTGGTTTGCTTAGAAAAAGCTGATATGAGAGAGAGAGAGACGCGCGCGCGCACACACACACAGATTCATAGGTCAGTGTAATGGACGAGTGCTCGCAGGCATTGCAAGCATGCAGGGATGAGAGCGCGGCTCTGCGTTTGAAAGCCGGGGGAATATTTGCTGTGCTGCTTGCATGCGTAGCGGGGGTGTGCGTGCCCGTGATGGGCAGATCGGTGTCAGCCCTTCGAGCCGACGGCGACCAATTCTTCGTCTTGAAGTCGTTTGCCGCCGGGGTGATGCTCGCCACAGGCTTCGTGCACATCCTGCCGGACTCCTTCGCCTCTCTCACCAACCCTTGCCTCCGAGGCCATCCCTGGGCTCGCTTCCCTTTCGCCGGCTTCGTCTCCATGCTCGCCGCCCTTCTCACCCTCATGGCCGAGCTCTGGGGTGCCGCTTACTACCACCGAAAGGAAGAATTAAAGCTGCAGAGCACCATGGCAGCAACATCACCCACTCACATTGTAGATCAGGCGCTGGCCTTGGAAGCTGCGGCCGCAAGTCATGAGAGTAAAACCCAGCAAACTATCATGATCGACAACCCTGAAATCCGGCATCGGGTGATCGCACAGGTACTTTGAATAATTCGCCTGCGGTTAGTTTATGTAGATATAAACACGGTAATTTCCTTCAACGCATTCTCGAAGATGCACCAGAATCTGGGCGCATCAATGAGGGCATTACAAGAACGAGATTAGCATATGGTGTGTTCATGATTAACAATATATTCTTGATGATGCATTTACCTGTAATTCACAGTCTTAAGCATCACTATTTCACAATTTGAGGACATTATAATTAAGTCCTCTTGATGAACAGCAAGACAGGACTCGATTTTTAAGGCTTCCACAATTTTAGTCCAATATAACTATTCCTCTTGATGAATCGCAGCAAACAGGGCTAGAATTTGAAGGCTGCCGTGCCCTTAATGGGTTTTATCCTTAGGAGTAGAAATAAATTTACCCTTCAAAAGCTTTGCAAGACATTAGAAGCCCTTCAGCTGTCCTGGGCATTCTTGCTTGGGAAATGGGGAGTTATGGGTTCATTCTTCCACGTGAAGGCTCCTCAGAGCAGGAAACAAGAAAAACTTAGTATCCAAATCAGCATTGTCCACTTGCAAAGATGCACAAATCTAGTGCAGACGAGTTGCTTTCTTGACTATGCATATACTAAGTTAGCATATGGTGTGAACTTGCTTGACATTTTTTCAGGTCCAAGCAATTGGTGTCAATTTCATTCTAATAACAGTGTGCGCCAACTTGACATTGACAATAAGGCCATAAGTAATGACTTAGTCCTTAACATTTGGTTACAAGTATTGATGAATTAGCAAGCACATTACTTAGTCCTTAACATTTGGATATAAGTATTGATGAATTAGCAAGCAGAGTCCTTGAATTTGAAAGGCAAGGCTAAACTTTCATTTCAAGGGCTCATATTATTTACCTCAATTTCTTTGTGAAGATATACCTTTTTCAAAATATAATTGTGCCTAATTCCTCTTGAAGGGTAATATTTTTTATACCTTTCTTCTGAACCAGGCTAAACCCCCATACCCCCTTGGAAGGATGCTACAGCCTTCAAATTATGGTGTAATCAAGTATTTAGCCATAATTGACCTTCACAATGATGACATTAGTGATGAACCAGCTTGTTAAGTGCAATGCATTTCTTTTTCAAGAAGTCACTCTCAAACCCCCTATGTCCCCAAGGCGGTAGCCTAGTGTGGATAAGACCTTGGACTTTCTATGAGAGGTCTTGGGTTCAAATCCTCTTGGGAACATCTTATACTAAGGGTGTATTCGCGTGCAGGTGGGCACATAGGCAGCCATTCATACTCCTTAGGTTGTCATCATTTGATCGTCATGGTGCTTTCTTTCACCTTCCTCTCCGGCGATCCTTCAAAGACAACAGTGTGCAATGCTTACCTTTCAAGCTCATGCTTTGGATAAGGGACGATGGTTGTCATGGACATCAAAGATTGTGACTCGCCTTATGACGCTCAGATCTACTAAAGTTGTGCAGGGTGTTCACTCCAATCGACCGAGCGACTAACTTGTGGAGTTTGTCCCATGGCTTGTCCACTACCTATAGAGTGGTCAATATTTGGAAAAGGTGGTACCCCTTGTGGTACTCGGGTGTGTGTGTAGTTGGGTGAAATTCTTGTGTATGATTAGGAATGAAATAAGACCTCATAAAAAAAAACACCCAATACATACTTCTATACATTTGCCAAGTGAAAGCATAGGATGAGCCTCAGAAGCGAGACCCATTTGGTTGAATGGACTGCGTGTAGATGATTGCATAATTAGCATCACTGTATTGTACATCAAGCCATTGGATGCAGCATTGTGTATTACTTAATTAATGGGGTTATGTACGTGCCAAATTAATGAGCTAATTAGTATTCGTTTATGTGAGTGAGAAACGAAGCTCAACAGGCCTTGAAGTCGGCTGTGGATTTCAAATGGAGATGAAGCAGTGGGTAGTGTGAGGGGCAGTCAAAGGGCTTATTGAAATGAACACTCATTCGGGTTGATCTCTAATTAATGCAGGTTCTGGAGCTTGGCATTGTGGCGCACTCTGCCATAATCGGCATTTCCTTGGGAGCTTCACAAAGCCCATGCACAATCAAGCCACTAGTTGCAGCGTTAACCTTTCACCAGTTCTTCGAAGGATTGGCGTTGGGAGGAAGCATAGCACAGGTAATGTAACGTTTCAAAAACATGGTATCATGAATTCCACGCTTAATTGAGTAATTGTATTCAAAGGTGGTAATTTCCGTGGTGATGATGCTGCTGCAGGCCGAATACAAGAGCCGAGTAGCAGCCGGGATGGGCTTTGTTTTCTCGGTAACCTCGCCAACGGCGATTGCTGTGGGGATGGGCATTGCGTCGAGCTACAATGGGAACAGCCCTACGGCACTTATTGTGGAGGGGCTCTTTGATTCTATGTCAGCCGGTATCCTTGTCTACATGTCGTTGGTGGATCTCATAGCTGCCGACTTTCGAAGCGACAAGATGCAAAGCAACCCCAAGCTGCAATTTCATTGCTACACGGCACTGTTCTTAGGAGCTGGAGCCATGTCTGTCCTTGCCAACTGGGCTTGATCAGAGCAGCCCTTCTCTCATTATATATGCTCCAACCTGCAACATGCATTAGCAGAGAAGGGCCGGGCAAGAGGATGATTCTGGAGATAAACGTTTGTACCCTAATTGTTTGGTTTATTGCACGTTAATCAACACTGCTGCTGCCTGCCTCACTAACCCTAGGGCGCTCACGAGTCACTACAGTGACTACACTTTTGGATACATAAAATAATCTCAAAGAGTAGACTGTTGTACTATGTGGCATTGCTCGAGAAACTCTTTTCTTTATCCTTTATTCTTATTAAAACTAGTTGCCCATCCTTTATTCTTATTAAAACTAGTTGGCAACTAGTGCTTTTCACGTTTTTTGAGACTCCAAATTCAAATTCTACCCAAACCTCTTTCTCTCCTTCAGGAACTTCCAAATTTTTATTACATGACAGTTTTGTGAAACTCTTCCTTAAGATAATACTAGTTGGAAACCCGTGCTTCACACTTCTTTTGAGGCTTCTAAAATCAAATTCTACCCAAACCTCCTCCTCCCCTTCCTAAACCTCCAAATTCTTGCCATGTGGCAGTTTTGTAAAACTCTTCCTTAAGATAATATAGAGATAGAGAAGCTCTCTACTCTCTAAAAAGTAATACTTGTTTAGACAAGGTTGTCCTTGATAAAATAAAATAAAATTATAAGTTTATATCATGCAAGAGCCAATATAGCAAGCAGAATTAGCAGCACCTACTAGTAGGCATTCAAATCCCATGCAGTTCTGCACTTCTCTAAGAAGGGTGGGTATAACTCAATTATAGGGTGGCACCGACCCACTAGAGGGTAGGTCTCTGCCCACTCTTAGACTCGCCAAAGCACGATTGTTGGTGTAAAGTGCTTTAGACACGTGTTTGCGTCTATGACACATGCACATGCACACACACATAAAAATACACATAGGTCAATGAGGTGATAGCTCAAGTGGTGAAGGCATTTGCCTAGGACCAAGAGGTCCTGGATTCAAAACCCCCCTTGGTGCTTCCTCAACAGCATCACCTCTATTGGCGAATAATCAAGCCCCTACAAGTAGTGAAAATCGATAACCATGGGAGAATTTAGGGCCTGAGCCTAAGGCCATTTGAAAAAAAAATGCACACATAGTAACACACAAATACATGTGCTCATAGAAACACACACACACACACACACACACACACACACACACGCACATAGAATACACATCCATATAGCATATGCATGCACACACACGTACGTACACATACATAGACATAGGGACACTCACATTCATGCATGATGGGTGAGTGCATCCACACATGCCATTTTTTGGGGTCTTACATATGCATATGAACAACTGCCACATAATAGATGCATCAAATATTTAATGCTACATGAGATAAAAACTTAGATCCATTATACAAAATAACATACCTAAGATACTTAAAAGCATATTAAACACCACATGTTTAAGATAGAAATTGCTAAAATAATAAAAAACTACTAATCTTAGTAATTTTCTTGAGCAACTCATGCATAAGTACATCCATGTGCAAAGTCTATAAAATCTTTATTTGTAAAAGAAAATTGATTGCACTTTCATAACCTAGTCTAATTCTATAATATGAATTGTTTGGTCACAAACAAAGAGCAGACACCATCTAAAGATCACCCAAAATTCCATCCAAAACATTATGAAAGATAAAAGAAGCTCAAAATATCCTAAATCTAAGTCAACTTACATCATGACATAGAAACCTTGCCCTCATCTCTAAGAGAGACCATTCTTCTATACCTAGGAGTGTTCCTAGTGCTAGACCCTACCTTGTGAAAAATTCTTCTTCCATCCTCTTCCATCCCATAGAAGTGTCCTCTCTTGGAATCTCTATTAACAAGAGCTGTAGTATCATCATGAACCTATAATTTAGCATCTTGTGGTTCTGTTGGATGATCTGGTTATTTTTCATATGTGACCCAAAAAGGAGATGTATCAAAAATCTATCTATCTTTGAACAAAGCGACCTACTAACCATATAAACATAGTAGAAAAGAATAAAACATGCACAACGACATATGCTGCATCTGTAACAAAAACCGAAGCAGGGAGATAAAGAAGCTAAAGGAAAAGCTACCATTATGGCCATGCATCATCGACCACCACTGCTAATCGGTAGGGCTCTGAAACCCTACAAATGAATAATAAGACACAAATGGAGTTCTTAGGCTACCCAATTTTTCAGCCTTCATTGTAAAATCAATATAGCCTAATCCACAAAGCATGTACACAGGATCATGTGCATTGAAGAGCCTAAAAGGAAACGTGGGTGCATCTAAAAAGTATATGTTAGAGAAGATTGTTGTTTACACAACATGCAAAGACTCTTATTTTTAAAAAATAAGCATTCTCAAGGAAAAAAAGTCAAAACATAATGAGCCAGGATATACTAGAATGCATACTCCAACCAATTAGTGACATCCAAAAGCTCTACAACAATTTGTGTGGGAACATGTGCTTCCCATGAAGTTGAATTTTCATGTTTCACCAATACTTTCAAGCCAATATAATACTTGTAACATTTCACTATGTTACAATGTAAGATGCACTACAACACAATGGCGGTATAGCCTAGTAGGATTGATGAGCTAGTAGACAAACACGTTTAGCCTGGCTATTAGCTCAACAATTACCAAGGGTGGCTAATATATCAGCATAGTTGTTATGGGAGTAGCCGACCGAGTTATGCGGATACCCAATCCATGATGGACACGTGTTCCTCATTCCTAGTAGTCATGTTTTTTAAATGTGTTTTCCACATAACTAATACGAGTTACGTGGATACCCAACCCATGATAGACATGTGTTCATTTTAATTCCTAATAGACATTTTAATTCCTAGTAGGTATTTTAATTCCTAGTAGATATTTTAATTCCAATAAGTAGGCATTAAAAAAATGTAATTTCCACGTAACTCAAATGAGTTAAATACCCATTTGATGGTCATCACCACATGTGCAATGTTTCCCAATTTATATTTTCTGGTTTTTTCATGGAGCCCAATCAAGTTATGGGGTAACCATTAGATGCTTGGCCTACATATTGTAATAAAATGAGCTCTTATGGTGACCAAAGTTTTCAAGAGTGAGCCTGGTTCACATATACAAACTTGTAAAGCTTGATCGCCATCGGAGCACATTTGGTTGCAAGTGCGTGCCAAATGCTTGGTTTTCAATGTGTCCTAGCCTTAGAGAGCCCCCTTGAAATTGGACCTTTGGCCTAGACATTGCAACCAAATGTGCTCCAATGGCGACCAAACCTTACAAGAGTGAGAGGGGTGGTCCATATATACCTCGGGGGTCACCTAAAAATATGTAAGTATAGCACATGAGTTCAAATAAGGGGTTTTTTAATTCAAATTTTTAAGGTAAATTTATAGAAATTTTATTGATTTTGAAAAAAACCCATAAGTCTATAAAGAAAAAGGGGTCATTTTATTCAAGATAAATTCATAGGTAAGGGGTTTTTAAATAACCCTTGAATGCACAAAATGCACAGGGTTTCTTAGTAGTGCACCCCCAAGGCATATACACACTTACAAAGTTAGGTCACCATCGAAGCTCATTTGGTCACCAAACATAATAAAATCCAAAGTACAACTTGCGATGATATATGGCTAATCATTAGCACCCTTTATAGCTCTCAAATCATCTA
Organism: Cibotium barometz; assembly: GCF_041138505.1. Classification (NCBI taxonomy): domain Eukaryota; kingdom Viridiplantae; phylum Streptophyta; class Polypodiopsida; order Cyatheales; family Cibotiaceae; genus Cibotium; species Cibotium barometz. Next base: position 3,479,349 of record NC_141081.1, on the reverse strand, counting down.
ATATGCTCTCATGCTTATCGATATGAAGAGGTTAAGTTCCGCTTTTGTGGCTTTGAACTTGATCAAGCTGAAGCTTGATCCTCGTGTGAGGTTCACTAAGAAAAAATGTGAGTATCATGTATGTTCAATAATAGAAAGACATTTTTACTCATATTTTTTACACAAATATATTTACAGAAGGAGGCCTATCAATCACAAAGGTTACAGTTTGTATAGGAAAAGGGTGCATTCTAATCATGGAAAACTCACAGATAAGGAATTTTAAATATAGGTCTTAGACACACGTTGTCGTGCCATGGCACGTCTATGATGTGAAACCGTGCATGTGAGGCCGTCAAATACACATCCAGATGCATGAGGTTATGTGCCATGACGAGTCATTATATGATGACATGTACATATGTTCATATTGTATATAAGGTTCAATAAGACAAGCTGAGGCTGAGTCAAATCTAGGAGTTTTTGTATATGAGTGTGGAGGGTGATGGTTCTGCTAAATGGTATCGATTGGGTCAAATCAGTGAATCTTATGGAATGCAAGCATGAGGGTATCTCAATGCACAAAGGAATGTATTTATGAAGATATGGGAAGATACTTGAATGAACAATTGGGGAGTCTATAAATCACATGGCCAATATGATGATTTATACACTACGGAGACATCAAGAGTAATAGACATTGCAGTGCCGAAGAAATTGTTGAATGCCGGGGAATAGAATTAAATGAAATGCTTTGCATTGGGAACTTTAACCTTAATGCTAAGGTTATGCCTTGTAACCTTAGTGCTAAGGTTAAAAACAAAGTATATTTGGGAATTTTTTTTCTAGAAAACATAGAAGCGAATTGCGCAGTTTTTTTTTAAAAATGGCATGTACAGCTGGAAAAAGGTGGTGGGAGGGAGCGCCGAGATCTCCGCGGGAAAAAGGTGAGAGCACCGGAGGCAAACGGCGATTGCAGAGTGAGTAGGAAAAATCTGCAGAGGGAGGGAACAGTGTCGTCGGCGACTAGAGGATTTCATTCGAAGAGCTTATCTTCTGTGCATAGCTTTTAGGTGCTATAAATGAAGGGAAAATTGAGAGCTATCTGATGATGTGCTTCTTGGAAAATCAAAGCTCACAGTCAGCGCTGAGGCGACTGTTTCACCATTTCTTTCTCCATCATGTTATCGGCGCTGAAGCGGCCATTATGGGTTAACAAAAATAAAAAAAAATCGACGTGTTCACTCATCGCATCATTCAGATAAGCCTAATTCAAAAACTTCTTTGTTACTTTAGAAAAAGGGCATGACATATAAGCCCTTAAAAGATTTGGAATATATGGGAAAAAGCTGGTGAACAAGATATAATTTTGGGAGAACTTGGAGTTTTGTAAAATCACGGAAGATGGCCTTGTTCCTGTTTGATTGAGTTTTGGAAATTATGTATATGAAATAGCTATGCCGTATTCTATTTCTAGCTTGTGAAATGTTAGAATATTAAGGCAGGTTTTCAGGTGAAAAGGAGCATCATGATATCATGGTTTTAATGGCACTGGATGTAAAGGTTGTAAGGGGACACATGTTATTGGAAAAATGGGGAATGCCTTGTTATGCACACATATGAATGGTTCAAAGGATTTCATGCAATTCTGTGCAATCATCTGGATGAATTCAAGGATGTATTGAGGCAAGTTGATACATGTATTTGTCATTGGAATTAGTGATGTTCAATACTCCTTGGGAAATTTTGTGCGTGAGATTCCTTGCTGGATTTGACATTCACTCTCACAGCTAGAAGTTTCGTACTTTCCTGGCTGTACCGCGCACTTCACGACAGCTTTTGGTGAACCCGACGTGAAACTGCTGGGGTGAGAGTGTGGTGAAATATACAGGGAAGCTATGGCTGAGAATTCTGAGGGTCAGGGGGTTCATTTTGACCCCGGAGTTATGCAGATGTTTCAAATGTTTACCATGTACATGCAACAGCAACAAGCTGCTGAGAGGGGACAGATTTCCACGACCAAGGCATTACAATCAATTGTGAAAAAGGTAGATCAATTTGATGGGAAGGACATTACAAAGTACCTGCGTAATTATATAAAGGAGATGGAGCTAAACAGGGTGACTGAGGAGGATATGGTTCGAAGTTTCGAGCTGGTATGCGCTCCTGAAATAAGGGAGCGCATAAAAGGATTGCAGACAGCACAGGGTGGCAGAAATTGGGAAGAGTTCAAGCTTGCTTTAAAGGATGAATACTTCATGGAGGATTCTGAGCGAGTGACCAAACGAACTTTCTTGGAATGGGTCACAAAACCTAAAATGGGAATTTCTGCCACAGAATTGCTAAGGGAGTTTGAGAAGCGTTATGCCCAGTTGTCAAGAATAGAGCGTGCAACTTTGGATAGAGAAAAGACAGAGCTCTTCTTACAGGCAGCTGGGAAAGATCTCCAGGAGAAATTGGAAATCCTCCTTGAGGATAAGGATACAGAGCAGGGATTAAAGAGTGATTAGAATGATGTTGAGGATGCAGTCACTATGTTAGCAAAGCGGCAGCGGAGGAGGGATAAAATGGTGATGGGCTCTGCACCCCCCATAGCTGCTGTTACCCCTGAGAATCTACCCAAACCAGCTGCTATTCCCAAGGTAGATGGGCCGATGGATGAGCTTATCAAGGGTATGCGCGACTTAAAATTGAAGATGTCCAGGATTGAAGAAAAAGGTCTACCATTGGGGCAGGCTTCTATGCAAAGGCCTCAAACCAAAGAAGGGTTTACATATAGATGCATATGGTGTGATGATCCAGAGCATGCAAAGAAGGATTGTACCAGCTATAAAGAAGCTCTTAAAAATCAACTTGTGTTCTTCAAAGATGGGAAAATCCATCTTACAGAGACTGGTCTTCCATTGAGTACAAACTTTGGGAAAGGAGGGATGAAAAAGCTGGTAGAGGATATGGCTGCTAGTCATGCCATTTCTATGGTTGAGGCAGCAACCTATGGATTAAAGGTTGGTCAACTAAAGCAGGGATTTGAGAATGATGAGGATTATGAGAATGAGAATTTTTGGCCATCAACAATGGAATTAATTGCATCAAAGAAAGTGTCAAAGCAAGCTTTGCATGAGGCAGGTGATTGTATACGTCTTGAGACTGGCTGGGAGGAGCCTGTGGATTCTTTATCCATTCATGCCTATATTGCCAAATGCCAAAATAATGAGGCACAGGTAGAGGAGAAGCGAAAAAGGGAAAATGAGGAAGGAGGGCCATCAAAAAGGGTTACACGTGGAAGTGAAAAGAAGGATCCTGGGCCATCACATATGCCTCCACAGCATAGCAGACCTCCACATGATGTTTCAATGGAAGAAGTGCCAGCAAAAATGAAGGAGAAGGGTAAAGGGAAAAGTCCACTCTACAAGCTTCAATCTGATATTGAAGTTGCAACAGATCTCAAAAAGGTGCTTGAAGAGAGAATTCTAAACAGCAGGGTGGAATTCACACTAGGGGAAGTCTTGGGGATTGCAAAGAAAGAATTTCATGATGAGATAATTGATATTATACGAAGAAAAAGGCAGTCCATAATTGAATCTATTCCATCACAAGGGGAGGCAAGCACTTCCAAGACTCATGGTGTACAGGTACAGAAAAAGGAAGAGAGAGAAAATGTGGTGGAATGTAATCACTCTGCTGATGGGGCACGACAAGTGCGTTTTGTGGAAGAGGATGATGAAAAAGAAGTTCTTACAAAGAGTCATTACTCCATGAGTCATTGGGCAAGAGCAACCACTGAAACCCTTGTCAAGATAGGTGATTTAGAAGAGCCGTATGTCGCTCTAATTGATCATGGGTCTGAAATAAATCTTATGGCTAAAAATCTCTACAACAAATGTAAGTGGCCAATGGATGTGGATCATGGGTGGATGATTAAAGCAGCTAATAATTCATCTGGTGAGCTTTATGCAGCATGTCCAAATGTAAGGGTAACTATAGGGGATGTGAAGGATGATCAGAATTTCTTTGTTCAGGAGATGTCATCGTATCCCCTCATTCTTGGGCAACCCTACATTACAGCTGTAAGGATGGAAACAAAGGTTTTGGATGATGGTTCAGCTTATGCAAGAATAAGGAGTAAAGATGGCAAAAAAGCTGTTCAGTTTTTGACAGTATGCATTAATCATGAAAGAAATCGTGAGTCTCTTCGGGCACAGTCACTCCCAAAGATAAACAGAGAGTTCATGAATTACAGGGAGATGAGGGATTTTGGCCAGGTGCCATTGTAAAGCGGGATTCCAATGGTACAAGGGGAAATGAGTTCTCGCAGGACTCAATCAATGTAAATAGCTTTTCAGCAAATTTTCAGGGATTCTCCAGCTATGGGTCACTGGTTTTTGTAAAAAGCAAGGATTTGAAGCGTGGTATGCAAAAACATATACAAAAAGAACAAAAAAGTTTTGAGCAGTGTGGTCTTTTGGAGAAGAATGAGTTTATTTCAGGGGTGCTTGATGAGGTGTCATTTATAGATACTATGGATGTGCTTTTTGATATGGGAAGAGCGTGCTTACAGGGTGGAAATGAAATGATAAAGGTGTCATCTGTGGAGATGTATGATATAATCCAGGAATTTGAGGGGGTGGGATGTAAAAACATGAATTGTGAGATGGATGCTCATGTGGATACAAAGTACAAAACGGTTGCAAAGAAGGTGAAACCAGTTGCCTTGCCCTTGCCACCAGGAAGCAAGGAGAAGATAGATGAAGCTTCTATGCAGCCACATCTTAGAGATCCGAAGAAAATTGGGCATAAATTTACTCAAGAAACTCTGAAAGAGCTGAAGATTGGTGAGAGGGATTTTCTGTTGCCAGTTGAAAGGGAATGCTTTGAGGAGATGCTTGTAAAACATGGGAAAGCTTTTGCCTTTCAGCCGCATGAGATAGGTTGTGTTGATCCAAGTGTAACAGCACCAATGGTGATCTTTACTGTTCCACATGTGCCCTGGAACCTGCGGCCAATTCCAGTACCAAAGGCTCTCTTGCCAAAGTTAATGGAATTACTAAAGGAAAAGATCAGGATGGGAATCTTGGAGCCTTCATGTGCCCCATATTCCAACAGATGGTTTACTGTACCAAAGAAAAATGGGACATTGCACTTTATTCAAGACATGCAACCTGTAAACAAAGTCACAATCAGGAATGTGGGAGCAGGTCCAATTGTGGATGAGTTTGCAGAAGCATTTGCAGGGAAAGCTATATACTCTATGGGTGATCTGTATTCGGGATATGATCAGTTCCAGCTGGATATACAAAGCAGGGACTTGACCACAATGAAAACTCCTTTGGGATTAGTAAGGATGTGTACCTTACCACAGGGAGCCACTAACTCAGTGGCACATATGATGAATGGAATGAATAAAGTCTTACGAGACTTCATACCATAAAAAACTATGCCATTTTTGGATGATGTGCCAATAAAGGGCTATGATGAGAAAGACAAAGATGAGGATTTGGATTCAAAAGGGTGCCGCAAGTTTGTGGCAAATCATATAAAGGATTGTGACATGATTCTATCCAGGCTTGAAGAAGTGAATCTTACTTTATTTGGGCAGAAATCAGTGTTTGGGGTTGGTGAAGTGCTAATAGTGGGACATCTTTGTAGTACTAGTGGACGCCGTCCTTGTCCAGCCAAGATAGATGCAATACAAAGAATGAAGGAAATATGCATTAATGTTACAGAGCTGAGGAGATTTCTTGGAGCATGCGTCTTTTATGTTATTTGGATCCCACATTATGCACATGTAGCAGATCCTCTTTATCAGCTTTTGAGGAAAAATCAAAATTTTTTGTGGAGTGCAGTACATATTAAAGCTATGCGGAAGCTAAAATATTTGCTCCAATCATCACCCATTTTGAGAAAGGCAGATTATGAGTGTGGCAGGCCTGTGATTGTTACAGTTGATACTAGTCCTACTGGGATAGGATGGGTAGTAGGACAAGATGATGAGGATGATCATAGGTATGTAATTAGATTTGGAGCAAAGGTATTAAGCTTTCGGCAACGAAAATATCCACAGATCAAGAGAGAATTATGGCGGATAGTCACTGCTCTAAAATGTGAAAAAGAATATCTTATTGGGGCATCTGTACTAGTGGAAACTGATTGCTTGCCACTTCTTGGAATGATAGCAAGTTGTACCACTCCAGATATTGCTATGCTTAGGTGGATTGCTTATATCAAGTCACTAAATCCTGAGTTTGAGCATATTGCGGGAAAAGATAATCCAGTTGCAGATATGCTATCAAGAGCCAGGTATGAAGATGAGAAAGAGATGATTAGTGACATTGATGATGTGGGTACAAAGTTCTATACTATAGCATATGCAAAAAGGGATCATATTTACCTATCAAATACACTTGAGTCTTTTATTGAGGAAATATATGAAGGAGATTGGTTACTTATTGGTCAATATTTGAGCACTCTAACAAGGCAAGAAAATTGGTCTGACTCAGAATTTAAGAGGATCCGCAGAAAAGCATATGGTTACTTTCTAAAGGATGGGTATCTCTGGAAGCATCCTAAACAGAGGAATGCTATGCCACAGAGAGTCATATGTGATAAAGAGACTCAAGGAAAGCTTGTGAAAGAATTCCATGAGAGTCTCTGGGCTGGGCATAGAAGTGTGTGGGCCACCTTTACAAAAACAAAGGAGAAATATTGGTGGAGAGGAATGTACAAGGATATTTCCCAATATGTGGAAACATGCATAGTATGCCAAATGTACTCAAATGTGCGGCATCGTGATGGCTTGCAACCAACCTACCCACCTGCCATGCACTACAAATGGGTAGTGGATCTAGTTACAATGCCTTTGGGAATTTGGCAGATGCGGTATATAGCACTTGCAAGAGAAGATTTGACAAATCAGGTAGAAGGGCGTGCTCTTAGAACAAAGAGTACGGAAACAGTATGCAAATTTCTCTTGGAAGATGTGATCTGCCGATATGGTTGTGTTGGGAAAATAGCAGCTGATAGAGGTGAGCTAGATGCTGAAGAAGCAAGGGAATTCTTCTCTAGAATTGGTATCAAACTGTCTCTAACATGTGCTTACAATCCTGAGGGCAATGGAAAAAGTGAGCGAGGACATCCTCCAATCATTAAAGCTTTGGCTAAGGCATGCAGAGAAAGGATGAGAGAGTGGCCAAAGCTGCTACCATATGCCTTGTGGGCTGACCGTACAACTCATAGCTCAGTGACAGGATACATGCCAGCAGAATTAATGTATGGTCAGAAGCCAGTGATGCCAGTTGAAGAAGTCATTCTAACTTGGAATGTATTGCCCTGGGTGGAAGGATTGAGCAGAGATGACCTCCTTGCATTGCGAATAAGACAGTTGGAGAGGAGGCCTGAAGATGTAGAGCTTGCTAAAGCTCGCTTGAAAGATGCAAGGCTGAAAAATAAAGAAAGATTTGATAGTAGACACAGACTCCGACCGAAACCTATTGAAGAAGGTGATTGGGTTCTAATGTATGATAGTAGCCTTGACAACCAATTCACTGTTCAAAGAAAATTTGCAAAAAGATGGTTTGGCCCTTACATTGTCAGGCATGTGCATGGAAATGCCACGTATACTCTGTGTGAGCTTGATGGAACAGAAATAAAGAATCTTGTGGCTGGCAAAAGAATCAAGATATTTAAAAGAAGGCATGATGGTGATCCTTTTGATTCACAAGAAATTCAGGATGAGAAGCTTGACAGTGGAAGTATGGATATGATTGAAGAGGAAGAGGATGATCTTCCTGGAACTGCAGAAGATGAAGACGACATCCAGTTATATGTGGACCTTGATGATGATTTGGCACATACCAGAGGATGTGCAGGTTTAGAGGGGGTGGATGTCGTGCCATGGCACGTCTATGATGTGAAACCGTGCATGTGAGGCCGTCAAATACACATCCAGATGCATGAGGTTATGTGCCATGACGAGTCATTATATGATGACATGTACATATGTTCATATTGTATATAAGGTTCAATAAGACAAGCTGAGGCTGAGTCAAATCTAGGAGTTTTTGTATATGAGTGTGGAGGGTGATGGTTCTGCTAAATGGTATCGATTGGGTCAAATCAGTGAATCTTATGGAATGCAAGCATGAGGGTATCTCAATGCACAAAGGAATGTATTTATGAAGATATGGGAAGATACTTGAATGAACAATTGGGGAGTCTATAAATCACATGGCCAATATGATGATTTATACACTACGGAGACATCAAGAGTAATAGACATTGCAGTGCCGAAGAAATTGTTGAATGCCGGGGAATAGAATTAAATGAAATGCTTTGCATTGGGAACTTTAACCTTAATGCTAAGGTTATGCCTTGTAACCTTAGTGCTAAGGTTAAAAACAAAGTATATTTGGGAATTTTTTTTTCTAGAAAACATAGAAGCGAATTGCGCAGTTTTTTTTTAAAAATGGCATGTACAGCTGGAAAAAGGTGGTGGGAGGGAGCGCCGAGATCTCCGCGGGAAAAAGGTGAGAGCACCGGAGGCAAACGGCGATTGCAGAGTGAGTAGGAAAAATCTGCAGAGGGAGGGAACAGTGTCGTCGGCGACCAGAGGATTTCATTCGAAGAGCTTATCTTCTGTGCATAGCTTTTAGGTGCTATAAATGAAGGGAAAATTGAGAGCTATCTGATGATGTGCTTCTTGGAAAATCAAAGCTCACAGTCAGCGCTGAGGCGACTGTTTCACCATTTCTTTCTCCATCATGTTATCGGCGCTGAAGCGGCCATTATGGGTTAACAAAAATAAAAAAAAATCGACGTGTTCACTCATCGCATCATTCAGATAAGCCTAATTCAAAAACTTCTTTGTTACTTTAGAAAAAGGGCATGACATATAAGCCCTTAAAAGATTTGGAATATATGGGAAAAAGCTGGTGAACAAGATATAATTTTGGGAGAACTTGGAGTTTTGTAAAATCACGGAAGATGGCCTTGTTCCTGTTTGATTGAGTTTTGGAAATTATGTATATGAAATAGCTATGCCGTATTCTATTTCTAGCTTGTGAAATGTTAGAATATTAAGGCAGGTTTTCAGGTGAAAAGGAGCATCATGATATCATGGTTTTAATGGCACTGGATGTAAAGGTTGTAAGGGGACACATGTTATTGGAAAAATGGGGAATGCCTTGTTATGCACACATATGAATGGTTCAAAGGATTTCATGCAATTCTGTGCAATCATCTGGATGAATTCAAGGATGTATTGAGGCAAGTTGATACATGTATTTGTCATTGGAATTAGTGATGTTCAATACTCCTTGGGAAATTTTGTGCGTGAGATTCCTTGCTGGATTTGACATTCACTCTCACAGCTAGAAGTTTCGTACTTTCCTGGCTGTACCGCGCACTTCACGACAACGTGACATACATGGTGTTCATATAGTGAACACCCTGAGGCTTGATCCCGCAATCATAAAATGAGTGAAGATATAGGCCTCATAATTCACCTCGTACTACTAGAACTAAATGTATCTCCTATGCCTACAAACCTGCTGAAAATAGTGGCCTATCGGGAAGGACCATGCCATGTGCATCAAACTAAACCCCATGACCATCCATTGTTGAGAGTACTCTTCATTATAGAGCATCTCAATAAATAGTAGTCCACCTGCTCCTCATCATTTCCATTGGAGGCAATAATAGCAAAGACATCATCCATGGTTACTAAATCTATAAGCTCATCATAGTCAACGGCTCGATCAATTGCAAACATGGCACTAGCATCATGTGCCATAGGTACAACATGCATCAGATGCTCAGGCATTATCACTCGCTCACTCCAAGGATCTACCCATATACACATGACACACTCACCCCAATCACCCTCCATGAATGTTTCATGGAAGCATGTAAATCATCATTCCATACACCAAAAAAATCTCTTGACCATCCTCGCATCACATGAAGAATAAGAATAGGTCACACTACCACTCAAGTGCCCTCTACACCACTCCACCACTTGCTCTACATCTCTAAGCCTCTTTGCATTGTGCTGAAGCTGTAAAGAATGCTTCACGCATAAACCAACATTATTATGCTTCCCCTTTCCATGGCTAGTCTCCAAAAAGCTCCAAACAACCTATCTAGTAGTCTTTGGGTGCCACCTGTAAAGCTAGTAGAACTACCTCAAAGACTTGAATTGACCTCCACATCCATCAGGATCATCACTAATGTAAAAATGATACTCTCTTAACTCCTAGGTTTAACACCTTATAGGCCAGCATTGAGCTTCATGACCACTCTAGGTGTACATGCACATTGAATGAATTGTATTATTTATTTGGTGCACATAGCCTAAGGTATTGTCTTGAGGTAATGGGATGATGGGCTTGCCTACACCTCACTAGTTGTATTTTTTGTGACTCTCCTATGCTTGCGATGTGGCTTGTCCACACCTCACTAGTTGTATTTTTTGTTACTCTCCTATGCAAGCATAGGGGAGACATGTGGCAAGCATAGGGGAGCCATGATGACCAGCTTTTCCACACCTCATTGGTTGTATTTTGTGTGACTCTCCTATGCTTGCGAGATGTCATATGCATAGCCTTGTTTTCACTTATAATAAGAGAATGGGTGAGGGATATCTCATTCCCCTCTACCCTAGAGTTGGAATCCACTCTTGTGTCTCGTCTTGAGTGAGAGTGTGAGCTTTCTCTTGCCTCCTCTTGTTCCATCCTATTGTGTGAGGGATTGTGTATGTTACAAAGGGTAAAAGATCTCTTGTCCCTTCTTCTTGTCATGTAGCTAGTGAGAAGGTGTCATGAGGTCATGTTGGGTTTGCATCTTTCCTACAGGAAGTTGGGGAGAGTGTAGCCATCCTTTCTTGGTGGGTTCCTTGCATGTGGAACGGTGAGAGAACTTTGTGTGAAAGAGACCTTAATCTTATACTTGGGATTGTTCATGGTGTGTTGGAGAGAGGTTTAAGGGATGTGTATAGTTATGTGTAAGCTTTGATAGATTGATATATGTGTTTGCTTATTCATTTGTTCATTTCATTAATTAGGGTGTTAGGTAGTGTATGTTTTCTCCAAACCTCTGTCTCTCTTCATCTCTCATCCTTGAGAGCTTGTGTGAGATGGGGTGGTTGCAAGATCAGGGTGCCCAGTTTTGTCCACTCAAGCACCCTGTAAACAGTAAAAAAACAGGCATTTGTTTCCCTTTAGTGGCTAATCTCTCCTAGTAAATGAAGGAATTTCGTTTCAAGTTCTTTTGTTGGAACATCATATTCAAAGTTGAAAATATAGTTGCATAATTTGATTAAGCATTAGATAGTCAAAAGACCTCATTTTCTTAGGTACAAAGTCAATGTATACACCCTGTCCCAAATTTGAACTGATTCCATAAAATGCTAATATCTTTTACATATAAACTCATATGAGATTCCCACTTTGTACCTTAGATCTTCACATAATATGGAGCTTAACTTGATTTTTTGAGAAAATTTTAAGATATCTTTCTATTTTCTTTAAATATTTCAAGGTCTTTAAAGTGTTATAATATACGCCACTTTTTGTACCCACAATAGCTACCATTTAAAATCCTCAATCTTGTAGATCGAAAGAGTGGGTAGATACTGAGACATTAGTAGAATGTGGTGGTTAGTAAAAATTGCAAATCCAATGGTTGGATTTTTACTGATCTCTTTTTCAAAATTCTTCCAGACTATCAGAAGGCCTGCAAATATTAATAATCTAATTAGTAAAATTACATTTTTAATGTGAATCATCTAAAACCTATAGGGACTAGTGTACTTGTAATGATGCATCTATGGAAAAATAAATTGGATCACTCTAAGTATGGAAAGATCATTTGTTTATCTTTCATCATATTTTTGATTAATTTTGATTAATTAGACTAATTTATATTAATTTAAGTTATATTGAATTAATTTAAGGGCAAGCGTATTTTCTATTATTTGCTTGATCTCATTTTAAGTACCTTGCCCCCCAAAATTTACTCTCCAAGAATTGTCCTAGTCCAGCATAAACTGGATAAAACTGGACACCCTGATCTTGCAACAACCCGATGTAAGCATTTGGAGCCTCTTATACATCTTCATTTCATTGATTAGGGTGTTAGGTAGTGTATGTTTTCTCTAGACCTCTGTCTCTCTTCATCTCTCATCCTTGAGAGCTTGTGTGAGAGGTAAGCATTTGGAGCCTCTTATACATCTTCCATCGGTGTACAGACACCTGGGAGCACAAAAACACTACACATTGGTTCTGTTGTGTCGGGATAAGTTTGCAACAAGGAGGCAACATATCTACCACATTTTCAAACAATGCTTGCACATGGAGGTGATTTTTAGGACAATTTCTACTATAATGAAAAACTACGTGGTTTTGAGATGGTGTAAGTGTACGCTCTTTCTATGTCGTTTGGATGTTAAAATCACATTTGGGATATGCACTTTTGATAATGGAGGTTGGGAAAAATGCTAGATCAATTTTTTGAGAATGTTTTCAAGCATTGAAGGAGGTTATGATTCCGTAAAAACATACATGATTCCAAGCATTGAATGAGGTTATGATTCCACAAGCATACTAATGCAAAAGAGGAAAAAAAATTCACATGCAAGCATACTATCTACATGATCATTGATATCGTTATAGCAACTTGGAAAAAGGTATTGAAGATTCTGCCTCACTCCATGGAATAGAAGAAACCAACTACATCATTGAAAACCCATGTGTTGTGATGAGTAAGGCAAATAGCTAAAATAGAGCTGACACAACAGGCACAACACAAACAACATGACTACGTAAAACGAAGGGGACTCAAACATAGCTACCATTCTATAGCAAGCACCTCTAAACCCACTTCAGAAAAGAGACCTACATCAAGTGTAGAAACTAGTTTAACTTCACATTAGGCTTATTTTGGACTCCCCCAAAGCTCATTGGTTGAGAAAGCATCTTATTAGAATATTCTCAAACCTTAGGAGGCCCATTTATGAAGTTTTTTTTTTAATTTTCTTTTTAGACAAAAAGGCATACCTTAAACATATCAACTCTAAATTTGTCAGAGATCATATATTTAGAACCTACTCGTGAAGAACTTTCCAACAATATGTCACATGAGGGAGCTTTGATATAAGGTGCGGAGGGTTCACCTAAGACCCCCATTTTCATAGGCCTTGATGACATGGCATTCCTTAGGAGGCCCATTTTTTAGTTCAAAATAAGCCTAATGATAGAGTGAGCTGAGCACGTGAAGGCGTCCACCAATACCCACAAGGCGGAGGAGACCAAATAGTATGACCAAGAAAAGGTGGGCGAGGCCCATTACAACATGCAGGGAATGGCTTAAGAAGCAAAGGAGAAGGTAATTGATGTTGCCCCCTCGCCCCAAAGAGGAGAAATCCATCCCGCACACAAGTGTTGTCTATCAGCACCAAGATGTAGGTCCCTAAATAAAAAGGGCAAAGCAGGTGAAACCAGATAGAAGTGGCTGCTACTCAAGGTGAAGGTAGAACAAGGCAAGACCTTGGCATCATTGAGTAGAGTGAAGGAAAATCATGGGCCTAATAGTAGACAAGAATGGGCAGAACCACATCTAGTTATCTTAGGAATGCAAGGAGAAGATTGATATCATCATGTTTACAAACACAAATGTATTACACTTAGGTGGAATAAATGTCGCATTTGCAATAAAGAAGAGCATAGAGCATGGGTGCCCACGAGTGTAGCATCACGTAGCAAGTAGCACAAGCTTTGAGCCTAGCTTGGTTCGAGAAAGTGGTCATTCACCAGGAGAAAGTGACTCTGATCTCAGTAATGGAGCGTGTGGATAAGCTACTCTACCATAGTGGTCATATGTGCAAAACTAAATGCTAATCACAACCAATGTCAAAAGAATGTAAGAGGTTCAAGCACTCTGTGTGAGACCAAACCATGGAGAGAAGAGAGTGTGACAAGTGGCCCATTGCCATTGCCAACTACCCCCACCCATCCTAATTCCTTTGTTTTCTTTTTCTTTTCTTTTCTTTTCCCTTACCTGCCTGACCCTTCTTTAAAGCAAAATCCCTCCTCCTCTACATATTCTCCTACCCCACTCTTATCCCAATAATATTCCTACCCCCCTACACCTGACCCCTTCTTTAATTTCCACCCACCTCTTGTATCCATTGCCCCTACTAACATTTTTTCTTTATAGAGTTATTAAAAAAAATCTATCCTTATGTACCCTTTATAAAAAAACAACAAAAAAAGAAACTAACTAACTAACTAAGATCTTTCTAACCTCCTAACCCATTTTCAGAAAACTCAAAAGGTGCAACTGTCATGTGTCCCCTCCCATTAGATTTACTACATTTCCAAAGGGGAATAAAGGGTGTTTCATACAATAAGGAGAGGAGGAATTTAATGTATAAACACTCTTGAGTTTTATTGTGTGTCCTCTTATTTGCACCTTTGGGGGTATTTCTCCAACATTTAGGAAGGGTGAATTGCACATAGCATCCGCACATTCTATAATGTGTTTTGATTACTCATCTTTGTGTCAATATTCCACAGAGATATAAGTGGACCACACACCCTTGCATTGTGTACCCCCCCCAAAGGCTCAAAGGTTGCACCTATGCATCGATCACCTAATACATTTTGCTCCATTTTTGTGATCCAACATGTATTCATTAGTGTCACTACTACATTAGATACCCATCCCCATGAGCACACTTGCATTATTAGCATTATGCAAATCCTTTGGTATTATGAGGGTATTTGGGATTCAATTCCATTCTTGAGGACGGCATGAGAGGATCTTTCTTCTGTGATCTTTTGGGGCACATGGTCTGCCGCCCATCATGATATGGTGTATAGAAGCTCTTTATTGTATATGGCTCATAATGGCCTTCCCTTTTACCTCTTACTGCTCTAGGGTAACATAGATTATTTGTATCCGGACCTTCACCTGTTGGTAATACACCATGATGCATATCTTGTGCCCTCCAGTGAGGTAGCATATGCTTTGGCTATATAACACCCCTCAAATATCTAGACTATCTTTCATAAGTGGTTGAGATACATTTGTTCTCATCATCAACAACAACCACTTCATATCATTTGGAGCCAGTGTCTATGGAAACTATGCAATAGATACCCTCGACACTAACTATTTCCCATCCTTGGACTTGCTATTTTTATTAGGAGGACTTCTCTCCACTTCCAAACACATTCATTGAGGAGAAGCCTCTTGGTACGCATTGTGATTCCATGCCTTATCTAGAGTCATCATCAGCTCCACATGCATCATCAATAGGCCTTATGATTCATGGCACTTATACATATATGGCCTTTGCTAGAGTACCATCTCTAGCCACTTTCATTTAGGATTGATCTCAGGGGGGTCACTCATAAATATGTAAGCGTAGCACGTGGGTTCAACAGAAGGGGTTTCTTAAGTCTCTTTTTACACACATTTTACATATAGAAGGGTACCATTTAAAGGGGGTATTTACAGATTGAATGGAGAAAGGGTGTGTTTTATTCATGAAAAAATTATAGATCTATAAGGGGTTTTTAAATTAGGCCATGAATGCACGTGATATAGAGAGCTTACAGATAGTGAACTCCCCGACGGATTGAGGATCCACTTTGGATGATCGTTGGACTATATCCTCACCATCGACATATGCTTCATTGACCACCTCTTTTATATTACAATTTGCTACTATGATACCCACCTTAGCATCATATGTTTGATATCTAGGCATACACTCATGGTAATTCCCTATCTTCATTTGGGATCCTGATGGATGGGTTACACACTCGGGGGATACACTACTAGAAAACCCTAGGTATCACGTGCGTTCAAAAAAAACCCCTTAACTAAAATTTTTTCCCCAATAAAACAACCCCTCTTTACTTATGAACTAACGGATTTTTTTCTAAAGTTGAATTAAAAAACCCCTCCAGTTAATGTAATCCTGTTAATTTTTCTCAATGTATCTAATTAAAAAAGCCGTCCTATTGAACTCACATGGTACACTAACATTTTTTGAGGAAGGTGAACCCCTAGAGGCTACGCATTAGAGGTGAGGGAGCACCTCTCGCCTCTCTTCATCAACATGGGCTTTACATTAGAGGTGGGGGAACTTCCTATGGCTCCTTTGTTTTGAGATATCAAACTCAACTAGTGCTATGGCAAACATTGATGATCCGCTTGGGGGATAGCTTCCGCATCTACACCACTAGCATGGTTGGTGAGATTATGGGTGATATGTGGCCAGTGGGATGACAGGCTATGTGATAGACAGTTTGGATTACTGGTATAGTGCCAGCTCATTTAGTCAGGTTCACATTATGGACCGACCCTTGTATGTTGTAGTAGTTGAGTACTAACCCATATAGTGTGTACTCTTATCTTTATGTTATGTTGGTTGAGTAGAGAAAAAGAAGATAGAAGAAAATTTAGCTATCCATCTCTCTCTTGTGTCTTGCTCTCTCTTATGTGTGTGTTTTTGCTTGCTAGGGTTTGAAGCTCTCTCTCTCCCCCACATTCTCTTTATGGTATCAGAGCTTGGTTCGTGTGAGAGCTAAGGAGGCAAGCAAGAGGCAAGAACAAGCAAGGAAGGAAGCGGTACTACACAGGTAAGAGCACGATCATCTCTTTTCCCTTCTTGGTTTAGGTACAACACCCCCTCAGTAGCTCTGGGAGCTACACATCTCTGATTGAGGAGCTATCTTCGTGGGAGTGGAGCTACAGGGGCCAAGTATAATGTCTTGTTGGAAATAGATTTTTCAGTCGGATTCACATTTTGGGCGTGTTACGGGCCCTGTTTTATCACTGTAGGGTATTTTCGGTAGTTTTTTGGAAGTTCTGGTAGAGAATTGTTTCTACTCAAAATCTGGTTAGTGCAATGTAGCAGTGCATTTTGGAAGTACAGACAGGGTTTGCACATGTATTGTTGATACTAAGTGTATTTACATGTACTTTGGTCACATTTGGTGACACATAGGCTGTGCTGAAGTACTTCTACTCTGTTGTATTACAGGTTGCATACAGAAGTTGTCTGTTTGTAGGTTATTTAATTGCTGTAGGAAAACGTCTGATGTAATTAACCAGATTGTTAGTGAGAAGCTGGATAAGAATAACTTCCATGCCTGGAAGTTCAGAATGACCAATTTCCTAACGGGGTAAAGGATTTTGGGATTATGTAGAAGGAGACAATGAGGAGCATCCAGAGTTATCTGAGAAGAATGCCTCTCGTGCAGATATAAAGGCGTTCAAGGATTAGAATCAGGGTGTAAGAAAAGTCATATACTGGCTTTCAATTAGTGTCACAGACATTATGATCGGACACATATATGATGCAAACACTCCATCAATAGTATGGTCGAATCAGGTTCAGATTTCCAAACTAACACAAAGGCAAGGAAGTTGCAGTTAAAAGAGTTGCATAATACTGTGGAAAATAAAAGCACGTCCATCAACGAATATGCCCTTAAAGATCAAGGGCATTGTTGAATCCCTTGGTTCTATCAATGTATCAGTGGAGGATGATGACTTGGTGAGTATCTGTCTGAATGGGCTTGGCAAGGAGTACAAGCCATTTAAGACCTCCATTGCAGTTAGGGAGAATATTCCTAACTTTCGGGACTTGATATCTATGCTGATCATAGAAGAAAAGGCTTTAGGTGAGGATTCTTCTTCACAAAGCAAGAACACATCGGAACAGGCCTTCTACTCTAATTCAGGTAGAGATAGAGGTAGAGGTAGAGGCCATGGTCGAAGCCAAGGTGGTGGCTGATAAGGAAATCCGAATTCTAGACAACAACAGTCCAATGATTTACAACAGCAATCATACATAGGTGGAAGAGGCCAGTCTAGAGGCAGGGGGAGCCAAGAGGCTGAGGTGATTGGAAAAGAAATCAAATTGCAAATATCATAGAGTGCTATTTACTGTGGCAAACTAGGACACATGGCAAAGGACTGCTAAAAAAAGCAGAATAACATTAAAAGTAGGAAGTTGCAGCAAGGCAGCTATGCATCATTTAGCAAATATGGAGGTGATGACAGAAGTGAGCAGCAGTTATTTGTGATGTAGCACATGCTTAGTTCCATAACAGGGGATGTGTCAGGATCTCAAGATATATGGTATGTGGATTCTGGCGCCTCAAACCACATGACCAGTCATGCAAAGTGGTTTAGAGATATGTAGAAAATGGAAAAACCAGGTTATATAGAAACAGGTTATGATACTGTGCATCCCATTGCGCATGTTGGGAAAGTGCCATTGTCTACGCAGTAGGATGGAAAAATGAAGTACTTGGGTGATGTCCTTCATGTTCTGAATGTTAAATTTGCAGCAATGTGATGAGCTATGGTGGATCAAATGCTAGAATCAACATCATTAACAAAGAGATTAGATAATAATTAAGATGTGATTAGTGAGCAATTAATTGATATCTTAATGTAGGCATGGGTAATAAAAAAACCAGCAAATTCTCTTTAGGCCAATGCCTAATTTTAATGAGTTTACATCCAAGCATCCAATCCCACTGATTTCTCCTTGATTCACTCCACCTCTTTTGCTTGATTCTCTCCACCTCTTCCTAGAATATCTCTACACCTCCTAAATCTCCTCATGCTACTCTTTATTCTCTCCCAGTAGATATTTCTCACCTTTTTAGAGCTTCTCTCACATTTACAGATTCTCTTTTATAGCCTCTTACATACTAAGGGCTTGTTCTCGCACACACCCTATTTGATTGTATATTTCAACACCTCCCCTCAAGTGAATACTCCTAGCACACCTGGACCCTATACAAATTTCCCTCTTACTTGATAGTCTGCAAGGACCAGTGCCTCAATTCCCTAAACTCATAGTCCTTGACACTCTCTCTCTCTACTGATGACGCTAGTAACTCAAGTTACATTGGGTTGTGGGTTTTCTCTCTCCCTCTCTCTCAAAGATTTTCACATGGCTCCTCACTTCTTGGAGCCTCACAACTTCTCTTGTCTTCAGTCTCTTCTTGTCGTGGCAGCTTCTCTTCACACATCCATGTCTTCCTTCAATTATTTGTCTAGCTCTTCTTCTTGATGTTGATCTTCCTCTTGGAAAGAGATGTTCTTCTTCTTTCATGGGGCTGGGGCCATGAGCTTGACCGTCAGTTCTTGCTCCATGTGAGCAACATGTTTTAATGTATTGTTGAAAATTCTTTTGGGCTTTTGATATTTATCTTATGTCATTATGCAATGCAAACCCAAATCTATGCGGGAGGTCTTGTCTCTTGCCTTATTCTGGAGAAGGGTAGTGTCTGATCCCATTTTTACAATGATGTAATGTGCCCAATACATAATGCATATAGCATTCATTCTTATGCACATTCCCAAATGAAACTCTGGCTGTGAATAACTTGAATTTGTGTGTGGGTTAAATGCAAGATGATGATTACCACAAATTTATCAGCATAATTTTACTAGAAATTACATTAAACCAAGGGTAACAAATCTATACGGAATGGTTGGAGTGTCAAACCATCTCCGAATTGCAATCTAAAGTTATAGGGATCTGTAATAGATACCTAATGGTTAATTTGAACCCTCAATTGCACCAAAATATAGTGATTAGTATTGATTAATCACTGATTAGTAAATTAATCCTCTATTTTGTGTGTAGAAAACAGAGTATGCGAGGAGTCCAGATCTAGGGTCTTAGAGTTCAAATGAGCTCAAATCTTATCAAGGCCATCAATAGCAATTAGTCTAGTAGAGGATTAAGCCAAGAAACACAAGATTTGATCAGACATTGAATGCTTAATCTCTATTTTACCAAAGTCACGTGTGCAGATTTGATAAGAGCTTGGATCTCATTGTAGACTTGATCAAATCCAAATCTATCTTCACAGCTTGTAGAGCACCCTTGAAAACCCCTAGGACTAAGAGGAATTAGAGCAATTTGATCTGGAGAAGAAGACATTTCATTTTTCCTCAAAAAAATGATGCTTGCAGATTCGCGATTTTTGGGAGCTATAGAAGGCGGTTTGACGTTTTGATTGAATAGGCTAAAAGGTGGGCAAGGTAGCTATGTTTGTCAGAAGATTTTGCTCTAATGTTTCTCCTGGAGGGAGATCAAGCCCCTCCACTGGCTGGGGGTGTAGAGAGCTAGTTGAAAAGAGATAAAAATCTTAATTATCTACTAATCCTAATTAGCTAGGTGATTACCAAGATAATGGGCTCACAAATTGATGGATTCTAGGCTAGGCTCTGATACCATGTTAAATTTGCAGCAATGTGATGAGCTATGGTGGATCAAATGCTAGAATCAATATCATTTAACAAAGAGATTAGATGATAATTAAGACATGATTAGTGAGAAATTAACTGACAGCTTAATGTAGGGATGGGTAATCAAAAACCAGCAAATTTTCATTAGGCCAAGCCTCAATTTATAGAGTTTACATCCAAGCATCCAATCCCACTGATTTCTCCTTGATTCACTCCACCTCTTTTGCTTGATTCTCTCCACCTCTTCCCAGAATATCTCCACACCTCCTAAATCTCCTCATGCTACCCTTTATTCTTTCACAGTAGATACTTCTCACCTTTTCACAGCTTCTCTCACATTTACAGATTCTCTTTTATAGCCTCTTTTTGTTTGCTAAGGGCTTGTTCCTGCACACACCCTATTCACTTGTATGTTTCAACACCGAATATTACATAGAACCTAGTTTATGTTGGATAGATGGTTGAGCAAGGTCTGCATGTGAGGTTTAATCCTCAAGGATGTTTTGTGGAAGACTTCAAAAATAAGTGTTGCTTGGTTGCAAAGGGTAACAGAAATGGCATGATATTTACTTTGGATATGAACATGCCTGAGATAAAGGCAACCATGTTTGGGCATAGAATAGGTGCTGTTCCACGGGAACACTCACGGGAACACGGATTATGGAAAGAGGCCGGGAGCAATTAATGCGAGAGAGCGATATTGTAGCCATGGGAACATAAAGACGCACATAATTTTTCCATATTATTGTGCCGAAGTGCAATGTAAATCATTTTAGGCCAACGTGGGTTCTAAATGAGAGTTCTAAGTGTATTAAGCAAGACTCACTTATGGGGTTGTCTGCCCATGTGTGAAAGAGGCCTAGGGTTAGTGACATCTCTATAAAAGAGATGTTAGCTAAAGAAAGAGGACGTTTTTGGCCATTGTCATAAGCTATTGAGTGAAGCTCTTGAGCTCTCAAGCTATGGCAACTCTCTAACTCTCTTTATTGTACTCTAATAAGCATCAACTTAGCTCCATTAATCAATGAGTATAGCTCCACTTCTCTCTCTTAATCTCTTTTAGCATCATTGAAGTAGATTAAAGGCTATGATTAGTTGAATGCTTCTTTCTTTCTCTTGTGTATGCATGCTTGTAGTGTGTGTGTGTGTAGTCTCCATTGATGCAAGCTCTTGCCCACTTCATTGGCAATGAGTTATTCATGGATAGACTCTCTCTATGAGCTTGTGGGTTTGTGAATGTTACATTCTATGGTTGCTTAAGCTTGTGGGTTAGTAAATGCACGCTTATGGGTTTGCTTGCATTAGGGAAAGCTAAGATTTAATCAATGTTTGAATGGGATTAAGAGATTGCCATGCATTGCTTGTTCTCTTGATTAGTGTAGTGGGTTTAAGGGATTAAGAGATTGATTTGAGGTGTTTGAATGGTTGAATCGTCAAGTGGTGGTTCGTGTATGTGAGCTCTCCTGCAGCAAGGTATAAGCCTTCATGCACTAATCGGGTCGAGTCCTCGGATTGACATTGTGTTTCTCAACACATTTGTTGATCGGTAGTACTCTATGAGCACTATATTGCATGGTAGAGAGAACTGTTCTTCAATGGCACCGCTGTCGGGGAGCGAGTGCCTACATTAGTTGAGCACCATACACACACTACCACTATCCTTGTTAAGCTTCAATCGGTTGCAAAACCATTGGATAGGAGAGCAGGCTTTGGGACTAATTTTGGTACTTATTTTAGACTAATCTTTTGTTAAATTCTCTTTATTGTCTTGCAATTTCAGTGCGATTGGCTAGCTACGCGCAAAGGACCTCTCCCTTGAGGTTAGGACAAGGATTCAACACACGGGAAGGATTGGAGGTAGGTGCTAAACCTGCCAATTTCAATTTGTGTGCCAAAGAGAGACTCAGGCCTGATTTACATTTCTGTTATTCTGCTTGAGGATGATTTTTGGCTGTCTGAGGTTAATTTTTGCAGTTTAAATTTTCTGCATGTTCGTTTTATTTTCTATTCTTAGCTTAGTTTTCTGCATCTTTAATTTTGTGCATTTTAGTTCTTTGTTAACTGCTGCTTGCAGAGAAACCGAAATCTGTACACACACATGAAGATTGAACATTTTGATTTAGGCAATTTTTGATCCTGAAAAATACGCTATTTTTTTGGCCTAGTGTGTTCGATGCGGTTCAAAATGGGTTTTGGCAAAGTTTGAGCCAACTTGAAAATTTTTGGATTTTTTTTTGGAAAAAAAAGAGAAAAAACCAACCTTAAAATTTGACCTTATGCACTTGCGGTCGAGACGTCATATAGACACTGCCATAGGGTCTAGGGCACCTTCTAGAGTACCTATGCAGGAAAGTGGGACCCAATCGGTAGGAAATTTGGCAGATATTGCTGAAACCTTTTCTGAATCCCAAACTGATACCCTTTCCAGGACAACTAGCTCATTGTCTATGGACAATCTAGGGCTGTCAAATAGTCATCCCTTAGCTTCAAATAGGACACCCACAAGATCTTTTAATCCATTTGAAGAAGCTGACATCATGGAGTTACCACTCAATGTGAGACTTCAATATGTCTACACGAATGCTCAAGGAGCTAAGATCTTTAGGGATCCACAACAACGGTATCTCATTAAGATTGTGGACTTTTTCTCACGACAAATTCCAGTGACAAAGGTCTGTCAGGATGACCCACTTCAAGAGGTCTATAAGACCTCGTTAGAAGGGTATTATGCCACAACTAGATTGCCAGAGCTAGATCTTCCTCTAGCACTTGTGGTGGTAGTCGAGAAGCTTACAGGATACAAGAACCGAATCGTTGATAAATGGGCCAATGAATACCGAGCCTTCGATTGGAAGGAGATTCGTGAGCTCATGTGGAGAGGACAACCATTATTCATGGAAGTGTTCTCAACTAATACAGCTAAACCAAGAGAGACAGTCTTCCTTGGAGAAACTGTTGCTCCTCCCCTACTATGAGAGTTCACTACCTCGACATCAAAGTGGACCACTGCAAGTAGCCCAACTCTAGCACCAAGATATTATCCTACACCAAAAGTGAGACCACAGATCACACCACAACAACGTTTCTCTCACTATGACCATCGGAGGGTAGCAGAGCTAACTCAGCCTCCCATAAATGCACCTCCTGAAATGCGGATAACAAGATCTTTGGAGAGGGTTGGTGAGGCAGGTAATAGGAGACCCACACCAATTTGGGATGCATATGGACCATCTTACCAAAGAGAGAAACCACTAAGAGTGAGAGGCCGTAGGCCTAATGATGAGTATTCAAGACGAGTATGGCCATCAACTCTTCAGAAATTGGTAAAGAAGTACGAAGGGTCGGGAGATCCATATGACCATGTAGCAGCATTTAGGCAAGCAGTTCGAGCTAAGCAAGTGACTGACAAGCATACGCAAATTGAAGGATTTGGGCTCACTCTTGAGGGAAAGGCCCTTGCTTGTTTTCAGGCACTAGAGGCTTCAGACAAATCTTCTTTACGAGTTTTGGAAGAGAGATTCATTGCTTCTTTTTCCAACTTTTATGCATACCTCTATGCATGAAATTCAATTATGATAAAAGGCACACTTTTATAATAAAATAATCAACCTTTATGCATACCTCTATGCATGAAATTCAATATAATAAAAGACACACTTTTATAATAAAATAATCAACTTTTATGCATACCTTTATGCATGAATTTCAAATATGATAAAAGTAACACTTTTGATATAAAAATTTATCCATTATGTATACTTCTATGCATGAAATAAAAATGATAAAAGTAACACTTTTGATATAAAAATTTATCCTTTATGCATACTTCTATGCATGAAAATAAAAATGATAAAAATAACACTTTTTATATAAAAATTTATCCTTTATGCATACTTCTATGCATGAAAATAAAAATTGATAAAAATAACACTTTTGATATAAAAATTTATCCATTATGCATACTTCTATGCATGAAAATAAAAATGGTAAAAGTAACACTTTTGATATAAAAATTTATCCATTATGCATACTTCTATGCATGAAAATAAAAATAATAAAAGTAACACTTTTGATATAAAAATTTATCCATTATGCATACTTCTATGCATGAAAATAAAAATAATAAAAGTAACACTTTTGATATAAAAATTTATCCATTATGCATACTTCTATGCATGAAAATAAAAATGATAAAAGTAACACTTTTGATATAAAAATTTATCCATTATGCATACTTCTATGCATGAAAATAAAAATGATAAAAGTAACACTTTTGATATAAAAATTTATCCATTATGCATACTTCTATGCATGAAAATAAAAATAATAAAAGTAACACTTTTGATATAAAAATTTATCCATTATGCATACTTCTATGCATGAAAATAAAAATGATAAAAGTAACACTTTTGATATAAAAATTTATCCATTATGCATACTTCTATGCATGAAAATAAAAATTGATAAAAATAACACTTTTGATATAAAAATTTATCCATTATGCATACTTCTATGCATGAAATAAAAATGGTAAAAATAACACTTTTGATATAAAAACTTATCCTTTATGCATGATATTAAAATTCAATTTCTCCAGGATTATAATGAATTTCTTTCAATTAATCTAGGATGATAATTCCTAGAATATGGTAGGAAGTCCTCTTTTTATGCTTTGAATGAAATTATTTTATGCATAATTTTTATAAAAATTTTACCATAGCTCCGCTGCTATGACTGATAAATCTCAATTTTTCTAAGGGATAAAGCTTATCATTAAGGAAATAATTAAAATGATCTCTAATTGGATCATTAATCCATAATGGATTGAATCATCAATATACATAAACTAAAAGCATAGAAAAAAGCCATTAATTTGGCCTCAAGCATAGCTTAATCTTGGGTTAAGGAAAAGCTTTATGAAAAGCTTGATTTGGATTGAGAATGGGTCATGAGTATGACCATTTCTTGAGTGAGAGAGAGAAATTACATAAAAACCATTAGAATTTAAACATAAATGGAAATTAACTTCAATAGCATTTATTAAATTATGTAACTCTTCACTACTATTCACCAATTAACTTCAATAGCATTTAAAAAAAACCATACCAATTAAGCTTCTCAAGCTTGAGAGGGGTTGAGAAGAGAGAAACATTGAGAAATTATAGAAAAGATCAATATTCACTAATTACCTTACAAATTGCTTGATTCTTTGTTCACGGTAAAGGCCCCCAACCAATCAATTGGTTAAGTATGTTGATGGAGCCACTGATGGGGATTGAAGAAAGAGGGAAGCTCCAAAAACTAGTGAATTATTAAATGAATTCACAGTTCTTGGCTTAGGTGGAGTAGAGTAACGATGCATAAACACTATCTATTTTTCAACAAGGGGGAGGCTTCTATTTATAGGAAAAATTGAGCTCCTAACCAAACAAACTGATTCTAGAATTTTCCAAATCAGTTTGGTCAATATTTGACCATTTTTAGGTCAGTTAAGCTAACCTTTTGGAACTAGACTTGAATGAGGAGAGAGGAGAGATGAAATATCTCAATTTTTATGAGTTTAAAACTCATTCAAGCATGTGAAATATGCATCTCCTTTAAAGAACTCCCCTTCCTTACATATGTGTCATAATGAAATCATTATACCCAAAATATCTCATATTTTTAATATTGCTCATAGTTTTTTACTAATAAACCTTGTACATTTTCAACTCTTCATCTTATGTGAAATATGCACCTTCTTTAAAGAACTCCCCTTCCTTACATATGTGTCATAATGGAATCATTTTAATATTGCTCATAGTTTTTTACTAATAAACCTTGTACATTTTCAACTCTTCATCTTATGTGAAATATGCACCTCTTTTAAAGAACTCCCCTTTCTTACATATGTGTCATAATGGAATCATTTTAATATTGCTCATAGTCTTTTACTAATAAACCTTGTACATTTTCAACTCTTTATCTTATGTGAAATATGCACCTCCTTTAAAGAACTCCCCTTCCTTACATATGTGTCATAATGGAATCATTTTAATATTGTTCATAGTTTTTTACTAATAAACCTTGTACATTTTCAACTCTTCATCTTATGTGAGCATTTACTCATTTTTGGATACCCAAAATATCTCATATTTTTAATATTGCTCATAGTTTTTTTACTAATAAACCTTGTACATTTTCAACTCTTCATCTTATGTGAGCATTTACTCATTTTTGGGTATCTTCTTTTACAAATTGGATTTATCTCCTCCCTACACATGGATTGATGCTATTGGCCCATAGGAACCTTAATTGGACCATAATCCAAAAATTTCTGAAAATCTAGAGCCTTAGGCTAAGGTCCTTTATACCCATTTCCAATTAATTCCAATTGCACATTGGAAAGTTCTTTTTGAATTTCTGTTTCAGGGGAACTTATTTTAATAAGATGAGATAATTTTCTATCCAAAAATATTAAAAATTTAAATATTCTCTCTCTAGAATATTTTCTCTCTCTAGGTTAAAACAGTTAGAAACAAGTCTTTTATATTTCTGAAGAGGGATTGATTATAGGAGAAGATGCTGGACATTTTGAGAGGTTGGGGAGGAATCTTACATTCTCTCCTACTTGAGAAACGCGAGATGCCCTCATCTCGCAAACTGGGGGTAATTGCACAAGTATGAGACTGAGAGAAATTTTTTAATTAAGATTAATCACCAATTAAAAAAGTCTCAAAGAGAGTAAGGGTCAAGACAAGAACAAGATTTAAACTTTATTCATTCTTGGAACATATACAGTAAAGATAGAAGAACTCTTTACATTTCCATAAGCCCGTCCATCATATGATCACAAAAGCAGCACTCACAAGCTGCGCACGTATAAGGTAACTCATCTATGGGAATGATTCTGTTGGTTATTGCCGCGCCTATCTCAGTGGTATGAGGTGATCTAACAAAAGGACCTCTGAGAGGTAAGCCAAAAACGGGGTAAAGGCATATCTTCTCATGAGGAAGAAAACACGCCAGTAAGAAGACCCGCTCAGAAAACCCAAGATGTCTTGATCTCATGACGCAGTAGTATCGGGGACCCAAACCCAAGGCTTCGATAACCATGGCCAAGCGGACATTGTTACGAAAGTGCTGCTGACCCCAGGGTGTTACCCTAGTTATGTCTTGATAGGTCCGCCATTTGGTCCGAGCTAAAGACGTTCCCAAGTGAGGAAAAAGTGAGCGCTCATACTGTTCTATAAAATCCTTCTTCACAGACTCGCTTGCGTCTTGAAGGTGAGAAATCATCATGGATAAAACTAAATTCTGTTGCCAAGCCATGAAGGAGTTTAAGAAGAAGGGAGATCGATGGAAGTAAGATTACTGTGAGCGATAAGTAAAGTTACGACTTATATAATGGAAGGAGTTAGTGTAACCTCCTGCAGCAAATCACTCCTCCGACAAGCCTCTAGCACAACTCAAATTGCTTGATTCTTTGTTCACGGTAGAGGCTCCTAACCAATCAATTGGTTAAGTATGTTGATGGAGCCACTGATGGGGATTGAAGAAAGAGGGAAGCTCCAAAAACTAGTGAATTATTAAATGAATTCACAGTTCTTGGCTTAGGTGGAGTAGAGTAACGATGCATAAACACTATCTATTTTTCAACAAGGGGGAGGCTTCTATTTATAGGAAAAATTGAACTCCTAACCAAACAAACTGATTCTAGAGTTTTCCAAATCAGTTTGGTCAATATTTGACCATTTTTAGGTCAGTTAAGCTAACCTTTTGGAACTAGACTTGAATGAGGAGAGAGGAGAGATGAAATATCTCAATTTTTATGAGTTTAAAACTCATTCAAGCATGTGAAATATGCACCTTCTTTAAAGAACTCCCCTTCCTTACATATGTGTCATAATGGAATCATTATACCCAAAATATCTCATATTTTTAATATTGCTCATAGTTTTTTACTAATAAACCTTGTACATTTTCAACTCTTCATCTTATGTGAAATATGCACCTCCTTTAAAGAACTCCCCTTCCTTACATATGTGTCATAATGGAATCATTTTAATATTGCTCATAGTTTTTTACTAATAAACCTTGTACATTTTCAACTCTTAATCTTATGTGAAATATGCACCTCTTTTAAAGAACTCCCCTTCTTTACATATGTGTCATAATGGAATCATTTTAATATTGCTCATAGTTTTTTACTAATAAACCTTGTACATTTTCAACTCTTCATCTTATGTGAAATATGCACCTCCTTTAAAGAACTCCCCTTCCTTACATATGTGTCATAATGGAATCATTTTAATATTGTTCATAGTTTTTTACTAATAAACCTTGTACATTTTCAACTCTTCATCTTATGTGAGCATTTACTCATTTTTGGATACCCAAAATATCTCATATTTTTAATATTGCTCATAGTTTTTTTACTAATAAACCTTGTACATTTTCAACTCTTCATCTTATGTGAGCATTTACTCATTTTTGGGTATCTTCTTTTACAAATTGGATTTATCTCCTCCCTACAAATGGATTGATGCTATTGGCCCATAGGAACCTTAATTGGACCATAATCCAAAAATTTCTGAAAATCTAGAGCCTTAGGCTAAGGTCCTTTATACCCATTTCCAATTAATTCCAATTGCACATTGGAAAGTTCTTTTTGAATTTCTGTTTCAGGGGAACTTATTTTAATAAGATGAGATAATTTTCTATCCAAAAATATTAAAAATTTAAATATTCTCTCTCTAGAATATTTTCTCTCTCTAGGTTAAAACAGTTAGAAACAAGTCTTTTATATTTCTGAAGAGAGATTGATTACAGGGAAAGATGCTGGACATTTTGAGAGGCTGGGGAGGAATCTTACATTCTCTCCTACTTGAAAAACGCGAGATGCCCTCGTCTCGCAAACTCGGGGTAATTGCACAAGTATGAGACTGAGAGAAATTTTTTAATTAAGATTAATCACCAATTAAAAAAGTCTCAAAGAGAGTAAGGGTCAAGACAAGAACAAGATTTAAACTTTATTCATTCTTGGAACATATACAGTAAAGATAGAAGAACTCTTTACATTTCCATAAGCCCGTCCATCATATGATCACAAAAGCAGCACTCACAAGCTGCGCACGTATAAGGTAACTCATCTATGGGAATGATTCTGTTGGTTATTGCCGCGCCTATCTCAGTGGTATGAGGTGATCTAACAAAAGGACCTCTGAGAGGTAAGCCAAAAACGGGATAAAGGCATATCTTCTCATGAGGAAGAAAACACGCCAGTAAGAAGACCCGCTCAGAAAACCCAAGATGATCTCATGACGCAGTAGTATCGGGGACCCAAACCCAAGGCTTCGATAACCATGGCCAAGCGGACATTGTTACGAAAGTGCTGCTGACCCCAGGGTGTTACCCTAGTTATGTCTTGATAGGTCCGCCATTTGGTCCGAGCTACAGACGTTCCCAAGTGAGGAAAAAGTGAGCGCTCATACTGTTCTATAAAATCCTTCTTCACAGACTCGCTTGCGTCTTGAAGGTGAGAAATCATCATGGATAAAACTAAATTCTGTTGCCAAGCCATGAAGGAGTTTAAGAAGAAGGGAGATCGATGGAAGTAAGATTACTGTGAGCGATAAGTAAAGTTACGACTTATATAATGGAAGGAGTTAGCGTAACCTAGAAGCCAACGGTATCTTTCCACTGAAGTTTTACCGTCTTTCCATGATTTGGGTCTGGCACATATTTCTATAGAAGGCATTAAGAACTTTGAGATGAGGAGATAAAAGAAGTTCGTAGGCTAAGTCACTTACTTTCTTTGGTCGTCCACAATATCTGGGGGATAACTACTTATACTCCCCTAGAGATAAAGAAATTCTTTTGGTCCGTATTCAAATGAAGACTATAACTGCTTCTTTGAATTCTCTGACTGTCCTCTTCTTATCTGTATATTGTCTCTGTCAATCCTGGGCCGCGTTTATATCTTTATGAATTTCTTGCATCTGTTGCTCTAAGTCGCCAAGCATTTGACTGGTCATCTCGACCCTAATCAATGGGTCGGACCTAGTTAATGGAGTTAAGCAATCTTGTTCGAGACGGATCCTGGTTAGATTGGTATGAAGGAATTGGTCTCTGAATTTGGGTTCTAGACTTCCCTGTGCCCTTTTCATGGTAGGAGTCGGGCAGTCTTTTAACTGATGGTCAAAACCTTGGCATCCAAAACATTGGTTCTCACTTCTGAACTCATCGTTCTGAATCTTTAAAAACAGGTGGGCTCCTGAGAAGGTATTCTGGGTAAAGTGTCTTCCCTTTTTAAACAGAATCTTTCTTTTATTTAGAGAGGGAATAATTAAAAGATCAGAAAAGGAGATTCTTACTCCTATATACCTCGAAGGCTGGGGAGGAATCTTACATTCTACCCCACTTAAAAAAGTGCGAGATGTCCTCATCTCGCCAAGTAGAGAACAACTCTTTTTCTTAAGATCCAATTTATTCTAGGGTTCCTTATATTTTGGTCAACCCAACAGAATACGGGGATAAATATCCCTTATATAGAACTCATCATTAAATAACAATTCATTTCAGATCATATCATTCATATCTTTAACACGATAATGGTCCATCAGATCAAAAAATTTTCTTTCTGAACATTCCTCCACGGGAATTTCAGTCAAGCAAGTTTTCAATTTGTCATCCCTTAACTTGATATACCGAGTCAAGTGTTAACAGTAGCACTTTGACAGCACAATCCACTAATCTCATAGTGATTTGCTAAAATCATTATCATCATTTATCATTACAGGGACTCGTCCCATTCATCCTCATTGTGGTTTTGCTCAGGTTATTATATTTCAACTAAATTTCAAAAATCATCATTTTTCAATCAGAATCCCAACCAATTCATCAGTTCCCAAACAGAATTAAAAATCATATCAACCACATTCGAATTCATCAACTGGATAGCATTAATGCTTATAATTTCAAGTCTTAGATTTACTCGTATATACTGCCGATAAAGAGCTGCAGTTATACCCTCGGTATATACGGATAGTCATGAAACTCGAAACTATAAGGTAAATACCATCATGTCTAGCCCTCAAGCAAGTCAGGGTTCCATACAATTGCGGTACTTCCAATTGAAGACCCAATTACTAATTTACGAATTTCAATTTGAATTAACAATTTGTATTATATCACGCAATTACAACCTTTTTGTGCGCCTTGATAACTTTTGACATAATTGGCTCCTCAGTTGATCTTATTGGAGATCTATGACATAAATCTGATAAACAGATTTTTCTTTATCCGATCGTCTGTAGACAATCACTTAAAAAAACATTTGTATATTTATATACAAGTTGCAATAAGTACATAGAGCAACTCGGCTCTGAGTTCAAAATCTCCTCGGAAGACATATAAGAGGACCGTACTGGGCTATAGTCATGCCCTGTTACATAAGTTCTCTAACTGCGAAGGGGGCTATTATTTTCTCCTTAGGGATAAATCGACTAAGGAGTCTATAAATTCGACATGAAAGTCTGAAATTTCGAGGCGTTGAATGATATAGAATGACACCACGCACCATTTTCAGCTTTAACAGGATCATAGTCAATGAGAGATTCTGCCACAGCATTGTACGGCGGTCGCAAGGGGCGTGGACATATTGCCCTGCAAACCACTTATGTTGTATTCTCTCCGCTGGGGTAGGAAAATATAAATCCGCGAAATGGCGTGCGAGTCTTTCTCGGCTTGTTTGAGTTGAAGCGGAAGAGATGAGATGCTCGAAGGCAAATGCAATCATATCTTGACACTGGGTGAGGTCGGGAATACTAGATAAATGGGGAACTTCCATCTATAAAAACAATTTCTTTGATTAAAATTTCTTCATTAAAGAAGCTTACGGAATGAAAATACATTATGAAAATGCTGTTTCTGAATTTTTATTACTAATTTCAGATAAGAATTTAATTATCTTTATTAGCTTTCAATTTCGCTCTGATACCAACTGTGAGATCCCGGTCTCCACCGCGTAACGGATTCGGGGTACTAGCAGTGGAAGTAGCACATCATGCGTGGGTAGGGGTCTCACACTCGGGGCCTTGCCCACGGATATTCGGACAAGAGACTAATCCGTCGGTTTGTCCAAAACCGAAACCGGAAAAACTTCCTTTACCCGGAAAGATGGGTGATTCCACCAGGATAACTCTTTACTCTAACGTAGTCAAGATCATTACGGATCAACTGATCGGACTGCACCTTTAACGGTACTTGGTCAAATCAAGGAAGAAACTTGCACTTGGATCATTGGGATCAACGCTTTTTTCCCCATCAAGAGGCACAGCCGTTGATTCCTATCCATAGAACAATTTTCTATCCGGGATTTACTTCATCTATCGTAATAATAGAAATTAAATCTCGATTTACGGATCCATCAGTCCAGCCTAACCCCATCCAGTCCCATGGGTTAGCCAACCACCCAACCATTGTAGTGATGGGATCCAATTAAGAATTTGGTTAGGTTTTGTCCCGGGTACCAAGGAAAAGAGTTCCAAGGCCCCCTAGCCGGAAGTTCATGCAAACATAAAACTAGTCACACCACTTACACA
Organism: Cibotium barometz; assembly: GCF_041138505.1. NCBI lineage: Eukaryota > Viridiplantae > Streptophyta > Polypodiopsida > Cyatheales > Cibotiaceae > Cibotium > Cibotium barometz. The sequence goes on along the minus strand of NC_141081.1, from coordinate 3,446,503 downwards.
CCCAATATGAAATTGCCTTTTTCTTAGCATCAACTAGCTTTAAAACAATCCTTTAATAAAACCATTATGTCACTGATGACAATCCTCAAAGTCTCTGGTTGAATCCTTATTTCCAGTCATTCATTCCTTGGTATACTTATGGCATCATTGGCAGCTAGAACGCTCACCACCTGTTCGCTCAGGGGCCTTTCCCATAGTTCCTAGCTCATAGTAACCGGCAATATATTCATATAATAGAATGGAATCTCCGTGGAAGATCAGCTAGATCAACCCACAGATCCATATAAAAGAGCCATGGACTCATCCGTTGAGGACCAGCAAGGTCAATCAACTAGATCCATGCCCGGTTTCAGAAAACAACTCTTACTCCTTGTTCCAATATCTTCCACGACGCACGTGTGGGTATCTTCGGCGACCCAGAGCCCGAGCACCGTATGGTCAGCACCCTCTAGGATCCTTCGCAGGTGACCTAGCGCTTCACTCATAGGCCGCTTCCTTGGTCCCTCATCCACCGTACCGGAAGCTCACCATTTAAATCGAACCGAGGCTGGTCAAGACCTCGACCTTGCTACGCGAGACGTCCTCCATTGACTCTCCGTCAGCAGTTGCAACTTTATCAGTTCGGTCTTCATGACCTTAATCCTCAAGACGGTCAAAATGCTTCTCCAGCATTCTTGACATAAAACAGTCATTTACAAACAGTCACAAATACAGTTTCTATAACGAACTCTTGTCTTTCCATATTATCCACTCTCGGACCACATTAGTTATTCCACATTCCATTCAATGTGTACTCGTTCTCATCCATTCACTCATATAGACTACACATTATCTCACATACACCTTCATATTCATTATTCTACATATCCATGTTCGTACGTTCACATCATACATCCGATTTCACATTCATACATATGCATCTACATGCATACATCCACATCTACATTCATACATCCATACCTCCATTTCCACATCCACACATCCACATTCATATTCATACATCCACATTCACATGCATACATCCATTTTAACATCCTCATTCATACATCCACATTCACATACATACATCCACATCCGTATCTACATCCATACATCCACATCCACCTCTTCATTCACATTCACATCCATACATCCACATCTACATACATACATCCATACATCCGCATCTACATACATACATCCATTTTCACATCCTCATTCATACATACACATCCACATACATATATACACATCCGTATCTACATCCATACATCCACATCCACATCAACATTCACATTCATACATATACATCTACATGTATACATCCACATCACATTCATACAACCATATTACATCCATTCTCGTCCTAACACATCCCATATACATCTTAACACATCTTAACTCATCTTAACACATTCTATCACATCTCATACACATCTTATCACATCTTTTTACATCTCATACACCTCTTATCACATCCTATCACTTTCCATATGCATCTTATCAAATCTTATCACATCTCATACACCTCTTATCACATCTTATCACATTTCATATCTTTTTAAAGAGAATTCTTATATTTGATATAAGATTTCTCTACACATTTATTTATGTATAAATTCCATTTAAGGAGACTAACACTTTCGAAATTAAAATCAATCTTTTATGCATCTTCTTATGCATAAATTCAATTTGGTAGGAATTACACTTTTAGAATAAAAGAATTTCTCTTATGCATCTAAGTTATGCATAAAATCCATTTATGAGGAAAATCACACTTTTAGTATAAAAAGAATATCTTTTATGCATACCTCTATGCATGAAATCCAATATGATAAAAGTAACACTCTTCCAATAAAATAATCAACTTTTATGCATACCTCTATGCATGAAATTCAATTATGATAAAAGTCACACTTTTATAATAAAATAATCAACCTTTATGCATACCTCTATGCATGAAATTCAATATAATAAAAGACACACTTTTATAATAAAATAATCAACTTTTATGCATACCTTTATGCATGAATTTCAAATATGATAAAAGTAACACTTTTGATATAAAAATTTATCCATTATGTATACTTCTATGCATGAAATAAAAATGATAAAAGTAACACTTTCGATATAAAAATTTATCCTTTATGCATACTTCTATGCATGAAAATAAAAATGATAAAAATAACACTTTTTATATAAAAATTTATCCTTTATGCATACTTCTATGCATGAAAATAAAAATTGATAAAAATAACACTTTTGATATAAAAATTTATCCATTATGCATACTTCTATGCATGAAAATAAAAATGGTAAAAGTAACACTTTTGATATAAAAATTTATCCATTATGCATACTTCTATGCATGAAAATAAAAATGGTAAAAGTAACACTTTTGATATAAAAATTTATCCATTATGCATACTTCTATGCATGAAAATAAAAATGATAAAAGTAACACTTTTGATATAAAAATTTATCCATTATGCATACTTCTATGCATGAAAATAAAAATGATAAAAGTAACACTTTTGATATAAAAATTTATCCATTATGCATACTTCTATGCATGAAAATAAAAATGATAAAAGTAACACTTTTGATATAAAAATTTATCCATTATGCATACTTCTATGCATGAAAATAAAAATGATAAAAGTAACACTTTTGATATAAAAATTTATCCATTATGCATACTTCTATGCATGAAAATAAAAATTGATAAAAATAACACTTTTGATATAAAAATTTATCCATTATGCATACTTCTATGCATGAAATAAAAATGGTAAAAATAACACTTTTGATATAAAAACTTATCCTTTATGCATGATATTAAAATTCAATTTCTCCATGATTATAATGAATTTCTTTCAATTAATCTAGGATGATAATTCCTAGAATATGGTAGGAAGTCCTCTTTTTATGCTTTGAATGAAATTATTTTATGCATAATTTTTATCAAAATTTTGCCATAGCTCCGCTGCTATGACTGATAAATCTCAATTTTTCTAAGGGATAAAGCTTATCATTAAGGAAATAATTAAAATGATCTCTAATTGGATCATTAATCCATAATGGATTGAATCATATAGGAAAAATTGAGCTCCTAACCAAACAAACTGATTCTAGAATTTTCCAAATCAGTTTGGTCAATATTTGACCATTTTTAGGTCAGTTAAGCTAACCTTTTGGAACTAAACTTGAATGAGGAGAGAGGAGAGATGAAATATCTCAATTTTTATGAGTTTAAAACTCATTCAAGCATGTGAAATATGCACCTCCTTTAAAGAACTCCCCTTCCTTACATATGTGTCATAATGGAATCATTATACCCAAAATATCTCATATTTTTAATATTGCTCATAGTTTTTTACTAATAAACCTTGTACATTTTCAACTCTTCATCTTATGTGAAATATGCACCTTCTTTAAAGAACTCCCCTTCCTTACATATGTGTGATAATGGAATCATTTTAATATTGCTCATAGTTTTTTTACTAATAAACCTTGTACATTTTCAACTCTTCATCTTATGTGAAATATGCACCTCTTTTAAAGAACTCCCCTTCCTTACATATGTGTCATAATGGAATCATTTTAATATTGCTCATAGTTTTTTACTAATAAACCTTGTACATTTTCAACTCTTCATCTTATGTGAAATATGCACCTCCTTTAAAGAACTCCCCTTCCTTACATATGTGTCATAATGGAATCATTTTAATATTGTTCATAGTTTTTTACTAATAAACCTTGTACATTTTCAACTCTTCATCTTATGTGAGCATTTACTCATTTTTGGATACCCAAAATATCCGTGGACGAGGCCCCGACTGTGAGATCCCTGTCCCCACCATGCGACGGATTCGGGGTACTAGCAGCGGAAGTAGCACTTCATGCGCGGGCCAGGGACCCACACTCGGGGCCTCGCCCACGGATATCCGGACAAGAGACTAATCCGTCGGTTTGTCCAAAACCGAAACCGGAAAAACTTCCTTTACCCGGAAAGCATGGGCGATTCCACGAGGATAACTCTTTACTCTAACGTAGTCAAGATCATTAGGGATCAACTGATCTGACTGCACCTTTAACGGTACTTGGTCAATTCAAGGAAGAAACTTGCACTCGGATCATTGGGATCAACGCTTTTTTCCCCATCAAGAGGCACAGCCGTTGATTCCTATCCATAGAACAATTTCTATCCGGGATTTACTTCATCTATCGTAATAATAGAAATTAAATCTCGATTTACAGATCCATCAGTCCAGCCTAACCCCATCCGATCCCATGGGTTAGCCAACCGCTCAACCACTGTAGTGATGGGATCCAATTTGGAATTTGGTTAGGTTTTGTCCCGGGTACCAAGGAAAAGAGTTCCAAGGCTCCCTAGCCGGAAGTTCATGCAAACATAAAACTAGCCACACCACTTACACACCCAATATGAAATTGCCTTTTTCTTAGCATCAGCTAACTTTAAAACAATCCTTTAATGAAACCATAGTACCACTGATCACAATCTTCCAATTTATCCGGTTGATTCATAATTTCCCATCATTCCTTCATCAGAGTATCTATGGCATCATTGGCAACTAGAACGCTCACCACCTGTCCACACAGGGGCCTTTTCAATAGTTCCTAGCCCATAATACTCGGCAAGATAATCACTTATAAAAATCAAGATAGACTCTCGTTGAAGATCAGCAAGATCAACCAACAGGTCCATATAAAGAGCCATGGACTCATCCATTGAAGACCAGCAAGGTCAGCAACCAGATCCATGCTCGGTTTCACAAAACAACTCTTACTCCTTGTTCCAATATCTTCCTCGACGCACGTGTGGGTATCCTAGGCGACCCAGAGCCCGAGCACCGTATGGTCAGCACCCTCTAGGATCCTTCGCAGGTGACCTAGCGCTTCACTCATAGGCCGCTTCCTTGGTCCCTCATCCACCGTACCGGAAGCTCACCATTTTAATCGAACCGAGGCTGCTTAAGACCTCGGTCGACCTTGCTACGCGAGACGTCCTCCATTGACTCTCCGTCAGCAGTTGCAACTTTATCAGTTAGGTCTCCACGACCTTAATCACAAGACGGTCAAAATGCTTTCCCAGCATTCTTGACATAAAACAGCCATTACAAACTTTGGATGAAATTATTTTATGCATAATTTTTATAAAAATTTTGCCATAGCTCCGCTGCTATGACTAATAAATCTCAATTTTTCTAAGGGATAAAGCTTATCATTAAAAAAATAATTAAAATGATCTCTAATTGGATCATTAATCCATAATGGATTGAATCATCAATATACTTAAACTAAAAGCATAGAAAAAAGCCATTAATTTGGCCTCAAGCATAGCTTAATCTTGGGTTAAGGAAAAGCTTTATGAAAAGCTTGATTTGGATTGAGAATGGGTCATGAGTATGACCATTTCTTGAGTGAAAGAGAGAAATTACATAAAAACCATTAGAATTTAAACATAAATGGAAATTAACTTCAATAGCATTTATTAAATTATGTAACTCTTCACTACTATTCACCAATTAACTTCAATAGCATTAAAAAAAACCATACCAATTAAGCTTCTCAAGCTTGAGAGGGGTTGAGAAGAGAGAAACATTGAGAAATTATAGAAAAGATCAATATTCACTAATTACCTTACAAATTGCTTGATTCTTTGTTCACGGTAGAGGCCCCCAACCAATCAATTGGTTAAGTATGTTGATGGAGCCACTAATGGGGATTGAAGAAAGAGGGAAGCTCCAAAAACTAGTGAATTATTAAATGAATTCACAGTTCTTGGCTTAGGTGGAGTAGAGTAACGATGCATAAACACTATATATTTTTCAACAAGGGGGAGGCTTCTATTTATAGGAAAAATTGAGCTCCTAACCAAACAAACTGATTCTAGAATTTTCCAAATCAGTTTGGTTAATTTTTGACCATTTTTAGGTCAGTTAAGCTAACTTTTTGGAACTAGACTTGAATTAGGAGAGAGGAGAGATGAAATATCTCAATTTTTATGAGTTTAATACTCATTCAAGCATGTTAAATATGCACCTCCTTTAAAGAACTCCCCTTCCTTACATATGTGTCATAATGAAATCATTTTAATATTGCTCATAGTTTTTTTTACTAATAAACCTTGTACATTTTCAACTCTTCATCTTATGTGAAATATGCACCTCCTTTAAAGAACTCCCATTCCTTACATATGTGTCATAATGGAATCATTTTAATATTGCTCATAGTTTTTTTTACTAATAAACCTTGTACATTTTCAACTCTTCATCTTATGTGAAATATGCAGCTCCTTTAAAGAACTCCCATTCCTTACATATGTGTCATAATGGAATCATTTTAATATTGCTCATAGTTTTTTTTTTACTAATAAACCTTGTACATTTTCAACTCTTCATCTTATGTGAAATATGCACCTCCTTTAAAGAACTCCCCTTCCTTACATATGTGTCATAATGGAATCATTTTAATATTGCTCATAGTTTTTTACTAATAAGCCTTGTACATTTTCAACTCTTCATCTTATGTGAGCATTTACTCATTTTTGGGTATCTTCTTTTACAAATTGGATTTATCTCCTCCCTACACATGGATTGATGCTATTGGCCCATAGGAACCTTAATTGGACCATAATCTAAAAATTTCTGAAAATCTAGACCCTTAGGCTAAGGTCCTTTATACTCATTTCCAATTAATTCCAATTGCACATTGGAAAGATCTTTTTGAATTTCTGTTTCAGGGAAACTTATTTTAATAAGATGAGATAATTTTCTATCCAACAATATTAAAATTTTGAATATTCTCTCTCTAGAATATTTTCTCTCTCTAGGTTAAAACAGTTAGAAACAAGTCTTTTATATTTCTGAAGAGGGATTGATTACAGGGGAAGATACTAGACATCAAAAGGGGGTTGGGGGAGGAATCTTACATTCTACCCCACTTAAAAAACGGGAGATGTCCTTATCTCGCAAACTAGGATAATTTCGCAAGATGCACAAATTATGAGACTTAGAGAAAAATTTAAATCAGGATTAACCACCAAGAAAAGTCTCAAAGAGAGCAAGATTCAAGATAAGAACAAGATTTAAACTTTATTCATTCTCGGAACTTATACAGTAAAGATAGAAGAACTCTTTACACTTCCATAAGCCCGTCCATCATATGGTCACAAAAGCAGTCCTCACAAGCTGCGCATGTATAAGGTAACTCATCTATGGGAATAATTCTGTTGGTTATTGATGCACCTATCTCAGTGGTATGAGGTGATCTAACAAAAGGACCTCTGAGAGGTAAGCCAAAAACGGGGTAAAGGCATATCTTCTCATGAGGAAGAAAACACGCTAGTAAGAAGACCCGCTCAGAAAACCCAAGATGTCTTGATCTCATGACGCAGTAGTATCGGGGACCCAAACCCAAAGCTTCAATAACCATGGCCAAGCGGACATTGTTACGAAAGTGCTGCTGTCCCCAAGGTGTTACCCTAGTTATGTTTTGATAGGTCCGCCATTTGGTCTGAGCTACAGAAGTTCCCAAGTGAGGGAAAAGTGAGCGCTCATACTGTTCTATAAAATCTTTCTTCACAGACTCGCTTGCGTCTTGAAGGTGAGAAATCATCATGGATAAAACTAATTCTTATTGCCAAGCCATGAAGGAGATTAAGAAAGAAGGAGATTGATGGGAGTAAGATTACTGTGAGCGACAAGTAAAAGTTATGACTTATATAAAGGAAGGAGCTAGCGTAACTTAGAAGCCAACGGTATCTTGCCACTGAAGTTTTACCGTCTTTCCATGATTTGGGTTTGGCACATATTTCTATGAAATACATTAAGAACTTTGAGATGAGGAGATAAAAGAAGCTCGTAAGCTAAGTCACTTACTTTCTTTGAATTCAGATAAGGCTCACAATATCTGTGGGATAACTTCTTAAACTCCCCAATAGATAAAGAACTTCTTTTGGGCCGTACTCGAATGAAGACCAAAACCTTGGTATCCAAAACACCGATTCTCACTTCTGAACTCATTGTTCTAAATCCTTAAAACAGGTGGGACTCCTGAGAAGTATTCTAGGGAAAGGGTCTTTCTTTTTTTAAACAGAATCTTTCTTTTATTTTAGAGAGGGAATAATTATAAGATCAAAAAGGGAGATTCTTACTCCTGTATACCTCGAAGGTTGGGGAGGAATCTTACATAGAAGAACTCTTTACATTTCCATAAGCCCGTCCATCATATGATCACAAAAGCAGCACTCACAAGCTGCGCACGTATAAGGTAACTCATCTATGGGAATGATTCTGTTGGTTATTGCCGCGCCTATCTCAGTGGTATGAGGTGATCTAACAAAAGGACCTCTAAGAGGTAAGCCAAAAACGGGGTAAAGGCATATCTTCTCATGAGGAAGAAAACACGCCAGTAAGAAGACCCGCTCAGAAAACCCAAGATGTCTTGATCTCATGACGCAGTAGTATCGGGGACCCAAACCCAAGGCTTCGATAACCATGGCCAAGCGGACATTGTTACAAAAGTGCTGCTGACCCCAGGGTGTTACCCTAGTTATGTCTTGATAGGTCCGCCATTTGGTCTGAGCTACAGACGTTCCCAAGTGAGGAAAAAGTGAGCGCTCATACTGTTCTATAAAATCCTTCTTCACAGACTCGCTTGCGTCTTGAAGGTGAGAAATCATCATGGATAAAACTAAATTCTGTTGCCAAGCCATGAAGGAGTTTAAGAAGAAGGGAGATCGATGGAAGTAAGATTACTGTGAGCGATAAGTAAAGTTACGACTTATATAATGGAAGGAGTTAGCGTAACCTAGAAGCCAACGGTATCTTGCCACTGAAGTTTTACCGTCTTTCCATGATTTGGGTTTGGCACATATTTCTATAGAAGGCATTAAGAACTTTGAGATGAGGAGATAAAAGAAGTTCGTAGGCTAAGTCACTTACTTTCTTTGGTCGTCCACAATATCTGGGGGATAACTACTTATACTCCCCTAGAGATAAAGAAATTCTTTTGGTCCGTATTCAAATGAAGACTATAACTGCTTCTTTGAATTCTCTGACTGTCCTCTTCTTATCTGTATATTGTCTCTGTCAATCCTGGGCCGCGTTTATATCTTTATGAATTTCTTGCATCTGTTGCTCTAAGTCGCCAAGCATTTGACTGGTCATCTCGACCCTAATCAATGGGTCGGACCTGGTTAATGGAGTTAAGCAATCTTGTTCGAGACGGATCCTGATTAGATTGGTATGAAGGAATTGGTCTCTGAATTTGGGTTCTAGACTTCCCTGTGCCCTTTTCATGGTAGGAGTCGGGCAGTCTTTTAACTGATGGTCAAAACCTTGGCATCCAAAACATTGGTTCTCACTTCTGAACTCATCGTTCTGAATCTTTAAAAACAGGTGGGCTCCTGAGAAGGTATTCTGGGTAAAGTGTCTTCCCTTTTTAAACAGAATCTTTCTTTTATTTAGAGAGGGAATAATTATAAGATCAGAAAAGGAGATTCTTACTCCTGTATACCTCGAAGGCTGGGGAGGAATCTTACATTCTACCCCACTTAAAAAAGTGCGAGATGTCCTCATCTCGCCAAGTAGAGGACAACTCTTTTTCTTAAGATCCAATTTATTCTAGGGTTCCTTATATTTTGGTCAACCCAACAGAATACGGGGATAAATATCCCTTATATAGAACTCATCATTAAATAACAATTCATTTCAGATCATATCATTCATATCTTTAACACGATAATGGTCCATCAGAGCAAAAAATTTTCTTTCTGAACATTCCTCCACGGGAATTTCAGTCAAGCAAGTTTTCAATTTGTCATCCCTTAACTTGATATACCGAGTCAAGTGTTAACAGTAGCACTTTGACAGCACAATCCACTAATCTCATAGTGATTTGTTGAAATCATTATCATCATTTATCATTACAGGGACTCGTCCCATTCATCCTCATTGTGATTTTGCTCAGGTTATTATATTTCAATTAAATTTCAAAAATCATCATTTTTCAATCAGAATCCCAACCAATTCATCAGTTCCCAAACAGAATTAAAAATCATATCAACCACATTCGAATTCATCAACTGGATAGCATTAATGCTTATAATTTCAAGTCTTAGATTTACTCGTATATACTGCCGGTAAAGAGCTGCAGTTATACCCTCGGTATATACGGATAGTCATGAAACTCGAAACTATAAGGTAAATACCATCATGTCTAGGCCTCAAGCAAGTCAGGGTTCCATACAATTGCGGTACTTCCAATTGAAGACCCAATTACTAATTTACGAATTTCAATTTGAATTAACAATTTGTATTATATCACGCAATTACAACCTTTTTGTGCGCCTTGATAACTTTTGACATAATTGGCTCCTCAGTTGATCTTATTGGAGATCTATGACATAAATCTGATAAACAGATTTTTCTTTATCCGATCGTCTGCTGTAGACAATCACTTAAAAAAACATTTGTATATTTATATACAAGTTGCAATAAGTACATAGAGCAACTCGGCTCTGAGTTCAAAATCTCCTCGGAAGACATATAAGAGGACCGTACTGGGCTATAGTCATGCCCTGTTACATAAGTTCTCTAACTGCGAAGGGGGCTATTATTTTCTCCTTAGAGATAAATCGACTAAGGAGTCTATAAATTCGACATGAAAGTCTGAAATTTCGAGGCGTTGAATGATATAGAATGACACCACGCACCATTTTCAGCTTTAACAGGATCATAGTCAATGAGAGATTCTGCCACAGCATTGTACGGCGGTCGCAAGGGGCGTGGACATATTGCCCTGCAAACCACTTATGTTGTATTCTCTCCGCTGGGGTAGGAAAATATAAATCCGCGAAATGGCGTGCGAGTCTTGCTCGGCTTGTTTGAGTTGAAGCGGAAGAGATGAGATGCTCGAAGGCAAATGCAATCATATCTTGACACTGGGTGAGGTCGGGAATACCAGATAAATGGGGAACTTCCATCTATAAAAACAATTTCTTTGATTAAAATTTCTTCATTAAAGAAGCTTACGGAATGAAAATACATTATGGAAATGCTGTTTCTGAATTTTTATTACTAATTTCAGATAAGAATTTAATTATCTTTATTAGCTTTCAATTTCGCTCTGATACCAACTGTGAGATCCCGGTCTCCACCGCGTAACGGATTCGGGGTACTAGCAGCGGAAGTAGCACATCATGCGTGGGTAGGGGTCTCACACTCGGGGCCTCGCCCACGGATATTCGGACAAGAGACTAATCCGTCGGTTTGTCCAAAACCGAAACCGGAAAAACTTCCTTTACGCGGAAAGATGGGTGATTCCACCAGGATAACTCTTTACTCTAACGTAGTCAAGATCATTACGGATCAACTGATCGGACTGCACCTTTAACGGTACTTGGTCAAATCAAGGAAGAAACTTGCACTTGGATCATTGGGATCAACGCTTTTTTCCCCATCAAGAGGCACAGCCGTTGATTCCTACCCATAGAACAATTTTCTATCCGGGATTTACTTCATCTATCGTAATAATAGAAATTAAATCTCGATTTACGGATCCATCAGTCCAGCCTAACCCCATCCAGTCCCATGGGTTAGCCAACCACCCAACCATTGTAGTGATGGGATCCAATTAAGAATTTGGTTAGGTTTTGTCTCGGGTACCAAGGAAAAGAGTTCCAAGGCCCCCTAGCCGGAAGTTCATGCAAACATAAAACTAGTCACACCACTTACACACCCAATATGAAATTGCCTTTTTCTTAGCATCAACTAGCTTTAAAACAATCCTTTAATAAAACCATTATGTCATTGATGACAATCCTCAAAGTCTCTGGTTGAATCCTTATTTCCAGTCATTCATTCCTTGGTATACTTATGGCATCATTGGCAACCAGAACGCTCACCACCTGTTCGCTTAGGGGCCTTTCCCATAGTTCCTAGCTCATAGTAACCGGCAATATATTCATATAATAGAATCGAATATCCGTGGAAGATCAGCTAGATCAACCCACAGATCCATATAAAAGAGCCATGGACTCATCCGTTGAGGACCAGCAAGGTCAATCAACTAGATCCATGCCCGGTTTCAGAAAACAACTCTTACTCCTTGTTCCAATATCTTCCACGACGCACGTGTGGGTATCTTCGGCGACCCAGAGCCCGAGCACCGTATGGTCAGCACCCTCTAGGATCCTTCGCAGGTGACCTAGCGCTTCACTCATAGGCCGCTTCCTTGGTCCCTCATTCACCGTACCGGAAGCTCACCATTTAAATCGAACCGAGGCTGGTCAAGACCTCGACCTTGCTACGCGAGACGTCCTCCATTGACTCTCCGTCAACAGTTGCAACTTTATCAGTTCGGTCTTCATGACCTTAATCCTCAAGACGGTCAAAATGCTTCTCCAGCATTCTTGACATAAAACAGTCATTTACAAACAGTCACAAATACAGTTTCTATAACGAACTCTTGTCTTTCCATATTATCCACTCTCGGACCACATTAGTTATTCCACATTCCATTCAATGTATACTCGTTCTCATCCATTCACTCATATAGACTACACATTATCTCACATACACCTTCATATTCATTATTCTACATATCCATGTTCGTACGTTCACATCATACATCCGATTTCACATTCATACATACGCATCTACATGCATACATCCACATCCACATTCATACATCCATACCTCCATTTCCACATCCACACATCCACATTCATATTCATACATCCACATTCACATGCATACATCCATTTTCACATCCTCATTCATACATCCACATTCACATACATACATCCACATCCGTATCTACATCCATACATCCACATCCACCTCTTCATTCACATTCACATCCATACATCCACATCTACATACATACATCCACATCTACATACATACATCCATACATCTACATACATACATCCATTTTCACATCCTCATTCATACATACACATCCACATACATATATACACATCCGTATCTATATCCATACATCCACATCCACATCAACATTCACATTCATACATATACATCTACATGTATACATCCACATCACATTCATACAACCATATTACATCCATTCTCGTCCTAACACATCCCATATACATCTTAACACATCTTAACACATTCTATCACATCTCATACACATCTTATCACATCTTTTTACATCTCATACACCTCTTATCACATCCTATCACTTTTCATACGCATCTTATCAAATCTTATCACATCTCATACACCTCTTATCACATCTTATCACATTTCATATCTTTTTTAAGAGAATTCTTATATTTGATATAAGATTTCTCTACACATTTATTTATGTATAAATTCCATTTAAGGAGACTAACACTTTCGAAATTAAAATCAATCTTTTATGCATCTTCTTATGCATAAATTCAATTTGGTAGGAATTACACTTTTAGAATAAAAGAATTTCTCTTATGCATCTAAGTTATGCATAAAATCCATTTATGAGGAAAATCACACTTTTAGTATAAAAAGAATATCTTTTATGCATACCTCTATGCATGAAATCCAATATGATAAAAGTAACACTCTTCCAATAAAATAATCAACTTTTATGCATACCTCTATGCATGAAATTCAATTATGATAAAAGTCACACTTTTATAATAAAATAATCAACCTTTATGCATACCTCTATGCATGAAATTCAATATAATAAAAGACACACTTTTATAATAAAATAATCAACTTTTATGCATACCTTTATGCATGAATTTCAAATATGATAAAAGTAACACTTTTGATATAAAAATTTATCCATTATGTATACTTCTATGCATGAAATAAAAATGATAAAAGTAACACTTTTGATATAAAAATTTATCCTTTATGCATACTTCTATGCATGAAAATAAAAATGATAAAAATAATACTTTTTATATAAAAATTTATCCTTTATGCATACTTCTATGCATGAAAATAAAAATTGATAAAAATAACACTTTTGATATAAAAATTTATCCATTATGCATACTTCTATGCATGAAAATAAAAATGATAAAAGTAACACTTTTGATATAAAAATTTATCCATTATGCATACTTCTATGCATGAAAATAAAAATGATAAAAGTAACACTTTTGATATAAAAATTTATCCATTATGCATACTTCTATGCATGAAAATAAAAATAATAAAAGTAACACTTTTGATATAAAAATTTATCCATTATGCATACTTCTATGCATGAAAATAAAAATGATAAAAGTAACACTTTTGATATAAAAATTTATCCATTATGCATACTTCTATGCATGGAAATAAAAATGATAAAAGTAACACTTTTGATATAAAAATTTATCCATTATGCATACTTCTATGCATGAAAATAAAAATGATAAAAGTAACACTTTTGATATAAAAATTTATCCATTATGCATACTTCTATGCATGAAAATAAAAATGATAAAAGTAACACTTTTGATATAAAAATAATAAAAGTAACACTTTTGATATAAAAATTTATCCATTATGCATACTTCTATGCATGAAAATAAAAATTGATAAAAATAACACTTTTGATATAAAAATTTATCCATTATGCATACTTCTATGCATGAAATAAAAATGGTAAAAATAACACTTTTGATATAAAAACTTATCCTTTATGCATGATATTAAATATCAATTACTCCATGATTATAATGAATTTCTTTCAATTAATCTAGGATGATAATTCCTAGAATATGGTAGGAAGTCCTCTTTTTATGCTTTGAATGAAATTATTTTATGCATAATTTTTATAAAAATTTTGCCATAGCTCCGCTGCTATGATTGATAAATCTCAATTTTTCTAAGGGATAAAGCTTATCATTAAGAAAATAATTAAAATGATCTCTAATTGGATCATTAATCCATAATGGATTGAATCATCAATATACATAAACTAAAAGCATAGAAAAAAGCCATTAATTTGGCCTCAAGCATAGCTTAATCTTGGGTTAAGAAAAAGCTTTATGAAAAGCTTGATTTGGATTGAGAATGGGTCATGAGTATGACCATTTCTTGAGTGAGAGAGAGAAATTACATAAAAACCATTAGAATTTAAACATAAATGGAAATTAACTTCAATAGCATTTATTAAATTATGTAACTCTTCACTACTATTCACCAATTAACTTCAATAGCATTTAAAAAAAACCATACCAATTAAGCTTCTCAAGCTTGAGAGGGGTTGAGAAGAGAGAAACATTGAGAAATTATAGAAAAGATCAATATTCACTAATTACCTTACAAATTGCTTGATTCTTTGTTCACGGTAGAGGCCCCCAACCAATCAATTGGTTAAGTATGTTGATGGAGCCACTGATGGGGATTGAAGAAAGAGGGAAGCTCCAAAAACTAGTGAATTATTAAATGAATTCATAGTTCTTGGCTTAGGTGGAGTAGAGTAACGATGCATAAACACTATCTATTTTTCAACAAGGGGGAGGCTTCTATTTATAGGAAAAATTGAGCTCTCAACCAAACAAACTGATTCTAGAATTTTTCAAATCAGTTTGGTCAATATTTGACCATTTTTAGGTCAATTAAGCTAACCTTTTGGAACTAGACTTGAATGAGGAGAGAGGAGAGATGAAATATCTCAATTTTTATGAGTTTAAAACTCATTCAAGCATGTGAAATATGCACCTCCTTTAAAGAACTCCCCTTCCTTACATATGTGTCATAATGGAATCATTATACCCAAAATATCTCATATTTTTAATATTGCTCATAGTTTTTTACTAATAAACCTTGTACATTTTCAACTCTTCATCTTATGTGAAATATGCACCTCCTTTAAAGAACTCCCCTTCCTTACATATGTGTCATAATGGAATCATTTTAATATTGCTCATAGTTTTTTACTAATAAACCTTGTACATTTTCAACTCTTCATCTTATGTGAAATATGCACCTCTTTTAAAGAACTCCCCTTCCTTACATATGTGTCATAATGGAATCATTTTAATATTGCTCATAGTTTTTTACTAATAAACCTTGTACATTTTCAACTCTTCATCTTATGTGAAATATGCACCTCCTTTAAAGAACTCCCCTTCCTTACATATGTGTCATAATGGAATCATTTTAATATTGTTCGTAGTTTTTTACTAATAAACCTTGTACATTTTCAACTCTTCATCTTATGTGAGCATTTACTCATTTTTGGATACCCAAAATATCTCATATTTTTAATATTGCTCATAGTTTTTTAACTAATAAACCTTGTACATTTTCAACTCTTCATCTTATGTGAGCATTTACTCATTTTTGGGTATCTTCTTTTACAAATTGGATTTATCTCCTCCCTACACATGGATTGATGCTATTGGCCCATAGGAACCTTAATTGGACCATAATCCAAAAATTTCTGAAAATCTAGACCCTTAGGCTAAGGTCCTTTATACCTATTTCCAATTAATTCCAATTGCACATTGGAAAGTTCTTTTTGAATTTCTGTTTTAGGGGAACTTATTTTAATAAGATGAGATAATTTTCTATCCAAAAATATTAAAAATTTAAATATTCTCTCTCTAGAATATTTTCTCTCTCTAGGTTAAAACAGTTAGAAACAAGTCTTTTATATTTCTGAAGAGGGATTGATTACAGGGGAAGATGCTGGACATTTTGAGAGGTTGGGGAGAAATCTTACATTCTCTCCTACTTGAAAAACGCGAGATGCCCTCATCTCGCAAACTGGGGGTAATTGCACAAGTATGAGACTGAGAGAAATTTTTTAATTAAGATTAATCACCAATTAAAAAAGTCTCAAAGAGAGTAAGGGTCAAGACAAGAACAAGATTTAAACTTTATTCATTCTTGGAACATATACAGTAAAGATAGAAGAACTCTTTACATTTCCATAAGCCCGTCCATCATATGATCACAAAAGTAGCACTCACAAGCTGCGCACGTATAAGGTAACTCATCTATGGGAATGATTCTGTTGGTTATTGCCGCGCCTATCTCAGTGGTATGAGGTGATCTAACAAAAGGACCTCTGAGAGGTAAGCCAAAAACGGGGTAAAGGCATATCTTCTCATGAGGAAGAAAACACGCCAGTAAGAAGACCCGCTCAGAAAACCCAAGATGTCTTGATCTCATGACGCAGTAGTATCGGGGACCCAAACCCAAGGCTTCGATAACCATGGCCAAGCGGACATTGTTACAAAAGTGCTGCTGACCCCAGGGTGTTACCCTAGTTATGTCTTGATAGGTCCGCCATTTGGTTTGAGCTACAGACGTTCCCAAGTGAGAAAAAAGTGAGCGCTCATACTGTTCTATAAAATCCTTCTTCACAGACTCGCTTGCGTCTTGAAGGTGAGAAATCATCATGGATAAAACTAAATTCTGTTGCCAAGCCATGAAGGAGTTTAAGAAGAAGGGAGATCGATGGAAGTAAGATTACTGTGAGCGATAAGTAAAGTTACGACTTATATAATGGAAGGAGTTAGTGTAACCTCCTGCAGCAAATCACTCCTCCGACAAGCCTCTAGCACAACTCAAATTGCTTGATTCTTTGTTCATGGTAGAGGCCCCCAACCAATCAATTGGTTAAGTATGTTGATGGAGCCACCAAAGGAGGATTGAAGAAAGAGGGAAGCTCCAAAAACTAGTGAATTATTAAATGAATTCACAGTTCTTGGCTTAGGTGGAGTAGAGTAACGATGCATAAACACTATCTATTTTTCAAGAAGGGGGAGGCTTCTATTTATAGGAAAAATTGAGCTCCTAACCAAACAGACTGATTCTAGAATTTTCCAAATCAGTTTGGTCAATATTTGACCATTTTTAGGTCAGTTAAGCTAACCTTTTGGAACTAGACTTGAATGAGGAGAGAGGAGAGATGAAATATCTCAATTTTTATGAGTTTAAAACTCATTCAAGCATGTGAAATATGCACCTCCTTTAAAGAACTCCCCTTCCTTACATATGTGTCATAATGGAATCATTATACACAAAATATCTCATATTTTTAATATTGCTCATAGTTTTTTACTAATAAACCTTGTACATTTTCAACTCTTCATCTTATGTGAAATATGCACCTCCTTTAAAGAACTCCCCTTCCTTACATATGTGTCATAATGGAATCATTTTAATATTGCTCATAGTTTTTTACTAATAAACCTTGTACATTTTCAACTCTTCATCTTATGTGAAATATGCACCTCTTTTAAAGAACTCCCCTTCCTTACATATGTGTCATAATGGAATCATTTTAATATTGCTCATAGTTTTTTACTAATAAACCTTGTACATTTTCAACTCTTCATCTTATGTGAAATATGCACCTCCTTTAAAGAACTCCCCTTCCTTACATATGTGTCATAATGGAATCATTTTAATATTGTTCATAGTTTTTTACTAATAAACCTTGTATATTTTCAACTCTTCATCTTATGTGAGCATTTACTCATTTTTGGATACCCAAAATATCTCATATTTTCAATATTGCTCATAGTTTTTTTACTAATAAACCTTGTACATTTTCAACTCTTCATCTTATGTGAGCATTTACTCATTTTTGGGTATCTTCTTTTACAAATTGGATTTATCTCCTCCCTACACATGGATTGATGATATTGGCCCATAGGAACCTTAATTGGACCATAATCCAAAAATTTCTGAAAATCTAGACCCTTAGGCTAAGGTCCTTTATACCCATTTCCAATTAATTCCAATTGCACATTGGAAAGTTCTTTTTGAATTTCTGTTTCAGGGGAACTTATTTTAATAAGATGAGATAATTTTCTATCCAAAAATATTAAAAATTTAAATATTCTCTCTCTAGAATATTTTCTCTCTCTAGGTTAAAACAGTTAGAAACAAGTCTTTTATATTTCTGAAGAGGGATTGATTACAGGGGAAGATGCTGGACATTTTGAGAGGCTGGGGAGGAATCTTACATTCTCTCCTACTTGAAAAATGCGAGATGCTCTCATCTCGCAAACTGGGGGGTAATTGCACAAGTATGAGACTGAGAGAAATTTTTTAATTAAGATTAATCACCAATTAAAAAAGTCTCAAAGAGAGTAAGGGTCAAGACAAGAACAAGATTTAAACTTTATTCATTCTTGGAACATATACAGTAAAGATAGAAGAACTCTTTACATTTCCATAAGCCCGTCCATCATATGATCACAAAAGCAGCACTCACAAGCTGCGCACGTATAAGGTAACTCATCTATGGGAATGATTCTGTTGGTTATTGCCGCGCCTATCTCAGTGGTATGAGATGATCGAACAAAAGGACCTCTGAGAGGTAAGCCAAAAACGGGGTAAAGGCATATCTTCTCATGAGGAAGAAAACACGCCAGTAAGAAGACCCGCTCAGAAAACCCAAGATGTCTTGATCTCATGACGCAGTAGTATCGGGGACCCAAACCCAAGGCTTCGATAACCATGGCCAAGCGGACATTGTTACGAAAGTGCTGCTGACCCCAGGGTGTTACCCTAGTTATGTCTTGATAGGTCCGCCATTTGGTCTGAGCTACAGATGTTCCCAAGTGAGGAAAAAGTGAGCGCTCATACTGTTCTATAAAATCCTTCTTCACAAACTTGCTTGCGTCTTGAAGGTGAGAAATCATCATGGATAAAACTAAATTCTGTTGCCAAGCCATGAAGGAGTTTAAGAAGAAGGGAGATCGATGGAAGTAAGATTACTGTGAGCGATAAGTAAAGTTACGACTTATATAATGGAAGGAGTTAGTGTAACCTCCTGCAGCAAATCACTCCTCCGACAAGCACAACTCAAATTGCTTGATTCTTTGTTCATGGTAGAGGCCCCCAACCAATCAATTGGTTAAGTATGTTGATGGAGCCACCAAAGGAGGATTGAAGAAAGAGGGAAGCTCCAAAAACTAGTGAATTATTAAATGAATTCACAGTTCTTGGCTTAGGTGGAGTAGAGTAACGATGCATAAACACTATCTATTTTTCAAGAAGGGGGAGGCTTCTATTTATAGGAAAAATTGAGCTCCTAACCAAACAAACTGATTCTAGAATTTTCCAAATCAGTTTGGTCAATATTTGACTATTTTTAGGTCAGTTAAGCTAACCTTTTGGAACTAGACTTGAATGAGGAGAGAGGAGAGATGAAATATCTCAATTTTTATGAGTTTAAAACTCATTCAAGCATGTGAAATATGCACCTCCTTTAAAGAACTCCCCTTCCTTACATATGTGTCATAATGGAATCATTATACCCAAAATATCTCATATTTTTAATATTGCTCATAGTTTTTTACTAATAAACCTTGTACATTTTCAACTCTTCATCTTATGTGAAATATGCACCTCCTTTAAAGAACTCCCCTTCCTTACATATGTGTCATAATGGAATCATTTTAATATTGCTCATAGTTTTTTACTAATAAACCTTGTACATTTTCAACTCTTCATCTTATGTGAAATATGCACCTCTTTTAAAGAACTCCCCTTCCTTACATATGTGTCATAATGGAATCATTTTAATATTGCTCATAGTTTTTTACTAATAAACCTTGTACATTTTCAACTCTTCATCTTATGTGAAATATGCACCTCCTTTAAAGAACTCCCCTTCCTTACATATGTGTCATAATGGAATCATTTTAATATTGTTCATAGTTTTTTACTAATAAACCTTGTACATTTTCAACTCTTCATCTTATGTGAGCATTTACTCATTTTTGGATACCCAAAATATCTCATATTTTCAATATTGCTCATAGTTTTTTTACTAATAAACCTTGTACATTTTCAACTCTTCATCTTATGTGAGCATTTACTCATTTTTGGGTATCTTCTTTTACAAATTGGATTTATCTCCTCCCTACACATGGATTGATGCTATTGGCCCATAGGAACCTTAATTGGACCATAATCCAAAAATTTCTGAAAATCTAGACCCTTAGGCTAAGGTCCTTTATACCCATTTCCAATTAATTCCAATTGCACATTGGAAAGTTCTTTTTGAATTTCTATTTCAGGGAACTTATTTTAATAAGATGAGATAATTTTCTATCCAAAAATATTAAAAATTTAAATATTCTCTCTCTAGAATATTTTCTCTCTCTAGGTTAAAACAGTTAGAAAAAGTCTTTTATATTTCTGAAGAGGGATTGATTACAGGGGAAGATGCTGGACATTTTGAGAGGCTGGGGAGGAATCTTACAACATTTGCAGTAGTGGATTTTGGAAAGCATCCAAACTATGAAGTGATATTGTGTAGACCATTCATGTGACAACTTCAAATGATTCAAGATTGGGGATACAATTATTTGTACCTCCGACATGATTCTGTCATCACAAGGGTCAACCTAACGCGGTCTCCAATAGATGAGTTTGATTTTGCTTCATCTGAGGGATCAAGAGTTACATTGTCAAATGGGAGAGAAGATCTGTGGATGTGTGGAGTCTCATGTAAGGATTTCAACACCGAGAGACTTAAGGGTAATTGAAGTGTATCAGATGACGCATACATTCTACAACCCTTCCCTGAGCAATTAATTGATCCCCTAGAATGGAGTCATGTCCTTGCAACATTATCGACATACATTATTGACATGTGCTTTACCTAAGCCAATTCAATTTTGACTCAGATGGATATGACATTAATTCCTATATGAATGGTACAACCACGTGACCTTCTAGATGATTTGTACTATGGGGATGCATCCACAGCGTTGCATGTAGAGGAAGTCTCCGTGGTGGAGGATTTAACACTCGAATCTGCTAATGATGCTAATAAGGAAGATGGATGGGACTTTGATTTTGATGATGATGTGATAATCCTCGAGGAAGAGTTAGGAAAGGCACGCCTACTCTTGAGAGGAAGGGAGGTTCAAAATAGAGATCTCTCGAAGCTGACCTACACATAAATGCTGTAAGAGCCATAAGAGAATCCGTAAACAAGATGAGAGGAAACAACGTGAGAGAATACAAAAAGAAAATGAGGAGTTTAAGAATGAACACTCTCGAGACCACCACCTCACTTCTCAAGAAAGAATGGATATCTATACTATGTCCAAGAACAAGATAGTATCAAAGACCAAGTAAAACGATCAGATGGATTCCAACCAGGAGAAAAGCTAAAAACTGTTAGCAAAAATTGCAAAAAAACAAAGAGACCAAAACAAAAACTCAAGTCTCAAACAGATTCAAAAGAGAGTGTCGGAAGTGCAAAGATAAAGGTTGAATGAAAAACTTTGATGCAAGATTGCAAAAGAGAGCTCAAAATCGCATGGTCTTCAATTAGTGATGACTCAAGTGGACAAGAACCAGGTCTCAATGTTCCCCCCAATTTCACATAGTACACTCTTTAAGATCGGAAGACTGTTCTTCAATAGCCCATGCGACAAAAGCCAAGCATGCTAGGGGTTTCATATGATGGTCCAGAAGATGCAAAAAAAATTGATATCGCTGAGCCAGGAGAAGAGCCTGACTATGTGTGGATTGCCACAGACTTGTCCTTAGATGAGAAGAAGTTATTAATTCAAACAATAAAGGAGTATCGCAATGTTTTTTATTGGAGTTATAAAGACCTCAAAGGAGTTCATCCAAGCATATGTCAGCATACAATTCCATTGTGAGAGGATGCAAAGCCTTCCAAGCAATGTCCTTATACTTACAATGAGAATTTGCATGAAAGATAAAAGAAGAAATAGACAAGCTCTTAGAGGTAAAATTTATCTATGAGATTCAACAGATATGGATAAAATTGATGTCATTGTCTCATTTACCTCGGACTATCAACCCTAAAGGGGTACAAATATTCATGGGACATTGTGGCTATTATCGTCGATTCATCTACATGTACGCTCAGACCATTATATGCTCTTCTTGTAAAGTTTAATTGGACTGATGAGTGTGAGGAATCCTTTGAAAAGTTGAAGCAAGCATTAGTGTCTGCACCCATCTTACGGGCACTAGATTGGAACCAAATCTTTCATGTCCATATTGATGCTTCAAACTTTGCAATTGGATGTATTTTGGCTCAATCGGGAGAACATAATAAGGATTTCCCAATCTCATATGCTAGTCGACAGTTGAACAATGCGCTGAGAAGAATTATACCACAACTGAAAGAGAAGGTTTGTCCATGATATATGTAGTGAAAAAGTTTCGCCATTACCTTTTGACAAACAAATTTATATTTTTTGTGGACCATCAAGCACTGCTATATTTGGTGAATAAGCCTTGTGCAACTAGAAGGATTGTGAGGTGGTTTGTCATCCTTCTTGAGTTTGATTTTGAAGTGGCAGTACGAAAAGGAATAACTCATCTTAGGGTAGATCATTTGTCTCGAATCACCTCTGGAGAAGCTCTTGTGGGTGTGGATGATGATATGTTAGATTCAACACTTTTCCTTGTATAGAGACAGCTCCTAAGTGGTCTAAACCCATCTTAGAAATTTTTACAAGTGGACAGATACAACTAGCGGGTCCTAATGTGGACCTATGGTGACCATTCAAGTTAATCTCAGGGAGATTAAATCGTCAGGGTAATGATGGAGTGTTGCGGCTTATACCTAACCCTGACCAATATGAGGAGATCTTGGAATGGGCACATGAGGGTATTGGTGGAATCCATGCATCAGCTACTACTTGTGTGCGACGTATAACTTAGGATGGGCAATGGTGGCCTACCATGCATGCGGATGCTGAAAAATTTGTTCGTAATAACTGTGCTTCATGTCAAATTCAACAACCAATTCATAATGTCACATTATTCCAAATTTCAACTACACCAAGTTGGAGTAAGTATTTTGTGGACTATCTTCAGCATGGTCATATTGATCGAACAACTCCTAAATATCGAAAGCATGCTATTGAAGTTGAGGCGGCCAACTATATGCTGATAGAGGGCCAACTCTACAAAAGGGGCAAGGATGGCAACTTGCGCATGTGTGTACGTGAAGCTGACTACTTGAAAATCTTGACTCATGCACATGCAAGTGTTGGGGGTGGACACTTTTCGAGCAATACCACAGCTAAGTTGATTAGGTGGTTTGGGCTTTGGTGGCCAACCTTACAAATGGATGCCAAAGAATATGTACAACATTGTGACGATTGTCAAAGGGCCAAACCTCCCATCACAAAGGACAATATGCCATTGCGGCCTATGTTAAGCACACGTGCTTTTGCCAAATGGGGTATTGATTTTGTCGGTCCCATTAAACCTCCAGCTCATCACACGCATGCCGAATATATTATAGTTGACTATTCGACCAAATGGGTAGAAGCAAAGGCCACAGTCAAAAATGATGCCAGAACCACAGCCAAGTTCTTGTATAAGTACGTGTTTACACGCTATGGCTTACCTATTGAAATTGTTAGTGATCAAGGTGTGCACTTTGTGAATGAGGTCATAGAGTTTTTACTTCAAGAATTTATGGTAATTCACAAGCGTTCTGCACCCTATCATCCCCAGACCAATGGTCAAGCTGAGAGTACTAACAAGATTCTCTGCACAGCACTCACAAAGATTGTTGAGGGACATAGGACTGATTGGGAGCAAAAGTTGCACTCAGTTCTTTTTGGGCATATAGAACAGCCTATAAAACATCTATGGGCACAACCCCATTTGAGCTTGCTTTTGGGCTAGATGCAATTCTTCCCATTGAATTTCTTGTACCTACTCTCTATGAGTTGCTAAACAATTGGACTGGGCTGGTCATGAGCTTTCTCAACGCATTGATGAATTGGAAAAGCTTGATGAGACCTGCTTATTGGTAGTAATGGGGATGTATGCCGATAAGAGGAGACAAAAGCAATGATTGAAATGTAACAACTGGCCGATTCAAAAAAGGGGACCTTGGGCTCTTGTACACACTTAAGAAGCATAAGCGAAAGCTCAAGAAACGTGGCCTAGGATCGTTTGTGATTAATGAGCTTACTCCTAGTGGTGCAGTGCGTTTAGAGACACTAGAAGGTGAGCAAATGCCTAACTTCACTAATGGAAGTCGTCTCAAGAAATACAATGAACCATTAACTGAAGCCATGCTTCAACAAATGCATGCTGACCACACACGGAAAGAAGCACATGACTTACTTAAACGTCAGGCTCAAGAAGAAGCTAAAGCTAGAGTTGCAAAAGCCAAGGAGCATCGCAAGGCTTCTGTGTTGACCTTACAGGTGGCTATTGAGGAACAATATGTCGATCATCCTTTCAATATTCACGTGTGTCTTCATCTTCATTAGACTATCTACTTTATCTCTGCCTTAATTGACTCTGGTGCAAATTATAATGTTCTCTCATTTGACACATGGGAGTAGCCTTGGGACAACCAACACTTATACACATTCCTATTGACTTACGAAGCTTCTCAGGTGAAGATAATCCTATAGAGGAAAAATGTGTCATTATGATGTCCATTCAGGGTCACCAAATGTCAGTTCCCTTTTATGTGGCTAGTAAGTCCAAGGCAGTGGTAGAGGTTGTTCTTGGTCGATCATGGTTAGGTGCTACCAATTGTTCATTAGATTGGATGAATAGACAATACAAATTGCAAATTGATTTTGATTGCATCTTGGGATCTGCTGCTCCATGAGTTTTATCATGTCAAAAGGGTGGTAGTTCTACCTTACACAACCCACTTTCATCTTGGGATCTGCTGCTCCATGAGTTTTATCATGTCAAAAGGGTGGCAGTTCTACCTTACACAACCCACTTTCAACATCTTCTCTTCAAGCTCCAAAATAAATGATGTGGATAATTGATGAGTCCTTAAGTGAGGGCCATGGCTGGCATGTTCCAACTACTCTAGTCACTGCTCAAAGAAGGCCAGGCAAGAAGGAATTGTCAATTTGGCTACCCAAAGATGCGTACAAACTTGTACCATCTAGCCTAGTTGCTACATCTCCTAAAAAGCATATCTTTTCCAAGCCTAAGCCTCAAATTGTTACTCATTGGGTCCCAAAGCACGTTCTTAAAGCACAAGGCTATTATGAGGGTGCAACAGCACTTTGGCTTCCCAAATGCCATGGTTTGCTAGAGCCAAAAGAGTGTATCAATAAGATTCCAAAAGCCACTCTTGGTTTTTCATATCAATGGGTGCAAAGGAAATCAACATAACCTCTTCAAGATAGGATAGGTGGTTGTGATAGCACCTACAAATCTCCTTGTGTTGACCTTCCCCAAACATGTATTGAATCACCAGTTTTCCCAACTTCTCCTTGTTACACACTTCCACCATCAACTTGTGTACCTAAGACAAATCCAACTTTACATGAGTCTCCTTTGAGCATAGATTCTAGCACTTCACTGCCTAAATCCTCTTATCTTGGTTTTTCATATCAGTGGGTGCAAAGGAAATCAACATAACCTCTTCAAGATAGGATAGGTGGTTGTGATAGAACCTACAAATCTCCTTGTGTTGACCTTCCCCAAACATGTATTGAATCACCAGTTTTCCCAACTTCTCCTTGTTACACACTTCCACCATCAACTTGTGTACCTAAGACAAATCCAACTTTACATGAGTCTCCTTTGAGCATAGATTCTAGCACTTCACTGCGTAAATCCTCTTATCTTGCTCAAATTCCTTGACAATTGCTATCCTTCCCACCTCTTAAGAAGGACATACCCAAAACCAAAGGTAAGGCATTAACACTACAATTGAAGCTCTTTGGTAGATCAATGTTTGAATAGTCTCACTTTTACTAATGTGGTTCCTTCTACCTTTATAGGATTGTGTTCTTTTTGAGATGATCTTATCTACATTGTTTTTGATAGGGATTGTAATGATGGATATGAGTGTATAAAGTTTGAAGTTTCTAAATTTCATTGTTCTACACCCAGATACCTCTTGATGGATACTTGGCGAGATACATGTCCACAATATATTGACCTTGATAGTACTCAACCTGAACATCGTGGATGTTATAGTGCTCCTCCTTTTCAAACTCATTCTAGGTACTTTTATGTTCCCTTAGGTGAAATTTTCTGTGGGCATTACTTTGTTACTTTATTCTATCAACAGCATCATCCATTTCCACATTGTCAAGAGTGCACGACTCATATTAGGGGAAGCTTCACACATTTGTTGGCTATGCCGCTCTTATGAGAGAATGGCACCACTGCCATTCTCACCTCATACTATTCTTACCAAGGGCGAATGTCATTATAAATAAGAGAGAATGGAAGTGGTGCCATTATCCTATCAAACCAATGTATGTAGGGGAATGGAAGTGGTGCCATTCTCCTTTAACAAGGAGAAGATATCACTTTACAAAAACAAAAAGATATCAAAATATTGATTTAGAAAGTTTTTTACTTACATCCCAACTTAGTCGATCTTTATGGCCTTTTACTAAGCCTTGTGGTGGCTTTGGTGGCCCTCCAAATTCCATCCATTGTGCTCAAAGATGCTACAAGATGTCGATATAGTCTTGATTCTTCATGACAGTTTGTGATTCTATGTTGGCCATGGCTGATATCTTGCAACTTACCTCCATAGGAGCATCCACCATAATGTGAGCCTTTCATCTTGTATAGAATGCCCTTCGCTAAGCCCATTGTTCCCCTCCACAATTCTTCAAGAATCCTTTTGCATCATATATAGAATGTTGCCCTGCAAGAATCCAATATTTGTATTCCTTTAGTTTTTCCTTCTTCACCTCATGTTTAAGCATAGGAGTTTTTGATCCCTTTTCCTCATGGAAAGGCATGAGGTATGCACAGGTGTCCATTGTTTTTGACATCATTGCAAAGCTTTGGAGAAGTTCATTTACATAATTTAGTATCAGAGTCCTATATACATATTGACTAGGAGCCTGGAAACAATTAAATACAAGAATCATCACCTCGTAATTGAGGCCAAATGGAAAGTATTGACCATACTCCATTAATCCTATCATGCCTGCATTCTTTTTCTTCAACTTCTTCTAGATTGCTTTAAATTTCACTTCATGTGATGGTGGTTGATACACAACCATGGCATGCGATGATCCTGCTTCTTCCACCCTTGTATCTTCTTTCTCTTTTCTTGCCCCTCCCTCTTGTGTTGAATCTCCTCCTATCCTTGATTTTTTAATTTCCTCATCACCTTCCTTCATACCTTTGTCCCCACTGTCATTCCCACCTTTCTCCCCATCCTTCTTAGTATTCTTTGGTATCTTCTTTGATTTTTTTCCCTTGACTACAATCTCACATTTTTTGAGAAGTTAATCAATGTTGTATGTATCTGATGTACACCACCCTCTACTTGTCATGCTATCTTCCTTGGAGGAGTTCTTCCTTGCATCTTCATACCATGAAGGGTCTAACTAGTATACTGTTCCTCCTGGTGCATACACATTTATGCAATGTATATCCAATTTTCCTACAACATCATCTTCTTCTAGTTGACTGATTTCTCCCACATCATTATACTCACCATGTTGATGCACAAATAAGTGATTATGGTGTAGTTTTTGGAGAGCACTATTGTAATTGCCATGATACCACCCTTTAGGATCTCAGACACCATCCACATAAGAAACTTCTGTGGATTTTCTTTTTGCTTTCATCACCCTTGACATATCTATTAAATAAATGGAAGACATAAAAATAATAAGATCATTATAACACTTATAAACTAAAAAACATTGAAATATGAAGAAGATTGAATACAAGATCTTTGTATATGACATTCTCAAGACCTCCCATCACCTTCAAGGGGGGGAATGGCACCACTGCCATTATTCCCTTACATTCAAACAAATGGCAATGGTGCCATTATCCCCTTACATTCAAACGAATGGCAATGGTGCCATTCTTCTTTGCATTCTAGGAAGAATGGCAGTGGTGCCATTCTCATGGCCTCCCATCACTTCATGGGGAGAATGGCACCATTGCCATTCTCCCTTACATTCAAGGAATGGTAGTGTGGTGACATTCTTGAGGTCTCCCACCATTGCCTCTCAGCCTTACATTAAAAGGAAGAATGGCAATCATGTCATTCAGCCTTTTACATTAAAAGGAAGAATGACAGTGGTGCCATTGAGAATGGTGCCACTCCCATTCCCCCTTACATTTAAGGATGGATGGTAGTGGTGCCATTCCCTTTACATTCAAGGAAGGATGGAAGTGGTGCCATTCTCTGGGCCCTAAAATGGGAGAATGACACCACTACCATTCTAAAGGTCTCACATCCCGTCATCTTGAGGGATAGAATGGCACGACTACCATTCTCGCTTATATTAAAGGAATAATGGGGAGAATGGCACCACTGCCACTCTCCCCTTCCCCCTTTTGAATAAGGAAGAATGGCAGTGGTACCATTCGCACGGCCTCACATCACCTTCAAGGGGGGAACGACACCACTGTCATTCTCCCTTACATTCTAGCAAGCAAGGCAGTGGTGCCATTCTAAATGCCTCACCTAACTTCATGGGGAGAATGTCACCACACTGCCATGCTAAATGCCTCACGTAACTTCATGGGGAGAATGTCACCACACTGCCATCCTCCCTTACATTCAAGGAATGGGATTGTTGTGTAGAGATTCTAGGAGGTGAAAATCCAACATGTTAAGAGGGGTCTTAATCAAGCAACTAATGCATTGGCAAGACGGGGTTTAGGCAAGAATCTAGAATCTCATGTCTTGGCTCTGGCCCACCCCACCTATATTGGAAGGATAATTTTTGAATTTTGTCATGTAATGCAGTGTTTAAGTTTGCCTATGAACTACACTATACCCCTCTGGTCAGGACTGGAACTCCTAATTAAAAATATTAATATCTCCCTTTTGGGGCGAGTTCCAATGGCCCTTTTCCCACTTTCTTGCTTTAGAAAGTGGTGGTCGAAAACTTGTAGGCTGCTGAAGACCTACAAGATGTCCTTGCCCCTTCCTAGATTCAATATATTTCTCTTAAAGTGTGTATACCAAAACAAATACAACCAATATAGCCATAGATGGTGGGTGGACAGGAGAAGTCAGGTTTCTGATGGGTTAAGAATTATGAATTTAGGATTGTAGGTAGTCCATGGGTATTGACTTCCATACCCATGTAGTCTCGAAGTCAGGAGCTTGTGACAAGACGCAAGATTTTCCATATTGTGAAAAAATCTCCAAGATAATGGCATCCTTAAACCACTCCCATTCTCCCTTGCATTCTAGGAAGAATGGAAGTGGTGCCATTCTC
Source organism: Cibotium barometz (assembly GCF_041138505.1). Classification (NCBI taxonomy): domain Eukaryota; kingdom Viridiplantae; phylum Streptophyta; class Polypodiopsida; order Cyatheales; family Cibotiaceae; genus Cibotium; species Cibotium barometz. The sequence continues at coordinate 3,416,361 of NC_141081.1, read as the reverse complement.
AAGATCTCCCATCACTTTATGGGGAGAATGGCACCACTACCATTTCTCCCTTGGATTCAAGGAAGAATGGCAGTGGTACCATTCTCCCTAACATTCTAGGAAGAATGGCAGTGGTGCCATTCACAAGGCCTTCTATCACTTTATGGGGAGAATGACATCAGTGCCATTCTCCCTTACATTCAAAGAATGGCAGTGGTGCCATTCTCAAGAATGGCACCACATCCATTCTCCATTACACCTAAGGAATGGAAGTGGTGCCATTCCTTACACCCAAGGAATGGCAATGGTGCCATTCCTTACACCTAAGGAATGGCAATGGTGCCATTCCGAAAACCTCCCATCAACTTGATTGAAGGGGACAATGGCCCTGTGACCATTCTCTAGCCCTACCATCACTTGAAAGGGGAGGATGGCACCACCATTTCCATTCTCAAGGCCTAGAATCCCATCATCTTGAGGGGTAGAATGGCACCACTCCCATTCCCCCCTTACTTTCAGGGAAGAATGGTAGTGGTTGCCATTCCCCCATAACCTTGATGGGGAGAATGGCATGACATGCCATTTCTCCCTTATAGTCAAGGAATAATGGTAGTGGTTCCATTCTCACTTACATTCTAGGACAAATGGCAATGGTGCCATTCTCAAGGACTCCAATCACTTCATGAGGAGAATGGCACCTGTGCCATTCTCCCTTACATCAAAGAATGACAGTGGTGCCATTCTCAAGGCCTCACATCCCATCATCTTGAGGGGTAGAATGGCACCACCACCATTCCCCCTTACTTTTAGTGGCTGCCATCCTCAACTTCTCATCACCTTGAAGGGGAGAATGGCATGACATGCCATTATCCCTTACATTCAAGGAAGAATTGCAGCGGTTCCATTCTTGTTATATGCACATTATGTGTGCATATACTAGGAGGCTAACCCACATTAGGCTTCTGAGCATAAGAGCATGGGAATAATCTCTAGTGGAGCATGGGTTAGGACTAACCTTAAGGGTTAAGGTTAGGGTCAGGCATCCAAGGGTCACACATGGGAAATGGGGAGTCAAGAGTCACTTGAGGGCCCTCCTATATAATAGGGACATGGGGCACACTCAAGGGGGGCTTGGAGGCCAAGGCTATCTTATCTCTCTTGTGTAGAGGATCATATCTACTGACCTACCATTTCACACTATAGCTACATGCTATTGGATTGGAGTTATACCTATTGATGGTATGGGACATCAAGGCAGAGGTATGATGTATTTCATTATTATTCATGTGTATGCATCCCTTGGGCTCGTCGGGGGTGGATGAGTTTATGCCTAATTTATGCATGTTTATGCATAACAATTATCTAGAGAGATCTTAGGGTTTTAACAGTGGTATCAAAGCAATCTCTAGTTAATTGTTGTTGATTTTTCTTTTTTATTGTAATATTTGGTATTTTTTTGAAGTAAATTTTAATATTTACTAATATAATAAAAATATTATTTTATTGATTTGTGTTTATGATTTACACATGGATTGTCAATATGGCAATTGGAACTTGTGCTACTACTATTCAAGAGACGAATCGATGTTGCGGGGGAATTCTGTGAGTTTAATGCTATTTTTTTCTATTTTTTATGGTTTAAAATAAGCATTAATAGAAATTTTTACAAAATCACCACATATTTTATTGTGGATATTTTTGATAGAATGGATTCCATAAATTTGTAGAATTTTTAAGAATTTTTTCTATTTTAAAGAAAATTTTAGAGCATTTTTATGGTTAAAAAATGTATTTTTTAAAACATTTTTACGGGTTTTTCTGCGAGTATGCGATCAAATTTTTGCCAATTTTCTGCTGAAATTAAGTAGGGGGCAGCATGTTGATGCATGGAATGCTCTCCTTTGTGCGTGGGATCCTCTTCATCTCTCAATTCTGAATTTTCCTCTCGTGTGTATAAATCTCTCTTAAAAAATATATTTTTTATTAATATTAATCATAATTATGATTTAATTATGATTAAAAAGGTTAATTAGAAGTTAATAAAAAGATAACCTCTCTGATCAAGATTAAGAGAGAGAGAGAAGAGATGGGGTGGAGAGAGAGGAGATTATTTGGAGTGAAGGAGAAAGGAGAGTGGAGAGAGAAGAGAGAGAACCTTCTCTCTCTCAAATCTACGCACAGGGGGGGCTACGCAGCAGCCCGTCGGTGAAAAAAACGTCCCCCCCCCCAAAAAAATTTCATAAGCTTTGAATAAATCTTTATTAAAATTGGTTTTGTTTTTCTTTATTTTTTTTAAAAATACATTTTTTCCAATTAAAAAAAGCTTTTGAGATCTATTCAAAAAAGCTTGGAGAAAAAGCCTAAAAAAGGGAGAAAATTTGAAATCTGAGAAAAGGAAAATCTATGAAAATTTCTAGAAATTTTTTCTTTGTGCCTTTTGGCTTTTCATCTTTCGGGAAACCTTTTGGCTTTCCGCTTTCCCGAAACCTTTTGGCTTTTTGAATTCTGAAAAATCTTTTGACCTTTCGGATTCCGGAAACTTACGACCTTTCACATTCAGACTTTTTTTTGTCTTTTCTTTTGCCCAAAACTGTGGGCTTTCCGTATTCCGGGAAAGCTGTTGGGATTCTGAAATTTTTTGACCGTTCGTATTCTAAATGCATTCAGGGTAAATTAAAAATTTCAAAAAATTTCTAAAAATTAGTAGAAAATTAGACAAAGGTTATTTTAAATTTCAAAAAAATATGGGGTTGGTGTTTGGCATGTGGTGTATTCATTCGGGCGCCCGTGACCATTCAAATTCTTTTAAAAATTTAATTTTTGACCCAAAAAATTAAAAAATACATTAAAATTAAAAATTTTCATTGGATTTGAGAATTATCGGGTGGAATTAGAAATTTCGTGAATGATGGGATTCTCAGGAGAAATTAGGAATATTCTAGAAATTATTTTTAAAAATCCTAAAAATTAATATTTTAAAATATCAATGGTATTTTGGTAAAATTATTTGCTTTTTTTTTTTAAAATATAGGTTTTGAATGCCATAAGATAGGTTTGGTGGAATTCAAAATTATCATATTTTAAGGCCCTAAAAAATTAGAAAAAACTAGGAAAAAATCATGATAATTTTTTTTTCTCGAAAATTTAATATTTTGGAGGGTTATTTAATGTTGAAGTACGTTTTCGCATGCTGACATTAGATCGATGTGGATTATTCGTATATTATTAATACGATTATACCTCGTATTAGTGGATATTTCTGTTTAGATTAATTCTAAATGATGTTTTCATGATTTTTTACCATTGTTTAGTCATTCTTTTTGGACATGTTCTTTAATTTCTTCAATGATGGTGGCTATAATTTGCATTCAAAGTGTGTTTCACCTTTGACACTTTTTTATGATAATTTATTTTGCACTTATTTAAGTGTGGTTTGTGCTTAATTTCTTAAGCCTAAGATAAATTCTATCATGGGTTAGTTGATCGGTTTATTTTGGTAGATTTTATTGGATGTTTTCCAAGTTTTATATGGACTCATTAGGTTTTGCCTAGATCACTTGTGTCTAGGGGTTTTTTATTGAGTGCTACACACATGTGTTTCACTTGCTTATTTTGGAGTTTTGTTTGAATGACACTATGTTTATATACTCTGGATTGATGAGGTGGCCACCAATTTTTACTGCTTCTTTTGGCATGATTAATGACCATTAGATGTCATGCATTGATTTTATGATCAACTATGGTTTTTATGGATTTCAGGAGCTTTTATGCTTTTATTCATGGTCTTATAAGGATCTTTTGATCTTTTGGATAATATCATGTGCTTTGAAGGTAGCATTTGCCTTATTTTTTGCACGTAATTTTGGAGTATATTTCTTGTACTCTTGTACATATTCCAACTTGGATACCTAGTTGTTTATGTATCTAGGTGAGTTACTTTTCTACCCCAACTTTATTGTGTTTATTGGATAGTTATCATTAGAAAGGCACCAATAATTTAATTTCTTTTCTAATGATGTACTCGTAAGGAGTTATTCCTTGAAGTAGTCTCAGGTATATAGAGACAGATTTTAGTATGTGAAAGTCTGGGATAAGGCCATTTTATTTCTTTTATACAAGATTTTATTCATATTTCCTAGATGACATACTAGGGAGTTTCAAATTGTTAAGGTATGTATGGGTGGTATCATGGTGGTATGGGACGCTAGCGATCTCACACATATATTATCTTATGGGATAATTTGGGCTCAAGATTGTTACTTTGATTACATCACTTAGCATGTTAACCTCAACATTCAAAGACAATCTCATTTTCTGAATTCATTTGAAGTTATAGTGTGGGCATTCTCTAGATAAACTTCTTTTGTCTATAGCCTGCATGTATTGATGAGTGTAATCTCATCGGCATTTTCACTTGTTGAAATCTCTTTCTTTAGAGTTCAACGAGTTTATCTTGTTGTGTTTGGATTAAGGAAATTTGGATTTTTCTTTTGTTGGCATTTCTTTCTCTAGTTCCGTACTTTAGGTGATTTATAAAGTCAACCTGATGGTTTACGGATGGACATATGTGACTCATCAAGATGCTGATGACTCTCTATGTTCATATGGGTAACTTGAGATTTCAATAATTCCATGTGCAGATGTGGGTACCTCGGGGCGTCGATAAATCCATTGTTCCTACTATTATAATGCCATGTTTTCCTACTTTATTCTGAATGGTTTACAAACGAGGAAATTACTTTGAGTATGAATTGCTCTAATCATCCGCACTCTGATGGACAAACAAAGTGTATGAATCAGATTGTAGAGGATATGCTTCGTGTATATGTCTATGGAAAAGCATCAAATTGGAAAAAATATCTTCCAATATGGAATTTGCCTATAACAATTTTAAACATACAGCTATTGGTTTTAGTCCGTTCATACTTATGTATGGGTATCAACCCACGGCACCTATTGATGTAGGTCTTAAGGACATCGAGCTTGATGCATCGAGGGATTTCTTGCGTGATATGCAAGAAATGCTGACTGAGGCTCGGGATTCTATAAGGAGTGCTCAGGATAGTGCACGGTTCTGTGCTGATAGAGGACGCTCAATTTGGTCTTTTGAACTAGGAGCGTTGGTTTATTTAAAAAGTTCCTAAAGTTTTTTAGACTTTGTCAAAAGGAAAATGCTCAAATTTATCTCTTAGATATTGTGTTCCATTTCGATTTATACATCGGACTGGCATGGTTGCTTGCGTATGAACTTAAACTACCTCCACATGTTAGAGTTCATCCAGTATTTTATATCAATAGATTGAAAGGGAAACCGGGAGGTGAGGATAACACAGTTACTCCTCAATAACTTGTTGAAGTCAAAGAATTATCCTACGTTCCACATGAAGCTGATAAGGTACTTGAATTCAAGGAAAGGAAACTTTCTAGTTGACTAATCTCTGAGGTTAAAATTAGGTGGAAAGAAAGGGAAATAGAGGTTTCGTCTTGGGAGTCGGTTGATATTGTTCAGTGCAGTTCTTCTTCTTTTTATTGCAAGAGTGCAATTTTTTGAGAGAGGGGAAGTATGTTATATGCACATTATGTGTGCATATACTAGGAGGCTAACCCACATTAGGCTTGTGAGCATGGGAATAAGCTCTAGTGGAGCATGGGTTAGGACTAACCTTAAGGGTTAAGGTTAGGGTCAGGCATCCAAGGGTCACACATAGAAAATGGAGAGTCAAGAGTCACTTGGGGGCCCTCCTATATAATAGGAGCATGGGGCACACTCAAGGGGGGCTTAGGTGGGCTTGGAGGCCAAGGCTATGTTATCTCTCTTGTGTAGAGGATCATATATACTCACCTACCATTTCACACTATAGCTACATGCTATTGGATTGGAGTTATACCTCTTGATGGTATGGGACATCAAGGTAGATGTGAGACCCCTCTGCCCCCCACACACACCGGATTCCTGGTTGCACGGGGTAGGGTTTCCCACTCAGGGCCTTGCCCTTGAATGTTCAGACACGAGACTAATCTGGTGGTCATTCCAAAATTGAAACCAAAAAAATTTTCCTTGCCCCCAGAAAACGGGGACGATTCCATCTTTTTGATTTTAACGAATTTTCTAACGGGTTCAAGAGATTAAACTATCCTTCACCTGATTAAACCAGATAGAAGAAAAACTATCACTGATTTAATTTGAAGAAATCAATGCTTTTTCCTAACCAAAATCAGGCACAACCGTTGATCTAATCATATGAGGAAATCAACACTTTTTTCCTAACCGAAAATAGGCACAGCCGTTGATCTACTTATTTGAGAAATTCTTCAGGGTTTTATTTAAGTACTCAAATTCTAAGCATATTCCTATTATTTCAATTTAATTATTAAAACTCCATTGATTCCAACCTAACCCCATCCGACCCATGGGTTAGCCACCACCCAACCACTGGAATTAGTAGAACCAGACAATTACTCACCCACCCATAATTGAATGCCTTTCTTAACTTTTGCTTTCAAATACAAATACACACACACTCCTCTTTAAAACTTTAACATATAAAATAATCCATTGACAAATAGTTATTGGTTACGGATATCATAACTCAACATTTCCATCTAGTCTCTTGTTTCTTAAAAAAAAACAGTATCACTCTGGACTCTCCGTTGAGACCCACTGGTCAGCCAACGAGATCCAGTAACATATTACAATAATCATTTCGTCCATCATACATATCTTCCATGACATATACATGGGTGTTCTAGGCACCGCGAGCCCGTGCATCGCCTGGTCAGAACACTCCAGGATTCTCCTTAGGTGTCCTGGCACTTCACTCAGGGGGACCGCTTCGTCGGCTTTCGCCCATCGTATCAGAAGCATACCATTTTTCAACCATACCGAGGCTGGTCAAGAGCAGGCTTTGTCACGTGAGCCATCCTTTGAACACTACTACCCGCCAGCTGTTGCAACCAAACTTTCCTTAGAAAAACATATACCAAATGCTCCCTCGAGCATTTTGGTGTAAGACAGTCCTTTAAGAAAATAGGGTTTCTATGCAAGTTTTCAGTTGATTTTCTTTTGAATAATACAATGAGTATTTCTTGAATCAGTATCCCCAAAGCTTCTTGAATGAAATTTTGAATTTCATACCGGAATTCCTCGAATTCTATAACCTTGATCCACATATCAATTCGAAGGGTCTCAAACTTAGTTTCAGATTTGGCGGGAGTTTTGAGTGTACTTTTCTAAACTGGTCACACCTTCTTTCCTTGAAAAACTGGCGAGAGATTTTGGTCCATGTCATGGTTTGATTTAGGGTTCGAGTCTGATAAGATTTTTCCTGAACTATCTTTCTCGAAAAGGTTTGATAATTCAGTTACTATTTTACGGAATTTCTTTCTTTGAATATATACTTAACTAATTTCTAAATTAGCTATGAATTCCTATGAGGAATAAATTAATCATTTATTTGAATAATTTGATATCGATAGATTTCTTGAACGATAGAAATTTCTCTCTTAGAGTATTTAATTATTCATTTATCAATTACTCATAGAATTTAAACATAGAATTTAAGAGAATTTTAATTTTGATATAAAAATTCTTTATGCATCTATTTATGCATAAAAATCAACTTCAATGGGAAAAACACTTTTATATAAAAGAAAATCCTTTTATGCATCTATTTATGCATTAAATCAATTTAATAGGAATAACACTTTTAAAATAAATAACAAATCCTTTATGCATCTTTCTATGCAAAAAAATTAATTTTAATAAGAATAACACTTTGTAATAAAAAAAATCTTATTGCATCTTTCTATGCATAAAAATCAAATTTAATGATAATAATACTTTTATAATAATAAAAAAATTCCTTTATGCATCTTTCATGCATAAAAATCAAATTTAATGAGAATAACACTTTTATAATAGAAAAAATTCCTTTATGCATCTTTCTATGCATAAAAATCAAATTTAGTGAGAATAAGACTTTTATAATAAAAAATTTTCATTATGCATCTTTCTATGCATAGAAATCAAATTTAATGAGAATAACACTTTTATAATTAAAGAAATTCCTTTATGCATATTTCTATGCATAAAAATCAACTTTAAAAATTAATATGAGTGATATCCATGCATATTAATAGGTGAATATGTACATGGAGTAATTAGAATATTTCTTTTAGATGCAAAAATGGTGGGAATTACCCTTTTGGAATAACATAAAAACAAACTTCCTTTTTCACAAAATTTTAAAAAAATTTGCCATAATCTCCTTTGTATGGCTGACCATTTCTCATTTTATTCATTCTATTTTAACTTAAATTAACCCAAATTAGATTCATGAAACTCTAATCTATACAATTTTCTAAATTCAAGAGAGTAAACAATAAGAAAAGTTTAATTAATCCCTTAGTTAATATTTCTAGGATTAAGAAAGGCTAAAATGTAAAGAAGAGAAGGGGGTGGCCTTTTCATCAATGCATAGAATTTGAATTTCATTCAATTAACTGCAGAATATAAAAATCAAGAAAATCGTAGATTTAAAATTTGTAAATAAGTAAGAAAATTAGCTTACATGAAGCTTTTAAGCTCTCCTTTGGCTTGAGGGATTGAGGGTTCTACTCTTTTTTGAAGCAAGAGTGGCCACCAAATCACTTTGGAGAGGATTAGGCCAAAAATAATTGAATTATTAAGAAATTCAATGTAGATGGCTTAGGACAGGAGTAGAGTAACAGTGTAAAAATTCAATGTAGATGGCTTAGGACAGGACTAGAGTAATAGTGCATAAACACCATTAAACTTTTACAAAGGGGGAGGCTTGTGTTTATAGGAAAAAGTGAGCCTCTAACCAAGCAAATTGATTCTAGAATTTTCCAGTTTAGTTTGGATAATTTTTGACCATTTTTGGGTCAGTTCAACTTACTTTTTGGATCTAGTTTTGAAATAGAAGAGAGGATAGATGAAATATCTCATTTTATTGATTTAAAATTGGGGGTAATGATGAGAAAAAAGGCACCTCCTTCATGAGGGGAGATCCCCACTCTGAGGTGTCAAAATTCAACCTTTTTAATTGTTTTCTTTGGTCCTTAGTCCACTCTTCAAGTCCACTCTTCATCTTATGTGAGCTTTACTCATTTTCGGAGGGGTTTTCTTTTATTCTTAAATTTATCTCCTACCTACATTTGGATTAATCTTATTGGTCCATAAGAACCTTAATCCAAAATTTTTAAAAAATCTGGACCCTTAGGCTAAGGTCTTTTGTGCACATTATAATTTATTTCTAATGCACCTTAGGAATTTCTTTTTGAACTTCTATTTTGGGAAAACTTATTTTCATAAGGAGGGATATTTTTCCATCCAAAGATATCTAAAAACTGAATTATCTCTCTCTAGAATATTTTCTCTCTCTAGGCCAAAACAGGTAGAAACAAGATCTTTTATTACTCTAAAAAAGGGGATTGATTACAGGGGAAGATACTAGACATCTTGAGGTGTTGGGGAGAAAACTTATAGTAGAGGTATGATGTATTTCATTATTATTCATGTGTGCATCCCTTGGGCTCGTCGGGGGTGGTGGATCAGTTTATGCCTGATTCATGCATGTTTATGCATAACAATTATCTAGAGAGATCTTAGGGTTTTAACAATTCTCCCTTACATTCTAGGAAGAATTGAATTGGTACCATTATCAAGGCCTCCCATCAAGAGAATCGTACCACTTCCATTCTTCCTTAATGATGCAAGGAAGAATGGTAGTGGTGCCATTCTCAATGCCTCCCATCCCATCACCTTGAAGGGCAGAATGGCACCATTTCAATTATTTCTTGAATGCAAGGAAGATGGCAGTGGTGCCATTCTCAAGGCCTCAAATCCCATGATTTGGAGGGGCAAAATGGTAGGACTGCCATTCCCCCCTTACTCTTAGGGAATAATGGCAGTGGTTGCCATTCTCAAGTCCTCCCATCACCTTAAAGGAGAGAATGGCATGACACGCCATTTCTCCATTACATTCAAGGAATAATGGTAGTGGTATTATTCTCCCTTACATTCTACGAGTAATGGTAGTGGTGCCATTCACAAGGCCTCTTATCACTTCATGGGGAGAATGGGACGAATGCCATTCTCCCTTACATTCCAGGAATAGCAGTGGTGCCATTTGCAAGGCCTTCCATCACCTTGAAGTCATCTTAAATGGTAGAAGGGCACCACTTCCATTCTCCTTACATTCAAGGAATGGCACTGGTACCATTCTCAAGGCCTCACATCCCATCATCTAGAGGGGTAGAATGGCACCACTACCATTCATTCCCCCTTACTTTGAGAAAAGAATTGTAGTGGCTTCCATTCTCAATTCCTCCCATCACCCTGAAGGGGAGAACGGCATGACATGCCATTATCCCTTATATTCAAGGAACAACGGCAATGGTGCCATTCTCCCTTATGTTCTAGGAACAATGGTAGTGGTGCCATTCACAAGGCCTTCTATCACTTCATGGGGAGAATGCGAGTGCCATTCTCCCTTACATTGAAGGAATGGTAGTGGTGCCATTCTCAAGGTCTTCCATCACCTTCATGTTATCTTAAATGGTAGAAAAACACCACTGCCATTCTCCTCACATTCAAGGAATGGCAATGGTGCCATTCTTAAGGCCCCACATTCCATCATCTTGAGGGGTAGAATGGCACCACTACCATTGCCCTTTACTTTCAATGAAGGATGGCACTGGCTTCCATTCTCAAGTCCTCTGGTCACCTTGAAGGGGAGAATGGCATGACATGCCATTCTCCCATAGATTCAAGGAAGAATTGCAGTGATGCCATTATCCCTTACATTCTAGGAAGAATGGCACTGGTGCCATTCTTCCTTGAATGCAAGGAAGAATGGCAGTGGTGCCATTCTCAATGCCTTGTCCCATCACCGTAAAGGTGATAATGGCACCACTACCATTCTTCCTTTTGAATGCAAGGAAGATGGGAGTGGTGCCATTCTCAAGGCCTCTAATCCCATGATTTCGAGGGGGAAAATGGCAGGACTGCCATTCCCCCCTTACTCTCAGGGAAGAGTGGCAGTGGTTGCCATTCTCAAGTCCTCCCATCACCTTGAAGGGGAGAATGGCATGACATACCATTTCTCCCTTACATTCAAGGAAGAATGGCAGTGGTGCCATTCTCCCTTGCATTATAGGAGGAATGGTAGTGGTGCCATTCACAAGGCCTCTTATCACTTCATGGGGAGAATGGCACCAATGCCATTCTCCCTTATATTCAAGTAATCACATTGGTGCCATTCACAAGGCCTCTTATCACTTCATGGGGAGAATGGCACCAATGCCATTCTCCCTTATATTCAAGTAATCACACTGGTGCCATTATAAACGTCTTCCATCACCTTGAAATCATCTTAAATGGTAGAATGACACCACTGCAATTCTCCTTACATTCATGGAATGGAAGTGGTGCCATTCTCAAGGCCTCACATCATCCCATCATCTCTAGAGGGGTAGAATGGCACCACTGCCATTCCCCCTTACTTTCAAGGAAGAAGGGTAGTGGCTTCCATTCTCAAGTCCTCCCATCACCCTAAAGGGGAGAATGGTACGACATGCCATTCTCCCTTACATTCAAGGAAGAATGGCAGTGGTTCCATTCTCCCTTATGTTCTTGGAAGAATGGTAGTGGTGCTATTGAAAAGGCCTCCTATTACTTCATAGGGAGAATGGCACCAGTGCCATTCTTCCTTGGATTCAAGGAATGGTATTTGTGCCATTCGCAAGGCCTTCCATCACCTTAATGTCATATTAAATGGTAGAATGGCACCACTTCCATTCTACTTACATTCAAGGAATGGAAGCGGTGCCATTCTCAAGTCTCCACATCCCATCATCTTGGGTGATAGAATGGTAGTGGCTTCCATTCTCAAGTCCTCCCATCACCTTGAAGGGGAGAATGGCACGATATGCCATTCTCCCTTACATTCAAGGAAGAATTGCAGTGGTGCCATTATCTCTTACATTCTAGAAAGAATGGCAATGATGTCATTCTCAAGGCCTCTCATCACTCATTTTGAAGATAAGAATGGCACCACCGCCATTCTTCCTTGAATGCAAGGAAGAATGGCAGTGGTACCATTCTCAATGCCTCCCATCCCATCACCTTGAAGGGGACAATGGCAACACTTCAATTCTTCCTTGAATGCAAGGAATATGGGAGTGGTGCCATTCTCAAGGCCTCAAATCCCATTATGTGGAGGGGCAGAATGACACCAGTGCCATTCCCCCATTACTTTCAAGGAAGAATGGCAGTGGTTGCCATTCTGAAGTCCTCCCATCACCTTGAAGGGGAGAATGGCATGACATGCCATTTCTCCCTTACATTCAAGGAAGAATGGGAGTGGTGCCATTCTCCCTTACATTCTAGGAAGAATGGCCTGTGGTGCCATTCACAAGGCCTCTTATCACCTCATGAGGAGAATGGCACGAGTGCTATTCTCCCTTACATTCACAAGGCCTCTTATCACCTCATGAGGAGAATGGCACGAGTGCTATCACCTCATGAGGAGAATGGCACGAGTGCTATTCTCCCTTACATTCAAGGAATAGCACTGGTGCTATTCTCAAGGCCTTCCATCACCTTGAAGTCATCTTAAATGGTAGAATGGCACCATTGCCATTTTCCTTACACTCAAGGAATGGCAGTAGTGACATTCTAAAGGCTTCACATTTTATTATCTAGAGGGGTAGAATGGCACCACTGCCATTCCCCCTTACTTTTGAGGGAAGAATGGCAGTGACTTCCATTCTCAATTCCTCCCATCACCTTGAAGGAGAGAATAGCACGATATGCCATTATCCCTTCCATTCAAGGAAGAATTGAAGTGGTGCCATTCTCCCTTACATTCTAGAAAGAATGGTAGTCGTGCCATTCACAAGGCCTCCCATCACTCACCTTGTTGAATGCAAGGAAGAATGGCAATGGTTCCATTCTAGAAAGAATGGTAGTTGTGCCATTCACAAGGCCTCCCATCACTCACCTTGTTGAATGCAAGGAAGAATGGCAATGGTTCCATTCTCAATGCCTCCCATCCCATCACCATGAAGGGGAGAATGGCACCACTTACATTCTTTCTTAAATGCAAGAAAGATGGGAGTGTTGCCATTCTCAAGGCCTTAAATCCCATCATCTAGAGGGGCAGAATGGCTGGATTGCCATTCCCCCCTTACTCTTAGGGAAGAATGGCAGTGGTTGCCATTCTCAAGTCCTTCCATCACCTTAAAGGGGAGAATGGCATGACATGCCATTTCTCCCTTACATTCAAGGAAGAATGGCAGTGGTGCGATTCTCCCTTACATTCTAGTAAGAATCACAGTGGTCCCATTCTCAAAACCTTCCATCACTCACCTCCTGGAAGCAAAGAATGGCACCACTGCCATTCTTCCTTGAATTCAAGGAATAATGGCAGTGGTGCCATTCTTTGCTTCCAGGAGGTGAGTGATGGAAGGTTTTGAGAATGGGACCACTGTGATTCTTACTAGAATGTAGGTGATTCTTACTAGAATGTGGCATTCTCAATGCCTCCCGACCCATCACCTTGAAGGGGAGATTAGCACAACTAGCATTCTTCCTTGAATGCAAGGAAGATGGCAATGGTGGCATTCTCAAGGCCTCAAATCCCATCATCTCGAGGGGCAAAATGGCACCACTGCCATTCCCCCCTTACTTTGAGGGAATAATGGCAGTAGTTGCCACTCTCAAGTCCTCCCATCACCTTGAAGGGACACTACAAGGGATCGGACTCATACCCGCGCTCCTAGCCGCTAAAAATGACTTGTGAAAAAAAGTAGCGGGCCCGTGTATCAGCACGTGTATCATCGCGGCCAGAGACATGCGTGTAAAAGCGCCTGTATAGGACTGCTCAGACGCGCTCATACACGGGCGTATACATGCGTTCTGTCAGTTCAGATGCATTTAGACGCGTTGATACAAGCGTCCATACACGCATTTTGTTACTTTAGATGCGCTTATACACGCCTATTTCTTAGTTTTGACGCGTTTATACACGCGTGTTTTATAGATTATCCGCGTATATACACGTGACTTTTAGCAGTTCTGACGCGTTTATACACGCGAACAGAGAGCAAAAAAAAAATCCAGACAGTGCTATTTGGTGCCTGAGTGCTGTTCCAGCATTCCAGCACCCAATAACACTCTCTAGATTTTTTTTTTTGGTGCATTAGACCATCCACGAAGAACATATCCACAAGGAAGATTAAGACAAGAACGACATGAATGCATACATTGTCAATACACGATTCAAGACAGACATGAATGTAATACTATCGATTCACGATTCAATATTACTATCAAAATTTCACACATATATACAAGGGAGTCCATATCTCAAAGTAGCCCATGGCTTCAGTTTACAAAAAAATATATACAACCACATCCTCAATATGGAATGTGATACTAAGTCTGAGTACTACTCAGACCCAGATGATGACTCGGTGCTCCCTCCATGCTCAGATGAGCTCACATCGGTCGGAATGTCCGATGAGTAGTGCTCACGTCCACCCTCTGCAGTGGCGGCAGGTGGATCATCAGCAGCTTGTGCCTGTTCAAGTAATATATAGTATATAAGTATATATATATGTAATTCAATAAACCAAAATCATTCGTTTAGAATTTTCAAGTACCCGTCGACCGTATGGTCTCATGGCTATCTCAAATTGCGCGTCCGTAATACGTCCCTCCGCTCTGAAGATGGCCCACATGTCACGTTTGCTATGCCGGCAAGCATACGCAGTATCGTGGGTTGTGGGCTTCCTCCCCGTAACCCGTCTCGCTGTATCATAATCAACACAATTTGTAAGATTAAAACAATCATAGAATCAATGAATTGAGTAAACAATCAAATAAAGTGGCAAGATACTTACGAACTCTGCCTCCCATGACTCGACGCCACGCCAGATCCGAAATGCAAAGATCCAATGGTCTCCATCTGGATCCGTCGTGCCTCCACATGCTGCCTGCTCTTCACGCCACCCTCTGCTCGTTTCTTTGCCTCCTTCCACTCGCGTTTGTGTGCAGTGGTAGGTTTCTTGGTAGGATAGCCACCCACAGCTACATTTAGCCGGTCATCGTACGCGAGTTTTTTAAGGTGAGATCTTTTATTACTTAAGATCTCCCTTATTCGCGTCCTTCCCCATACATCCGAGAATGTAGCATGTGGGGGACTGGGGTACCGACTATGTACAGCCTCTATCACCTCCCCAACTAATCAGCTATTTTGATCTTTAAATTTAATAAAATAATTTCTATACAAGTTTGATACTACCCCACGCATGTACTGCATTACCTCCCTCCCCCTCGCATCCATCACTATCCCGCCCCTATCCGTCACATCATAGTAGATCACTCTCTCCACCTCTCTCATCTCCTCCTCTTTCAAACTGTCTAACTCTTCTCCCTCTATCTCCTCTCTCACCGCGTGCCCTACTACCTCCCCCACCTCCCCCACCAAAGCACCCGCCGCATCCTCCACTCCCACTCTTCCTACTGCTGTGCGGGTGGAGTCACGACTGGGAGATAGTCTACGTGACGGTGGCTGTGAGCCCTGACGTGACGGTGGCTCTGAGGGAGCACGTGATGGTGGCTGTGATGGTGGCTGTGAGGGTGTGCGTGAGTGTGTCTAGGACGAGGTATGTCTCCTCAATGGACGTGGAAGAGGAGAAGCTGCATGCCGTCTCGTCAGACTCGTAGGCATAGACGGCACTGGAGTGCCCTGGATACTCGCGGTAGGGGTATAGACACCAAGCATGGAAGGAGGGGGATGGGCATACATGTACTCTGTAAGCTCAACTGGACCAGGATGGCGCCCAAAATGATTTAGCATCTCCATCTGCTAATTGCTGTATGCAAATGGATCGGATGAAGAACCTGAAATTGCTGTACGCAAATGGATCGGATGAAGAACCTGGAATATCCATAAAGAACCTGCAAAAATAATCCTCATGTACATCATGGGCTGTCTCTTGACTCACACAAATATCATCATTCAAGTCACCTATCAATCTGCAAACCATAGAAACAGGAAAGGGAGTCTCGTGTATACACCCATCCCAGGAACGGGTGTATACACCCGTCAAAAAACGCGTGTATACACCCGTCCAGAAATGCATGTATATCCGCGTGAACAGACTGTGCAGACAAGATACATGTGCTTTTACACGCATTTCTACACGCGACCTGCACAAATTTTTTTTTGAAAGGGACCGACCTCCGACAATGTGTCCTTATAAAAGGCCCACTGTCGCCCCTGTCAGAATCGTTCACCCAAAATCGTGTGCACAGAAGCAAAAGGACGGAGACAAACCCAAAAAGCAAAGAGAAAATAGCATAAACAAATCTGAGGAAGGAGACAAGGCAAAGGACAAACTGACTCACCTCTGAAAAAGTGAGTCTTCTTTCTTGGTTGGCTTCCTCCCGTGTGTGCTCCTTTTCTGCTCCCTCCTTGCACTTAGGTTTCGTTTCTGTTGGAAGAGGCGAAAACGAATGACAACAGATATGTTAGTTCAAAATCTTTATTTGGGGAAGGCGGGCTATTTTTAGTTTAAACAGATCGTCGCGTTTATAAACGCGGGTATGTTTGCGTGTATGATAATTTAGCTGCGTTTATACACGCGTTTTGCAAGAATTACTCGCGTTAATACATGCGATTTTTAGGAAATAGCCGCATTAATACATGTAATTTTTAGGAAATAGCCGCGCAAATACACGCGATTTTTTTACTTTCATTAAAAACATATTATGATTTTGTGTTTTCTGGTTTGTACATAGGATGTCATCAACCTCCTCAAGCAGTTCTGGAGAAGATGAGACAATGCGTCATCGTAATCGCGATGTGTGGTTGGGACAACGGATCAAATGTATGTGTAATCGATGTCAAGGATGCATTCTACGAGCACGTCGAATTACCTTGAATCACATCTCCATGTATGGAGAATGGAATCAAACAGGTTTAGAGGTGAGTGGATGTAAATTGATGGTATTCAAATGACTCATGGTAAATTGATGGTATTCAAATGACTCATGGTATCCAAATTAAATTAATAGAGTTGTAATATATAAACTCTAATTGAAGCAAGATGTAGTACCACACCCTAACATGGTGCCCTACGCGTGACGAGACCACGCAAATCGTCGACGAGATGATGCTGGAGCTTTGGGATCTATTGTCAGAGATGAGTGGGAAAGGGATGACAATAGCCCTGCACCCCACGAAGTTGTGGAAGAGGAAGTGTTTGATGATATGGTGCGGAATCTTTTTAAGGATGATCCCAAAGGTATGGACGACGATGATATAGAACAAGAGCATCTTTACAAGGCTTCATCGACACCGGTTTTTGAAGGGTGCACATTCTCTATTTTACGTGCTTCACTTGAACTACTCAATATACAAACAGTTTATGGATGGAGCAATGCAAGTCTTGACGCATTATTGAAGTAAGCATTCTAACTTACAAATTTGAATTAGTGGTTTAAGGTTTAAGATTTAAGACTAATTATAATTGATGATATTGGATGCAGGCTATTATCAAACATGCTTCCAAAGGGAAATAGACTACCCACCTCAAGAGACATAGCGAGGCGCTATGTGACATCTCTTGGAGGATTGGATTATGATTGCATACATGCATGCGTCAATGATTGCATTCTCTTTTGTGGGATGCATAAGGAGGCTCGACATTGTCCCACTTGTGGTGAAGCAAGGTATAGAACAGATATGAAGAGTTTTGATGTACCTCGTAAAGTCTTGCGACACTTTCCTATAATTCCTCACATCAAACACATGTTCAAGTGCAAATCCATATCAGAGCTCATGTCATGGCATTCCTCACATCGATCGGCGGATGATGGCATGTGGAGAATTTCCGCAGACACTCCTGCTTGGAAGCATATTGAAGATGAGTGGCCCAGCTTTAAAACAGAGCCCGGAAACTTGAGACTTGGCCTAGGTATGGATGGAGTGAATCCATTTGGTTTCAAAAGCACCGCATACAGCATGTGGCCAGTTGTGTTGGTGAATTACAACCTTCCACCATCAATGGCGATCAAGAAGGGACATCTTATGTTATCCCTTCTAATTCCAGGGAAACATAAAGTCAAGCATATGGATGTTTATCTTGAACCGTTGATTGATGAGTTGGAGGAACTATGTCAGATCGCCCTTCATTATACCTTGCAAAATGAACGTGCATGAGGTATAACGTACTATTTATTTATTTTTCAGATATGTTAGTTCCAAAGCAATTGATCCAGCCACGTTGAATGATGCGCGTGTTATGGCAGTGGAGGTGGTTTGTTTGGTAGAGGAGACTTTTCCGCGAACCATTCTCACAAGTCAACTACATCTCATTGTGCATTTAGTGGACGAAATCACTTTATGTGGTACTGTGCATGCACGTTGGATGTTCTTCTTAGAGCGCTTCATGAAGACCTTAAAAGACTTTGTGAGGCAAAGTGCAAGGCTTGAAGGAAGCATGGCCGAGGGTTGGTTGATACAAGAGTCTCTTGTATATATTTCAGAATTTCTTGGTCAGGTGGACAGCTCTTTGCCACGACTATGGAGCAATCAAGAGGACTTGAGGATGACCTCTATTGTGCCTCAAGGAAAAGGACAGAGTAAAGTAATTGATAGAACATTGATTGATGATCTCAATTTCACTTGCATCCTTAATAGTGATGTGATGAGCAGATGGGTTACAAGATATGAGGATGCAAAGACAAAAAGACAAGCAGAAAGAGCTCTCTTTCGGAGGCAACATGGCTCTCGTAAGGCGTACCCTAAGCATCTAGCAACACGTCCGAATGATATCCATGTTGATTGGTTGCATGAAGAAATGGAGAGAGCAGAGAGCGACGAGGGGTTGCATATCACAGCGGAAGAATGGGAGTATGCACGAGGATGCATGTTAAAGGTACATAGAACTAATGTTTTGCATTAGTTGTAAGTGATTTGCTTTTAATATTTATTCACATTGCTTACACAAATATTGCTTCTATTTTGGTCCAGTGCACTATGTTCAATGCTATATGGTGTGAAGGCAAGCATTTTCGAACACAAAGAATTGATGAAAAGAGGAATACACAAGATTGCGGTGTCATTAGTAGCTTTGAGGGAGCTAATGGAAAAATGGATGATTATTGTGGCATAATCCAAGACATATTTAGGCTTGACTTTCGTCGCTTCTTTGTGTATGTTTTGGATGTCAAATGGCAAATGAACGCGGTGGAAAAAGGGCCTGATGCAACGATAAAACGCCATGCAAGTGGCTATGTAACTATTGACTCTACAAAGTTTTGGCAAAGAAAGAAAGATAGGCTCGTATTGCCACAACAATGTGAGGAGGTATGCATTTTTTTACTAATGTGTTTCATGTACATATATATCTAAGCTCGCGTACCCCTTGACTTTTGATATGCTAATTAATTACTGTAGTATGTGTATTTGAGTAGGTTATCTATCTACCAATGGTGCATGACATTAAATGGTGGTACGTCATTCCTATTGCACCACGTTCCAAAGTGATGTATAATACATTCACTGATATGGAGCATATGGAGGATGTAACAAGTCGCCGCAATGAAGATGATGTCGAACATGCCAATGAAGATGTTGTGATCGATGATCAAGAAATAAGAGATGATCATGATAATGAGGATGAGCGTGCCATTTTTCATGATCATGAGAATGACCCTACCATTGAGGATGATGGTGATGTTGATGAGGATAATCAGGACATCGATACCATTAATAATGGAGTACAGAATATCGACAGTGGAATAAATTTAATCGTAGCCTTACAAATTGATCAAATGGATATTGATGTTGATCGTTTGGCAAGGATGGATCTTATTGACGATGAGATCGAACCCTAACCAATCCATCACTATATCGTTCTAAATTGAAGACATTTCTATTGTATGTGTTGTCTTTTAATTATCATCTCATATGCATGATTTATTTTTGAATATATTTCATTGTTGTAAATGCATGTAGTGAGATTGTGTAATGATATATACTGTAATGTACTATGAGATGGTTTAAAGAAAATGGTTCTTAATTTTTTAAAGGAATTCAGTTTTTTTTTCAGTTTTTCTTTGCCAAGCATGTATTAATGCGTGTATGGCAGCGTGTATTGATGCGTGTATTATTGCGTGTATATAAACGCGCTTATACACGCGTTGATAAATGCAAATATACACGCGAATGTAAATGCCAAAATACACGCGTCCGATTCTATTCAAATACATGCGCGATTATACACGCGCTCGTAATTTATCGCGTGTATGAAACGTGTGTATGGCAGCATTGTCTTGTAGTGGGAGAATGACACGACATGCCATTTCTCCCTTACATTCAAGGAAGAATGGTAGTGCTGCCATTCTTTGTTACATTCTAGGAAGAATGGCACTTGTACCATTCTCTAGGCCTTCTAGGAAGAATGATAGTGCTGCCATTCTTTGTTACATTCTAGGAAGAATGGCACTGGTGCCATTCTTTATTACATTCTAGGAAGAATGGCACTGGTGCCATTCACAATGCCTCTTATCACTTCATGGGGAGAATGGCACCATACCATTCTCCCTTACATTTAAGGAATGACAGTGGTGCCATTCTCTAGGTGTTAACCCATGATGGACATTGAGACGTACTATGTTTTACGTCATTAATTTAAATATTCTGAGTCATGGGCCGGGCTTATCGGCACCATATGTTAAGGATGAAGGGATTGGGTGATCGCCGATGAGAGGCGCACCTTGAATATCAGTAGGATAAGGGTTAGGATCGGCTGGCCATGTATGGGCGCCCAAGTGTGAACGGCCAAGTCACCTATAAGAGTCAAATGTAACCCTAAAATCCTCATTCTCATGTGTTGTGAATACAAGAGTGCTCTTGCCTTATCTCCTTGGTTTCCTTCTCCTGCGTGAGAGAGAGAGAGAGAGAGAGAGAGAGAGTGAGAGAGCGATCGAGCACTTTGTAGCGGCACGGCGGCGGAGAGGCGGTAGAGCGGCGAGCGACGGCGGCTCCTTCTTCACTGCGACGCAGGAATCCTTCAAGGCGGCGGTTGAGCGGTGAGTGACACACCTTTTGCATTCTGTTTGAGCTTCCTTCCCTGGTTGTATGCTTGCAGCCATTCGTGGCTCACATACGGTGCTCGGCAAGTCCCCTTGTGCAGCAAAAGCGCACATTTTTGGCGCCACTGTCGGGGAGTTGCCCTGCACCAAGCTCCAGTTTGCAGCTCGGGCTGCTGCGCGAAGTTTAATTTAAACTGCTGGAAAGCGAATGTGTGTTTGTTATTGAGGTATTTTCGTGTTCTGTTAGGCTGTTTCTGCAATTTGTCATTTGCATTTCTGTTTCTTCTATTATTTTTTTGCTCCGCGTGTGGGCGTGCGTTCTGTTATCTGGTTTTCTGCGTGCGGGGGGATTTCTGAATTCCCAGACCTGTGCTGTGTGCGAACTGCACCGCCAAGGCCGAACCCTAGAAAGACACCGTAGAAAACTTATCTCAAAAAAATAAAAAAATAAAAAAAAAATAAAAAAATAATAAAAAATTAAATTTTATTTTTAAAGAAAAAACCAAACGTGTGGAGAGGATCTTTTGATATATATATATATAGGAGAGTGAGCCTCCATAGCTTTCTTTCAAGTGAGAGCTTATGGAAAGTTGTGCCCTATATGTAGCCCACTCCCCAAGGAGTAAAATGAGCATGTGGGATAAAGCCCTCACCCTTTCTTCCACAAGCAAATAGGCTTTTGCCCCTTCCCCCATAGGAAAACGGACTGTTTTGAGGACCACGAGAGCTCTGGATAGGCGAACACAGTGCTGTAAAGCATACTAGGACCCTTTGAACGATACGCTCGTTTCGAGCTATCACACGCCCTAGTCCAGGTTTGACCATAAGTAAGGGGGTCAAAAACGGGTTAAAAACAATCTAAAAACAAGTAAAAACGGGGTGCGAAATACCCAAGAAATCACTTGTGTGAGTTTCAAGGGTAGTTACCAACGCACGTAGGGTACCCACGTCACATGCATCTACGCTCTGGTCGGGTGCTAGAGTCTGAGCCACTAGAAAGCGTTTCAGTCTACGTAGGCTCACACCATCCCTCTATGTTAGCATCTTGGCCTTCGGTTGGAACCCAAGGGAGTGCAACCCAAGATCCACGAATAGTGGATAGTGACTTGTCCTCTGACTCAGAAGCCATGGAAGGGCACCCTACCAAGAACCCTGAGGAGACAAGCCAAAACATGCCAGTGTGGGCCCCACAACTCGGATCTAGCATGTTTAGTCATCTAATAGAGACCTTTAGTAGAGCTTCTGAACATGTGACAAGCGAAGTAAATGAAGAAGGAGGGGTAGTGGATTCGCCATTCACATCTTATGTAGACCCTACCCTCCCAAAGAGTGTCCATGTGGATATTCTTCCCACTTCGTTTAATGAGGGCCCTATTGAGCTACCACCTTCCGATGCTCTTCCTAAAGTGGAGGTCCCTAGAAGCCAATCCATAAGAAGTGACATTGCGTCCACTTCAAGAGAACCGTTTGGCACACCAAGTCTAGATGGGATATTTCTCAATGAAAATTGGGAATATGATCTACATACAGAGACTCTAACCGACCTATACACGGGTTACACATACCATGTAGGTTGGTTAGAAGTCCTACGATCTACATCTAGCGCCACTAATCTAGAGGAGCAACAACACATGATATGTGAGGTTATTCATAGAATTAGCGCCACTAATCTAGAGGAGCAACAACACATGATATGTGAGGTTATTCATAGAATTATCCAATTTGAGAGGCAAAATAGGGGAGTGAACCTAGTTTCCACTGGCCCTATGAGATTTTTGGATACGGGCAAGGCCAAACAACCAACCCTATCACAATTGGAGACTCCCTTGGTGAGTCCCATAGACCCTTCGTATGTTGTTTCACCTGGAGTCTCAATGCAGGTTGAGCCCACCAGTAGTAACTTTAGCTTTCCAACCTTGGCTCAACTTTCCATTAGGGAATCCGCAATGCCTACCCCAATGATGAGCATAGCTGAAAGTGAACCTGTTATCACTATAGTTAGTACGACACCGCTACCTAGTGGAACAGTACATACAACAGTGCGTGCCAGTGCCTATCGTCCATATGTACCTATCGCTACTCATGCTCATGTAGCTCCTACGCCTCTTAGTATGCCAATGGCGTATGCTCCACAACCGCCTTATCACAACCCTTATCCAAGAGGAGCTAGGCCTAGCCACATATCATATCCTACGTCATTTGCCAACATACTCAGACCAACGCCAACTCCCATCAGCTAGGCTATCCCAGAAGTGCCTCCACCAGCCTATGCCTACTCACCTAGGTGATCTTGCAGCGTTTTCTCAGACGATCGGATGATCTATTGCGAAAAACATGCGGGGCATGCCTGAGAGAGAACCTAAAAGCAAGGCAGTACAAGTGGCTAAGCTCACTCAAAACTTCAGTGGTAAAACGAAGATGTGAGGAAGCACATTGAAGTCTTCGAACATGTGTGTGATTCCTTGGAAGAGCACAATGAGCTGCATAAGTGTAAAGCCTTAGGCTTAACCTTGAGTGGGAAGGCCGGAGATTGGTATCGAACCTTAAGGGTTGAAGAGCGCACTCACTACCCCACTCTCAAGAGATTGTTCTTGAAATAATACATACGTGAGGGTGTGCTTTGGGGGGTAGCATCTCAACTCCAAAAAGCTGAACGCGAGGAAGGGGAGTCAGTGAGAGACTTTATAAGTCGATTGAAGCATCTAAATTCTCGCTGCACTCCTGATGAGCGCTTCAATAATAACCAACTGCTCGATAGATTCATTTAAGGATTGCGCCACGAGGACATATACAATGGCCTAGTCATTAGAGGTCTTACAACGTGGGAAGCAGTCTACCAATGCAATCCAGTTAGAAGACAACTTGATGATTGCAGGTAAAAAGGTGTCTTCAGAAACAAAATCCGTTAGTTCGCAAGTATCTCGGCACGAGCCAATGACGGTGAAACCTATTGCCAAGGAGCCCAAGATATCTGAAATGTCTGTGTGACCGACCTTACTAAGGCTCTCCAAGAATACTTTAGGGGTAATCGAGCTCCTCAGAATAGCCATATGTACCCAAGAAGAGAGCAACTGTAAGATTCCTCCCCCACCCCCTTTTTGATGTCTAGTATCTTTCCCTGTAATCAATCCCTCTTCAGAAATATAAAGACCTTGTTTCTATCTGTTTTAGCCTAGAGAGAGAAAAATATTCTAGAGAGAGAATATTCAGATTTTGAATATTTTTGGATAGAAAAATATCTCTTATAATTCAGATGAGTTCCCCTGAAACAGAAATTCAAAAAGAATTTTCCAATGTGCAATTGGAATTAATTGGAAATAGGTATAAAGAACCTTAGTCTAAGGGTCTAGATTTTCAGAAATCTTTAGACTATGGTCCAATTAAGGTTCCTATGGGCCAATAGCATCAATCCATGTGTAGGGAGGAGATAAATCCAACTTGTAAAAAGAAAATACCCAAAAATGAGTAAATGCTCACATGAGGTGAAGAGTTGAAAATGTACAAGGTTTATTAGTAAAAAACTATGTGCAATATTAAAAATATGAGATATTTTGGGTATAATGATTTTATTATGACACATATGTAAGGAAGGGGAGTCCCTTAAATGCTCACATAAGATGAAGAGTTGAAAATGTACAAGGTTTATTAGTAAAAAACTATGTGCAATATTAAAAATATGAGATATTTTGGGTATAATGATTTTATTATGACACATATGTAAGGAAGGGGAGTCCCTTAAATGCTCACATAAGATGAAGAGTTGAAAATGTACAAGGTTTATTAGTAAAAAACTATGAGCAATATTAAAATGATTCCATTATGACACATATGTAAGGAAGGGGAGTTCTTTAAAGGAGGTGCATATTTCACATAAGATGAAGAGTTGAAAATGTACAAGGTTTATTAGTAAAAAAACTATGAGCAATATTAAAATGATTCCATTATGACACATATGTAAGGAAGGGGAGTTCTTTAAAGGAGGTGCATATTTCACATGCTTGAATGAGTTTTAAACTCATAAAAATTGAGATATTTCATCTCTCCTCTCTCCTCATTCAAGTCTAGTTCCAAAAAGTTAGCTTAACTGACCTAAAAATGGTCAAATATTGACCAAACTGATTTAGAAAATTCTAGAATCAGTTTGTTTGGTTAGGAGCTCAATTTTTCCTATAAATAGAAGCCTCCCCCTTGTTGAAAAATAGTTAGTGTTTATGCATCGTTACTCTACTCCACCTAAGCCAAGAACTGTGAATTCATTTAATAATTCACTAGTTTTTGGAGCTTCCCTCTTTCTTCAATCCCCATTAGTGGCTCCATCAACATACTTAACCAATTGATTGGTTGGGGGCCTCTACCGTGAACAAAGAATCAAGCAAGTTGTAAGGTAATTAGTGAATATTGATCTTTCTATAATTTCTCAATGTTTCTCTCTTCTCAACCCCTCTCAAGCTTGAGAAGTTTAATTGGTATGGTTTTTTTTTTTAATACTATTGAAGTTTGAATAGTAGTGAAGAGTTACATAAGTTAATAAATGCTATTGAAGTTAATTTTCATTTATGTTTAAATTCTAATGATTTTTATGTAAATTCTCTCTCTCACTCAAGAAATGGTCATACTCATGACCCGTTCTCAATCCAAATCAAGCTTTTCATAAAGCTTTTCCTTAACCCAAGCTTAAGCTATGCTTGAGGCCAATTTAATGGCTTTTTTCTATGCTTTTAGTTTATGCATATTGATGATTCAATCCACTATAGATTAATGATCCAATTAGAGATCATTTTAATTATTTCCTTAATGATAAGCTTTATCCCTTAGAAAAAATTGAGATTTATCAGTCATAGCAGCGGAGCTATGGCAAAATTTTTATAAAAATTATGCATAAAATAATTTCATTCAAAGCATAAAAAGAGGACTTCCTACCATATTCTAGGAATTATCATCCTAGATTAATTGAAAGAATTTCATTATAATCATGGAGAAATTGAATTTTAATATCATGCATAAAGGATAATTTTTTTATATCAAAAGTGTTACTTTTATCATTTTTAATTTTCATGCATAGAAGTATGCATAAAGGAAAAAAAAAATTTATATCAAAAGTGTTACTTTTATCATATTGGATTTCATGCATAGAGATATGCATAAAAGTTGAATATTTTATTATAAAAGTGTTACTTTTAGCATAATTGAATTTCATGCATAGAGGTATGCATAAAAGATATGGGAAGTGATAAGATATGATAAGATGCATGTGGATGTGGATGTGGATGTATGAATGTGGATGTATGGATGTGAATGTGGATGTGGATGTGGATGTATGAATGTGGATGTATGGATGTGGATGTGGATGTATGAATGTGGATGTATGGATGTGAATGTGGATGTGGATGTGGATGTATGAATGTGGATGTATGGATGTATGAATGTGGATGTATGGATGTGAATGAGGATGTAAATGTGGATGCATGGATGTAAATGTGGATGTGTATGTATGGATGTAGGCATGTAGATGTGGATGCATGAATGTGGATGTATGGATGTGAATGAGGATATAGATGTGGATGTATGGATGTGAATGTGCATGTAGATATGGATGTATATATGTGAATGGGAATGTGGATGTGGATGTATGTATGCATGTGGATGTGGATATGGATGTGTATGTATGAATGTGGATATGGGATGTGGATGTATAAATGAGGATGTGAAAATGGAGATAAGCATGTAGATGTGGATGTATGGATGTGAATGTGGGTGTGGATGTGGATGTATGAATGTGGATGTATGGATGTGAATGAGGATGTGGATGTGGATGCATGGATGTAAATGTGGATTTGTATATATGGATGTAGGCATGTAGATGTGGATGCATGAATGTGGATGTATGGATGTGAATGAGGATATAGATGTGGATGTATGGATGTGAATGTGCATGTAGATATGGATGTATAGATGTGAATGAGAATGTGGATGTGGATGTGGATGTATGTATGTATGTATGTGGATGTGGATGTATGAATGAGGACGTGATAATGAATGTATGCATGTGGATGTGGATATGGATGTGTATGTATGAATGCGGATATGGATGTGGATATGGATGTGTATGTATGAATGTGGATATGAGATGTGGATGTATAAATGAGGATGTGAAAATGGAGATAAGCATGTAGATGTGGATGTATGGATGTGAATGTGGATGTGGATGTGGATGTATGGATGTGGATATGGATGTGAATATATGATATGTGATGTGAAGGAATCTGAAGTGAAGAGATGGAAAATGATATGATTGGATGAGTACACATATAAATGAAATGTGGAATAAGTAATGTGGATTGCATGAGGGATAATGTGGAAAAATGAGAGTTAATATAGAAATTGTATTTGTAAACTGTTTGTAAATGCTGTTTGTAAATGGCTGTTTTATGTCAAGAATGCTGGGAAAGCATTTTGACCGTCTTGTGATTAAGGTCGTGTAGACCTAACTGATAAAGTTGCAACTGCTGACGGAGAGTCAATGGAGGACGTCTCGCGTAGCAAGGTCGGCCGAGGTCTTGACCAGCCTCGGTTCGATTAAAATGGTGAGCTTCCGGTACGGTGGATGAGGGACCAAGGAAGTGGCCTATGAGTGAAGCGCTAGGTCACCTGCGAAGGATCCTAGAGGGTGCTGACCATACGGTGCTCGGGCTCTGGGTCGCCCAGGATACCCACGCGTGCGTCGAGGAAGATATTGGAACAAGGAGTAAGAGTTGTTTTGTGAAACCGGGCATGGATCTGGTTGATTGACCTTGCTGGTCTTCAATGGATGAGTCCATGGCTCTTTATATGGATCCGTTGGTTGATTTTGCTGATCTTCAACGAGAGTCCATCTTGATTTTTATAAGTGATTATATTGCCGAGTATTATGGGCTAGGAACTATTGAAAAGGCCCCTGTGTGGACAGGTGGTGAGCATTCTAGTTGCCAATGATGCCATAGATACTCTGATGAAGGAATGATGGGAAATTATGAATCAACCGGATAAATTGGAAGATTGTGATCAGTGGTACTATGGTTTCATTAAAGGATTGTTTTAAAGTTAGCTAATGCTAAGAAAAAGGCAATTTCATATTGGGTGTGTAAGTGGTGTGGCTAGTTTTATGTTTGCATGAACTTCCGGCTAGGGGGCCTTGGAACTCTTTTCCTTGGTACCCGGGACAAAACCTAACCAAATTCCAAATTGGATCCCATCACTACAGTGGTTGGGCGGTTGGCTAACCCATGGGATCGGATGGGGTTAGGCTGGACTGATGGATCCGTAAATCGAGATTTAATTTCTATTATTACGATAGATGAAGTAAATCCCGGATAGAAATTGTTCTATGGATAGGAATCAACGGCTGTGCCTCTTGATGGGGAAAAAAGCGTTGATCCAATGATCCAAGTGCAAGTTTCTTCCTTGATTTGACCAAGTACCGTTAAAGGTGCAGTCAGATCAGTTGATCCGTAATGATCTTGACTACGTTAGAGTAAAGAGTTATCCTGGTGGAATCGCTCATGCTTTCCGGGTAAAGGAAGTTTTTCCGGTTTCGGTTTTGGATAAACCGACGGATTAGTCTCTTGTCCGGATATCCGTGGGCGAGGCCCCGAGTGTGAGACCCCTACCCGCGCATGAGGTGTTACTTCCGCTGCCAGTATCCTGAATCCGTTGCTCGGTGGGAACAGGGATCTCACAGTTGGTATCAGAGCTTTTTGGTTAATAAGGATCAACCGAGAAGCCAAATATATCAAAAATTTATCAAGGATCAAAAAGATTATAATTGTGTGATATAATTCATACAATTTGATATTCAAACTGAAATTCGTAACTTGGTAATTGGGTCTTCAGATGGAAGTACCGCAATTATACAGAATCCCTGACTTGCTTGAGGCCTAGACATGATGGTATTTACCTTGTAATTCCAAGGGCCGTGACTACCCGTATATACCGAGAGTATACTGCAGCTCTTTACTGATAGTATATACAAGTAAATCTAAGACTTGAAATTATAAGCGTTAATGCTATCCAGAGGATGAATTCGAATGTGGTTGATATGATTTTTAATTCTGTTTGAACTGATGAAATTGATTTGGATTCTGATTGAAAAATGATGATTTTTGAAATTTAGTTGAAATGTAATAAGCTGAGCGAAACCACATGAGGATGAATGGGACGAGTCCCTGTGATGATATTCATAACTGGAATGATGATAATGATTTCAGCAAATCACTATGAGATTAGTGGATTGTGCTGTCAAAGTGCTACTGTTAACACTTGACTTGGTATATCAAGTTAAGGGATGACAAATTGAAAACTTGCTTGACTGAAATTCCCGTGAAGGAATGTTCAGAAAGAAAAATTTTCGATCTGATGGACCATTATCGTGTTAAAGATATGAATGATATGATCTAAAATGAATTGTTATTTAATGATGAGTTCTATATAAGGGATATTTATCCCGGTATTCTGTTGGGTTGACCAAAATATAAGGAACCCTAGAATAAATTGGGTCTTAAGAAAAAGAGTTGTCCTCTACTTGGCGAGATGAGGACATCTCGCACTTTTTTAAGTGGGGTAGAATGTAAGATTCCTCCCCAACCTTCGAGGTATACAGGAGTAAGAATCTCCCTTTCTGATCTTATAATTATTCCCTCTCTAAAATAAAAGAAAGTTTTGTTTAACAAAGGAAGACCCTTTTTCTAGAATACTTCTCAAGAGTCCCACCTGTTTTAAGGATTCAGAACAATGAGTTCAGAAGTGAGAATCGATGTTTTGGATATCAAGGTTTTGGTCTTCATTCGAGTACGGCCCAAAAGAAGTTCTTTATCTCTTGGGGAGTATATGAAGTTATCCCCCAGATATTGTGAGCCTTATATCTGAATTCAATGAAAGTAGGTGACTTAGCCTACAAGCTTCTTTTATCTCTTCATCTCAAAATTCTTAATGCCTTCTATAGAAAAATGTGTCAAACCCAAATCATGGAAAGACAGTAAAACTTCAGTGGCAAGTTATCGTTGGCTTCTAAGTTACGCTAGCTCCTTCCTTTATATAAGTCGTAACTTTTACTTGTCGCTCACAGTAATCTTACTTCCATCGATCTCCTTTCTTTCTTAATCTCCTTCATGGCTTGGCAACAAGAACTAGTTTTATCCATAATGATTCCTCACCTTCAAGACGCAAGTGAATCTGTGAAGAAGGATTTTATAGAGCAGTATGAGCGCTCACTTTTCCCTCACTTGGGAACTTCTGTAGCGCAAACCAAATGGCGGACCTATCAAAACATAACTAGGGTAACACCTTGGGGTCAGCAGCACTTTCGTAACAATGTCCGCTTGGCCATGGTTATTGAAGCTTTGGGTTTGGGTCCCCGATATTACTGTGTCATGAGATCAAGGCATCTTGGGTTTTCTGAGCGGGTCTTCTTACTGGCATGTTTTCTTCCTCATGAGAAGATATGCCTTTATCCCGTTTTTGGCTTGCCTCTCAGAGGCCCTTTTGTTAGATCACCTCATACCTCTGAGATAGGTGCAGCAATAACCAACAGAATTATTCCCATAGATGAGTTACCTTATACTTGTGCAGCTTGTGAGGACTGCTTTTGTGATCATATGATGGACGGGCTTATGGAAGTGTAAAGAGTTCTTCTATCTTTACTGTATAAGTTCCGAGAATGAATAAAGTTTAAATCTTGTTCTTATTTTGAATCTTGCTCTCTTTAAGACGTTTCTTGGTGGTTAATCTTGATTAAAATTTTTCTTTAAGTCTCATATTCGTGCATCTTGCGAAATTATCCCAGTTTGCGAGATGAGGACATCTCGCATTTTTTAAGTGGGGTAGAATGTAAGATTCCTCCCCCACCCCCTTTTTGATGTCTAGTATCTTTCCCTGTAATCAATCCCTCTTCAGAAATATAAAGACCTTGTTTCTATCTGTTTTAGCCTAGAGAGAGAAAAATATTCTAGAGAGAGAATATTCAGATTTTGAATATTTTTGGATAGAAAAATATCTCTTATAATTCAGATGAGTTCCCCTGAAACAGAAATTCAAAAAGAATTTTCCAATGTGCAATTGGAATTAATTGGAAATAGGTATAAAGAACCTTAGTCTAAGGGTCTAGATTTTCAGAAATCTTTAGACTATGGTCCAATTAAGGTTCCTATGGGCCAATAGCATCAATCCATGTGTAGGGAGGAGATAAATCCAACTTGTAAAAAGAAAATACCCAAAAATGAGTAAATGCTCACATGAGGTGAAGAGTTGAAAATGTACAAGGTTTATTAGTAAAAAACTATGTGCAATATTAAAAATATGAGATATTTTGGGTATAATGATTTTATTATGACACATATGTAAGGAAGGGGAGTCCCTTAAATGCTCACATAAGATGAAGAGTTGAAAATGTACAAGGTTTATTAGTAAAAAACTATGTGCAATATTAAAAATATGAGATATTTTGGGTATAATGATTTTATTATGACACATATGTAAGGAAGGGGAGTCCCTTAAATGCTCACATAAGATGAAGAGTTGAAAATGTACAAGGTTTATTAGTAAAAAACTATGAGCAATATTAAAATGATTCCATTATGACACATATGTAAGGAAGGGGAGTTCTTTAAAGGAGGTGCATATTTCACATAAGATGAAGAGTTGAAAATGTACAAGGTTTATTAGTAAAAAAACTATGAGCAATATTAAAATGATTCCATTATGACACATATGTAAGGAAGGGGAGTTCTTTAAAGGAGGTGCGTATTTCACATGCTTGAATGAGTTTTAAACTCATAAAAATTGAGATATTTCATCTCTCCTCTCTCCTCATTCAAGTCTAGTTCCAAAAAGTTAGCTTAACTGACCTAAAAATGGTCAAATATTGACCAAACTGATTTAGAAAATTCTAGAATCAGTTTGTTTGGTTAGGAGCTCAATTTTTCCTATAAATAGAAGCCTCCCCCTTGTTGAAAAATAGTTAGTGTTTATGCATCGTTACTCTACTCCACCTAAGCCAAGAACTGTGAATTCATTTAATAATTCACTAGTTTTTGGAGCTTCCCTCTTTCTTCAATCCCCATTAGTGGCTCCATCAACATACTTAACCAATTGATTGGTTGGGGGCCTCTACCGTGAACAAAGAATCAAGCAAGTTGTAAGGTAATTAGTGAATATTGATCTTTCTATAATTTCTCAATGTTTCTCTCTTCTCAACCCCTCTCAAGCTTGAGAAGTTTAATTGGTATGGTTTTTTTTTTTAATACTATTGAAGTTTGAATAGTAGTGAAGAGTTACATAAGTTAATAAATGCTATTGAAGTTAATTTTCATTTATGTTTAAATTCTAATGATTTTTATGTAAATTCTCTCTCTCACTCAAGAAATGGTCATACTCATGACCCGTTCTCAATCCAAATCAAGCTTTTCATAAAGCTTTTCCTTAACCCAAGCTTAAGCTATGCTTGAGGCCAATTTAATGGCTTTTTTCTATGCTTTTAGTTTATGCATATTGATGATTCAATCCACTATAGATTAATGATCCAATTAGAGATCATTTTAATTATTTCCTTAATGATAAGCTTTATCCCTTAGAAAAAATTGAGATTTATCAGTCATAGCAGCGGAGCTATGGCAAAATTTTTATAAAAATTATGCATAAAATAATTTCATTCAAAGCATAAAAAGAGGACTTCCTACCATATTCTAGGAATTATCATCCTAGATTAATTGAAAGAATTTCATTATAATCATGGAGAAATTGAATTTTAATATCATGCATAAAGGATAATTTTTTTATATCAAAAGTGTTACTTTTATCATTTTTAATTTTCATGCATAGAAGTATGCATAAAGGAAAAAAAAAATTTATATCAAAAGTGTTACTTTTATCATATTGGATTTCATGCATAGAGATATGCATAAAAGTTGAATATTTTATTATAAAAGTGTTACTTTTAGCATAATTGAATTTCATGCATAGAGGTATGCATAAAAGATATGGGAAGTGATAAGATATGATAAGATGCATGTGGATGTGGATGTGGATGTATGAATGTGGATGTATGGATGTGAATGTGGATGTGGATGTGGATGTATGAATGTGGATGTATGGATGTGGATGTGGATGTATGAATGTGGATGTATGGATGTGAATGTGGATGTGGATGTGGATGTATGAATGTGGATGTATGGATGTATGAATGTGGATGTATGGATGTGAATGAGGATGTAAATGTGGATGCATGGATGTAAATGTGGATGTGTATGTATGGATGTAGGCATGTAGATGTGGATGCATGAATGTGGATGTATGGATGTGAATGAGGATATAGATGTGGATGTATGGATGTGAATGTGCATGTAGATATGGATGTATATATGTGAATGGGAATGTGGATGTGGATGTATGTATGCATGTGGATGTGGATATGGATGTGTATGTATGAATGTGGATATGGGATGTGGATGTATAAATGAGGATGTGAAAATGGAGATAAGCATGTAGATGTGGATGTATGGATGTGAATGTGGGTGTGGATGTGGATGTATGAATGTGAATGTATGGATGTGAATGAGGATGTGGATGTGGATGCATGGATGTAAATGTGGATTTGTATATATGGATGTAGGCATGTAGATGTGGATGCATGAATGTGGATGTATGGATGTGAATGAGGATATAGATGTGGATGTATGGATGTGAATGTGCATGTAGATATGGATGTATAGATGTGAATGAGAATGTGGATGTGGATGTGGATGTATGTATGTATGTATGTGGATGTGGATGTATGAATGAGGACGTGATAATGAATGTATGCATGTGGATGTGGATATGGATGTGTATGTATGAATGCGGATATGGATGTGGATATGGATGTGTATGTATGAATGTGGATATGAGATGTGGATGTATAAATGAGGATGTGAAAATGGAGATAAGCATGTAGATGTGGATGTATGGATGTGAATGTGGATGTGGATGTGGATGTATGGATGTGGATATGGATGTGAATATATGATATGTGATGTGAAGGAATCTGAAGTGAAGAGATGGAAAATGATATGATTGGATGAGTACACATATAAATGAAATGTGGAATAAGTAATGTGGATTGCATGAGGGATAATGTGGAAAAATGAGAGTTAATATAGAAATTGTATTTGTAAACTGTTTGTAAATGCTGTTTGTAAATGGCTGTTTTATGTCAAGAATGCTGGGAAAGCATTTTGACCGTCTTGTGATTAAGGTCGTGGAGACCTAACTGATAAAGTTGCAACTGCTGACGGAGAGTCAATGGAGGACGTCTCGCGTAGCAAGGTCGGCCGAGGTCTTGACCAGCCTCGGTTCGATTAAAATGGTGAGCTTCCGGTACGGTGGATGAGGGACCAAGGAAGCGGCCTATGAGTGAAGCGCTAGGTCACCTGCGAAGGATCCTAGAGGGTGCTGACCATACGGTGCTCGGGCTCTGGGTCGCCCAGGATACCCACGCGTGCGTCGAGGAAGATATTGGAACAAGGAGTAAGAGTTGTTTTGTGAAACCGGGCATGGATCTGGTTGATTGACCTTGCTGGTCTTCAATGGATGAGTCCATGGCTCTTTATATGGATCCGTTGGTTGATTTTGCTGATCTTCAACGAGAGTCCATCTTGATTTTTATAAGTGATTATATTGCCGAGTATTATGGGCTAGGAACTATTGAAAAGGCCCCTGTGTGGACAGGTGGTGAGCGTTCTAGTTGCCAATGATGCCATAGATACTCTGATGAAGGAATGATGGGAAATTATGAATCAACCGGATAAATTGGAAGATTGTGATCAGTGGTACTATGGTTTCATTAAAGGATTGTTTTAAAGTTAGCTAATGCTAAGAAAAAGGCAATTTCATATTGGGTGTGTAAGTGGTGTGGCTAGTTTTATGTTTGCATGAACTTCCGGCTAGGGGGCCTTGGAACTCTTTTCCTTGGTACCCGGGACAAAACCTAACCAAATTCCAAATTGGATCCCATCACTACAGTGGTTGGGCGGTTGGCTAACCCATGGGATCG
Source organism: Cibotium barometz (assembly GCF_041138505.1). Taxonomy (NCBI): domain Eukaryota; kingdom Viridiplantae; phylum Streptophyta; class Polypodiopsida; order Cyatheales; family Cibotiaceae; genus Cibotium; species Cibotium barometz. Next base: position 3,381,190 of record NC_141081.1, on the reverse strand, counting down.
GATGGGGTTAGGCTGGACTGATGGATCCGTAAATCGAGATTTAATTTCTATTATTACGATAGATGAAGTAAATCCCGGATAGAAATTGTTCTATGGATAGGAATCAACGGCTGTGCCTCTTGATGGGGAAAAAAGCGTTGATCCAATGATCCAAGTGCAAGTTTCTTCCTTGATTTGACCAAGTACCGTTAAAGGTGCAGTCAGATCAGTTGATCCGTAATGATCTTGACTACGTTAGAGTAAAGAGTTATCCTGGTGGAATCGCTCATGCTTTCCGGGTAAAGGAAGTTTTTCCGGTTTCGGTTTTGGATAAACCGACGGATTAGTCTCTTGTCCGGATATCCGTGGGCGAGGCCCCGAGTGTGTGACCCCTACCCACGCATGATGTGTTACTTCCGCTGCCAGTATCCTGAATCCGTTGCTCGGTGGGAACAGGGATCTCACAGCAACAATGGTGTTCGGTGTGCTTAGGACCACATAACACGAGTGAATGTCCCACATTCAGAGTCAAATTCAATGGGAATTGCAATGCATGTGGTAAGTACAGCCATCAATCTAAGAATTGCCTAGTACTTAAGCGAATGTTGGCAAATCAGGCACCACTAGCCTGGACAAACACACCTCAAGTACCCGCGCTAATGCCTGCACAACCTGTCGAGCAACCGTCACAGCACATAGTTCCAAGGAATCCGAATGTAGTCCAGTCTGTGCCGTTACCACCGCCAGTGCTAGGACCACAACCTCCACATCCCCCAAGGATTACTCCAATAAACCAGATGGGTTGTGAGTCACATAGTGCGTGTGGGGATTATGAAGAGGAGATAGACCCCACTGCTCCATACGGGATTGATACGTTTGAAATGATTCCCCAGTACTACATGGAGGATCATTTCGGGCAAGTCAAGCCTGTATATCAAGCGGGTGCTCTCGCCACTAGAGGGCAAAACCTTAATACCATGGCAAGGAGACCACCTCTTCAATGCTACGAGTGTGGTGGACCGCATTGTGTAGCGGAGTGCCCTAATAGGCTACAGAAGATCGCTACTCAGATGCAACCAAATCAAGGGAGCACATCAGGAATGCCGGTACTTACATGTAATCGTTGTGGCATAGATCATTTGATCGCTCAATGTCCACATAATCCTAATGCACCCAAGATTATGCCATTGAATTTGGTTGAGGTCACCAACCAAGCACGAGAAACCACACCCGTTGTACCCGTGAATGTAGTTACACGATCAATGCTTCAAAATCAAAACTACATTCTTGAAGAGAGGGATACTGCATCAATTTCTCGAGCAAAGAAAAAGAAAACGCGGCGGAAGAGATCGCTTAATGCCACGAGCTCCAAGCCCAGTTCAAAGACCAACATAGGGACAGGAGACGACCCCATGTATATGAATGATCCTGAAGATGATTCTGATTCAATAGAAACCATGGGGACCAAAGCCACTACCTTAAGGGAGGAACCCACTCGGGGGCTCAATGGAGGAGAATCAAGTGAGTACATAAATAAGGGGAAACAGAAGGAAACTTCCTCAACCCCACAACCAAGTCAGTTAATGCCCTCTCGACCACCCAAACTGACTGAGACTCCCCAAGACAAGCCCCGTGGGCCAAAAACCCTCAAGAAAAAGATTGGAACTTACCCAAACCTAGTTGAGGAGATTGAACAAGTGCAACACTTAAGGGGTTTGGTGGAAGAAACACAAAGAGAACTGGAGCCAAACCCGAGAAAAATCAAAATTCCAGACACAGTGTTTCCTACGCAAGTTCAGCCTCACAGGAACCATAAACCGTTAGCTATACCTAGTATCATTCGGGAAGAAAGTGAGGATAGGACATCAAGAAGTGGGCAAACACCCTTCTTGCTGGAAAGGATGTTTAGTGAGGGAATGCCTGACCCCATTGAAGAGGAAGTGATTCCATCTTCACCAGTTCCTAGTCAAGGAGCGATATCTCGAAAAGTACCATTGAATGTGTCCAAGCTAATGGATTTCATGTCCTCTGAAATTAGAACCACGATCATATCCAAATTATACGGAGATCCTGAGTTATTCTTAGCTCTTCGGGCATTTCTCAATGGAGAACTAAAGGCGGGGCTACCACAATTTGCAAATATGGATAGACCTGACACGCTTCAAGATGAAGGGGAACACTGGGATCTACAACCCAACCTAGATGAAGACTCGGTCGTTGAAATACCTGTGAACAAGTTGGGACAGTACTTTGAAGGTGACGAATCTAATGCAACCCTCCCCATTACTACCAAGGGATTAACTCTAAAGGGAATCCTTGATGGTGGTGCTGGAGTGAGCATTGTGACTAAAAACTGTTGGGAATCTATGGGGAGACCTCACCTCGAAGTCACCAACATAGTGGTTAAGATGGCAAACGGAACTATTGCTAAACCTATTGGAATGTTAAGGGACCTTAAGATCAAGGTCCTGGGATACAAGGTAAAACATACCTTCGTTGTAATGGATTTCTCCAAGCATCCTATGTCATATCAAATGATCTTAGGACGTCCTTTCATGAGGGAAGCACAAATGGTGCATGACTGGTCGAAAAACCATGTCTATCTACAATTCCAGGACTCTGTCATTCGAGTTGATCTTGAGAATGGTCGTGCGCATCCTTTAGGAAGTAAGGTTATCATCGATAATCGATCGGATACCACTGTTCACTCTGCCCCATTAAGATATAGTTATACATGCAAAAAAGAGACTGATGATGGGAAAGATTCTCCTTATATGGATGTCCTACCAGGTATGACTGAGTCGGATAACGTGGATTGGGTACACCTAGCGGCAACCATAGACACATGGGAAAATAGAGGCACAAGTTGGGTAACACCTGAGGGGCAAGATATGCCACCGTTAGTGCCAATAAACATGATAGGTGTTATGCACTTGACTCCTGATGGCAAGAAAGTGGCAAACTCCACTGACACTGACAGTAGTGAAGACTCTGACCAATGCAACTCTGAGTATGAATCTCAAGAAGAAACTGACCGTGGGCCTGATGGGGGGGATGAATCAAATATTCACCCAAATGGGGAAGCAATGTGCTCAAGGCCTAGGACGGTGACCTCCTGCAGTTCATCCGAAAGTGAGGGGGACACAAGTGAAGATCGACCAAGTGAGTCCGAATCTGATAGAAACAAAAATCAAAAACTTGGTAAGAAGAAAACGAGACATAAGCGCCAACGCTATCGAGCTAATGTACGCACTGCAATAAACAAGGAAAGATCCACTACAGAATGGCTTAGTTATGTAGGAGCCATTGACGGTAATCGGAAGTTAGCGGATAATTAGGGACAATACCTCCAAAGTGTCATGTGGTGTATTCCGCAACCTCATGACATCGCCCAATTAGAATTTGATGAGAAGCCAAAACTAAGTCGTACTGCAAGAAGGCGGCAAAACCAAGAGTTGGCTCAGCAGCAAAAGGAAGCGGAATTGAAAGAAAAAAGCCTGGCACAACAAGGACCAGTAGACTTACACCCCGCACCCGAGCATTTCAAATCATTCACCACCACAGGGGAACGTAAAGTGGTCTACACAAAAGCCCAACGAACGCCTACCAATGGGAGTAGCGGTGTCTACGATGGCCCGGCGGTAGTCAAGGAGATAGACTTAGCAGATCTGGGTGAGGAGTCTAAACCAGTTTTTATTGCTCAAGACCTCACCAAGGTGGAAGAAGCTGCACTTACGAAGCTTCTTAAAGAATTCAAGGACATATTTGCCTAGACATATCATGATATGAAGGGTGTTCCACCATCGATGGTGCAACACACGATTCCAATGATTAGCACTGCTAAACCAGTCCAGCAACGTCCCTACCCAATGAATCCTAAGTATGCAAAGATTGTACAAGAGGAAATTGAAAAGCTTGTAAAATGTGGATTCATATACCCTATTGAGCACTCAGAATGGGTTTCTCCGATAGTCATCGTGCCAAAGAAGAATGGGAAACTTAGAGTGTGCGTTGATCTCAAAAAGGTTAATGCGGCCACCAGAAGGGATCATTACCCCTTGCCATATTCTGAACATGTGCTTGAAAGAGTGGCAGGCAAGGAGGCATATAGCTTTTTAGATGGGTACTCGGGTTACAATCAGATCACAATTGCAGTCGAGGACCAAGCTAAAACAGCATTTATCACGGAGTTTGGAGTGTTTGCCTTTCGCGTCATGGCTTTTGGCTTGACCAATGCACCTGCAACATTCCAACGATTGATAAACACGGCCTTTAAGGAATATCTAAGGGACTTCTGTGAAGCTTTCTTAGATGATCTTTGTGTTCATTCCTCTTGGGACGAGCACTTGACGTGTTTACGAAAAATATTTGAAAGGTGTAGATTATATCGCATCTCCATGAATCCTTTTAAATGCCAATTCTGGGTTAAACACGGAGTTATCTTAGGGCATATAGTGTCCAAAAATGGGATTTCCACGGACGAGAGTAAAATCAAGGTCATTCTGGAACTGCCACCACCCACCAACTACAAGGGAGTCCAACGCTTTATGGGCCACGTTGGTTATTATCGAAGGTTTATTCTCTTCTTCGCCGAGATAGCTCGACCATTGTATAAGCTTCTCATCGAGTTTATTTGGACCAAAGAATGTGACCGTGCCTATGAGCTATTAAAGAAGGCCTTGGCGAGTGCTCCAATCTTGAGAATGCCTAACTGGGATTTACTCTTCCATGTGCATATTGATGCATCAAACTTTGCTATTGGGTGTGTGTTGACTCAACCTGGAGAACACAAGCTAGACTACCCCATTAGCTTTGCCAGTCGCCAGTTGAATGATGCAGAGATGAACTACACCACTACGGAGCGCGAAGGGTTGGCAATGATATATGCAGTAAGGAAATTTCGTTATTACCTCCTTGCCACCAAGTTTGTTTTCTATGTGGATCATCAAGCATTGTTGTATCTGGTAAACAAACCATACTCCACAGGAAGAATCACACGATGGCTATTGATTCTTCTTGAGTTTGATTTCACTGTTGTTGTGAGACCTGGCAAAAAACATGTTATGGCTGCTCATTTGTCTCGCATACCTAATGGTGAGGCTCCTACGGGGGTTGATGATGACTTACCGGACACTTCCCTGTTCATGGTGGAGACAATGCCTGAATGGAGTGAGAAGATTGTTAACTTTTTGGTTAATGGCTTTCCACCCTAGGAGCTTCGTAAAGATCTAGCTCGAAAGCTGATCAAAGAATGCGAACCCTATTGCCTGATAGCCGGGACTCTTTATAAAAGAGGAAAGGATGACGTTCTTAGGCGTTGTGCCTGAGAGGATGAGTATCTATACATTTTGCAAGAGGCACATATGGGTGTAGCCGGTGGTCACTTCTCAAGAGACTTAACTGCGCGAAAGATCTTACAATCAGGGTACTGGTGGCCCACTATGTTCCAAGACGCATCACTCTTTGTGAAGGGTTGCGATGAATGCCAACGATACTACAAGAAACCCCAACGGAAAGATCAGATGCCCCTACATCCGATCAAAGCAAACCAACCATTTGAAAAGTGGGGTTTAGACTTTGTAGGTCCAATTAGTCCAGCGGCCCGAAACACCCAATCTCGCTATATTATTGTGACCACTGACTATATGACCAAATGGGCTGAAGCGAAAGCGACACGTAAGGCAGATGCGAGGACAATAGCCAAGTTCCTCTTTGAAAATATAATCACACGCTTCGGTTGTCCTTTTGAACTTGTAGGCGACAATGGGACGCATTTTATAAATGAAGTGATTAAGGAGCTCACAACAAATTTCATGATATCCCATCATAAATCTACTCCTTATTATCCGCAAGCGAATGGCCAAGCCGAGAGTACCAACAAGACCTTAATCTCTATTTTGACAAAGACAGTTGAAGCTCATCGCACAAATTGGGATCTAAAGCTTACGACAGCTTTATGGGCCTATCGTACTGCGTACAAAGTGGCTATTAATTGCACACCATTCAAAATGGTATATGGCCAAGAAGCAGTCATGCCATGGGAATTTGTCATTTTTCCTAGTCTTCGTGTTGCTACTCAAGAGGGTTGGGATGGTAATCCCTTAGCAGAGCGTCTGTATATCCTTGAGCGGCTAAACGAAGAAAGACAATTGGCTGTGTACAATGCCCTTGTAGAGAAGGATAGAAGGAAAAAATGGTTTGATCGCCACCTAAAGGACAAGGACATCAAGGTTGGGGATAAAGTCCTGATTTATGGAGTGCGAAGCGAAAAGAAGAAGCTCAAATATTCTGGTAAGGGACCGTATAGAGTATGTGAAATTACCCCACAAGGTACCATCAGAGTGGAGACTCTCGACGGAGTTGAAACCATTGGATTCCTTAATGGGAGCAAATTCAAAAGGTACTATGACCCCCTGAGCCAAGAGGAGTTACATGCAATCCATCAAAAGAAGGCAGCCAAAGAACAAGCTGAGCTTAAAAAGATACAAGCGAGAGTCGAAGCCAAAGAACGTCAACAGCGTGCTAGGCGACAACGAGAAGCCAACTTGGGAATTACGCAAGTATTTTTCGAGGAAGCAGAGGAGGATTCACTGGAATCTGACCCACCTCTAAGATACCCAATTGAGTTATAGAGTCCTTACGGGGACGTGCTGTATAATGCATTATTGGATACAGGAGCTCAACACAATTTGCTATCATATGGCGTGTGGTGTCAACTGGGAAAACCACCTTTATCCAAGAGTTCTATCCAAGTTCAAGGAATCAACAAGAAGAAAACCCCTGTCTCAAGAATTCTGCACACTCCGGTTGCCTATGATAAGGGGACCGTAATTCAAAGCTTTTTGGTTATGCATGCTGGTACTATGGAAGGCACTGTAAACTTAGGGCGCAAATGGATGATGGCCACCAACAAGTGCAATATCGATTGGGCAACTAGACGAGTCACAACGCAAGAACCAACACTAGGTCTGACCGCTCAAAATCCTGCACCTAAGTCATCCACTCAAATATTAGATAATGAAAAATCACAAAGTCCGGTGGCAAAACCATCTTTGATTGTTTGCCATCCCTCTAATGCTTCAACGCCAAGAGTGGAAACAGGCAAGGTGGTCTCTAAGGTTCCGCTTACTATGCCAAAAAACACATACAAATGGGTCCCAAAAGCTTTGTTAATAGCTACTTCCCCTGCTCAATCTCGTTCGGCCACCAAGAAGCCTCGTAAAAGGAAAGCAGCTAACCACCCGAGAAAGGGCAATGTAACATCGCGATGGATCCCTAAAAAATTATTAGTAGCCCAAGGGTACTACGAGAGGAATGACCAGATTTGGGTCCCTAAACATAAGCTGAATCCCTCTACATCACCTGTAAAACCTTGCAAACCAATTGTTGCCACCCCAATGACAATTCAAGACCGTGGTAAGGGAAAGGTATCAGAGTGCTCCGTACCACTTCTTCCAGAGTTAGTTTGGATTCCCAAACGATATCGTTCATTACCACCTAGCTCAGGAAGGGGGGAGCCACATGAAGCTTCTAGCTCCTCATGCCAGGCACACACTCATATAGAAGTTTCTACATGCTCTACACCTACTCTTGCCAACACCCAACAAAAAATCGATGAGTCTACGTCTCCCCTTGTAATAGTATCGTCGGAAACCATTTCCTCCATTCGTCAATGGGAGCGTACACTACCATCTCTGCAATTGGATGTGGCCACAAGGGTCCTAAAAAGCTATCTGCCCACATCACAACCTATGACCCGCTGGACAAATTGGTTCCAAGAGGCTGCAACATCATTGAAAATAATATGATCTACCCAAGGAAAGGGGGAGCATGTACTCACGCTCGACATTCTAATGCTTCCTCCTTAATCTTCTCCCCTGACCATGTAATTACCAAATTCAAGGGGATATATATATATAGCTTCATACATTTTTTTTAAAAAAAAACAAAGAAAAGAAAAACAAAAAATAGTAAAAAGAGCAAGAGCACAAAAACATGAGAAATATCCGTATACAATCAAGAACTAGATTGACCTGTCATCATAAACCTACTGATGCTATATCTGTGTTTGCAGATATGGCAGATGCCCGATCATCATACACTTCATCCACTCCTACCTTTGGTGAGAGGTATCATCTGTACCTTTCTCAGATATTCCACATGTGCTATCCTATAATTGAAACTGAATGGGATCATATAGATGTACTAGCCAGAGAGGAAAATGTTGAGGAATTAGAATGGCTAATTCACCTATTGACCATGACTGACCCCTACTCCGTAGAGGACATATCCCCGATAGCCCAATGCTTTCCTTTTCCACGAGATGACTATCCTCACATGGTTACATTCTTGATGAGTTTATGTGGATGGGAAAATGAAAAGGAAATATCTGACAATGATGAATGGATGGATGAAACTCATGGCACTACTGAGGTTGACTTTATTTGTTTGGATGATGCGGATAGAGGCTTAGCCTTAGGGCTAGAGCCAGGACTCTACAACATCCTCTTACCATATCCTCAGTAGTAGTGTGGTGACTGGTAGGTAGGTTAGTGTTTTCAAGTTTTTTCTAGTTTGGATTCCTTAAACGAGTCTTTAATTTTTCACACTGATGTGCCTCTCAAGGTATAGTGCTTGTTAGTTGATTGTACAGGTTAAAAAGTTTGAGGTGGGTTCGCTTTCAAACCTGACACTGCCGCAACATTCTCAAAATATATCTACATCAAATTGCAAGCTGTCTCGTCAAATCAAGGAGATCTCCAATTACAGGTGTAATTCTTCCATACCCACTCTCTTTCGTTTTTACTGTTCAATTAATTGCATAAACTATAATGCATGACCACACTATAATGCATGACCACATGGAAATTGTCAATGTACTACTTAGTTTTTGAAGTTGCTTGCATGCTAGTGTAAATCATTAATGAGCTTAACTTTATTGGAAATATTCCTAGGCAGCATGACGTCTTTAGTTAACCTGGGAATATGATTGTCTTAGGTCTAGGGTCAAACCATCTTAATGTTTAACACCTGGTCATGTGTGTGTTGATCTCTAGGACATAGCTATTACCCCTTTGTCGAAAGGATGCAAGACAAATTATAGTTCAGGAGCGAAGATCAAAAGAAATAGATTTAAAAAAAAAGCCTACAATAAATGACAATACAAGTGTAAGATTCCTCCCCAGCCTCTCAAGATGTCCAGCATCTTCCCGTGTAATCAAATCCCTCTTCAGAAATATAAAAGATCTTATTTCTAAGTGTTTTAGCCTAGAGAGAGAAAATTATTCTAGAGAGAGAATATTCAGATTATGAATATTTTTGGATAGAAAAATAACTCATCCTATTAAAATAAGTTCCCCTGAAATAGAAATTCAAAAAGAATTTTCCAATGTACAATTGGAATTAATTGGAAATAGGTATAAAGGACCTTAGTCTAAGGGTCTAGATTTTCAGAAATTTTTGGATTATGGTCCAATTAAGGTTCCTATGGGCCAATAGCATCAATCCATGTGTAGGGAGAAGATAAATCGAATTTGTAAAAGAAGATACCCAAAAATGAGTAAATGCTCACATAAGATGAAGAGTTGAAAATGTACAAGGTTTATTAGTAAAAAACTATGAGCAATATTAAAAATATGAGATATTTTGGGTATCCAAAAATGAGTAAATTCTCACATAAGATGAAGAGTTGAAAATGTACAAGGTTTATTAGTAAAAAAAACTATGAGCAATATTAAAATGATTCCATTATGACACATATGTAAGGAAGGGGAGTTCTTTAAAGGAGGTGCATATTTCACATGAGATGAAGAGTTGAAAATGTACAAAGTTTATTAGTAAAAAAACTATGAGCAATATTAAAATGATTCCATTATGACACATATGTAAGGAAGGGGAGTTCTTTAAAGGAGGTGCATATTTCACATAAGATGAAGAGTTGAAAATGTACAAGGTTTATTAGTAAAAAAACTATGAGCAATATTAAAATGATTCCATTATGACACATATGTAAGGAAGGGGAGTTCTTTAAAGGAGGTGCATATTTCACATAAGATGAAGAGTTGAAAATGTACAAGGTTTATTAGTAAAAAAAAACTATGAGCAATATTAAAATGATTCCATTATGACACATATGTAAGGAAGGAGAGTTCTTTAAAGGAGGTGCATATTTCACATGCTTGAATGAGTTTTAAACTCATAAAAATTGAGATATTTCATCTCTCCTCTCTCCTAATTCAAGTCTAGTTCCAAAAAGTTAGCTTAACTGACCTAAAAATGGTCAAAAATTGACCAAATTGATTTGGAAAATTCTAGAATCAATTTGTTTGGTTAGGAGCTCAATTTTTCCTATAAATAGAAGCCTCCCCCTTGTTGAAAAATATATAGTGTTTATGCATCGTTACTCTACTCCACCTAAGCCAAGAACTGTGAATTCATTTAATAATTCACTAGTTTTTGGAGCTTCCCTCTTTCTTCAATCCCCATTAGTGGCTCCATCAACATACTTAACCAATTGATTGGTTGGGGGCCTCTACCGTGAACAAAGAATCAAGCAAGTTGTAAGGTAATTAGTGAATATTGATCTTTCTATAATTTCTCAATGTTTCTCTCTTCTCAACCCCTCTCAAGCTTGAGAAGCTTAATTGGTATGTTTTTTTTAAATGCTATTGAAGTTTATTGGTGAATAGTAGTGAAGAGTTACATAATTTAATAAATGCTATTGAGGTTAATTTTCATTTATGTTTAAATTCTAATGATTTTTATGTAAATTCTCTCTCTCACTCAAGAAATGGTCATACTCATGACCCCTTCTCAATCCAAATCAAGCTTTTCATAAAGCTTTTCCTTAACCCAAGATTAAGCTATGCTTGAGGCCAAATTAATGGCTTTTTTCTATGCTTTTAGTTTATGTATATTGATAATCCAATCCATTATGGATTAATGATCCAATTAGAGACCATTTTAATTATTTTCTTAATAATAAGCTTTATCCCTTAGAAAAATTGAGATTTATCAGTCATAGCAGCGGAGCTATGGCAAAATTTTTATAAAAATTATGCATAAAATAATTTTATTCAAAGCATAAAAAGAGGACTTCCTACCATATTCTAGGAATTATCATCCTAGATTAATTGAAAAAATTTCATTATAATCATGGAGAAATTGAAATTTAATATCATGCATAAAGGATAAATTTTTATATCAAAAGTGTTATTTTTAGCAATTTTCATTTTTATGCATAGAAGTATGCATAATGGTTAAATTTTTATATCAAAAGTGTTACTTTTACCATTTTTTATTTTATGCATAGAAGTATGCATAATGGTTAAATTTTTATATCAAAAGTGTTACTTTTACCATTTTTTATTTTATGCATAAAAGTATGCATAATGGTTAAATTTTTATATCAAAAGTGTTACTTTTACCATTTTTATTTTCATGCATAGAAGTATGCATAATGGATAAATTTTTATATCAAAAGTGTTATTTTTACCATTTTTATTTCATGCATAGAAGTATGCATAAAGGATAAATTTTTATACCAAAAGTGTTATTTTTATCAATTTTTATTTTCATGCATAGAAGTATGCATAATGGATAAATTTTTATATCAAAAGTGTTATTTTTATCAATTTTTATTTTCATGCATAGAAGTATGTATAAAGGATAAATTTTTATACCAAAAGTGTTATTTTTATCAATTTTTATTTTCATGCATAGAAGTATGCATAATGGATAAATTTTTATATCAAAAGTGTTATTTTTATCAATTTTTATTTTCATGCATAGAAGTATGCATAAAGGATAAATTTTTATATCAAAGTGTTATTTTTATCAATTTTTATTTTCATGCATAGAAGTATGCATAAAGGATAAATTTTTATATCAAAAGTGTTATTGTTATCAATTTTTATTTTCATGCATAGAAGTATGCATAAAGGATAAATTTTTATATCAAAAGTGTTATTTTTATCATTTTTATTTTCATGCATAGAAGTATGCATAAAGGATAAAATTTTATATCAAAAGTGTTACTTTTATCATTTTTATTTCATGCATAGAAGTATGCATAATGGTTAAATTTTTATATCAAAAGTGTTACTTTTATCATTTTTATTTTCATACATAAGAGTATGTATAAAGATATATTTTTATTATAAAAGTGTTACTTTTATAAAAATTGATTTTAATGTATATAGGTATTTTTTTTAAAAAAAAAGATAAATTTTAATCGGAGATCGACGTAAATGAATATTCCTCGAGAAATCCATATTTTGAAATTGTAAACAAATATTCATCGTAGGAAATTTTAGAAAAAGAGAAACTAAGATAGTACCTTTCGAGAAGATAAATTTAGAGATAACCTTTCAGACCTAAACTCGGACTCAGATTATTGATCAAGACCTAATTCCTTCGTGAGTTTCAATCAATGACGATGTGTCCAGTTCGGGGAAAATGTATTCAATCACCCATCGAATCAAAAACTAAGTTAAGACTTGTGACTTGATCTAAGAATCAAGTTAACAGAATTTGAAGAATTCTGTTTGGAATTGAAAATTGGATTTATGATATACTCATGGTATTCAAACAAAAATCAAAACTGTAAACTTGCATAGAAACCCTGCCTTCTTAAAAGACTGTCTTACGCCAGAATGCTGGAGGGAGCATTTGGCATATATGTTTATCTAAGGGAAGTTCGGTTGCAATAGCTGGCGGGGAGTGTTCGAGGGACAGCTCACGCGGCAAGGCTTGCCGAGGTCTTGACCAGCCTCGGTATGGTTAAAATGGTGCGCTTCCGGTACGATGGACGAGGGCCGACGAAGCGGTCCCTGAGTGAAGTGCCAGGACACCTAAGGAGGATCTTGGAGGGTTCTGACCAGGCGATGCACGGGCTCGCGGTGCCGAGGACATCCATGCGTATGTCGAGGAAGATATTATATGATGGACCTATATATATATATATATTTTTTTAATAATCTATCACTGGATCTCGTTGTTGACTTGTTGGTCTCAACGGAGAGTCCAGAGTGATACTGTTTTGTTGAGAAACAAGGACTCAATGAAAATTTTGAAGTATGACATGTATAAATCGTAAATTGTTTATCAAGGATTGTTTTTATTAAAGTTTTAATAAAGAGGAGTGCGTGCGTATCTGTTTTCTAAAGCTAAAGTTAAGAAAGACAATTCAATTATGGGTGGGTGAGTACTTATTTGGTTCCACCGATTCCAGTGGTAGGGTGGTGGCTAACCCATGGGCCGGATGGGGTTAGGCTGGAATCAGTGGAGTTTTAATAATCAAATTGCAAAATCTTAGGATTACGCTAAGATTCGAGTAGTTAAATAATCTCCTGATAAATTTTTCAATAAGTAGATCAACGGCTGTGCCTGACCTGGATCAGGAAAAAAGCGTTGAATTTACTAAAATGATCAAATTATATCAGTGATAGTTTCCTTCTATCTGGTTTATCCAGTTAAAGGATAACTTAGAATTGATCACGTTAGAAAAATTCGTTTAAAAAAAATAAAATTCATAATGGCGGAATCGCCCCCGCTTTCCGGGCATGGGAATTTTTCCCGGTTTCGGTTTTTGGAGTGACCACCAGCCTAGTCTCGTGCCCGGACATTCGAGAGCGAGACCCCGAGTGAGAAACCCCGCCCCGCGCATGTGGGGGCTGCTTCCGTTGTTCGGCTACCGAGAGTCCGGCGCGCGGAGGGGGCGGAGGGATATCACAGTTGGTATCAGAGCGAAATTGAAAGCTAATAAAGATAATTAAATTCTTATCTGAAATTGGTAAAAAGAATTCAGAAACAGCATTTTCATAATGTATTTCCATTCCGTAAGTTTCTTTAATGAAGAAATTTTAATCAAAGAAATTGTTTTTATAGATGGAATTTCCCCATTTATCTGGTATTCCCGACCTCACCCAGTCTCAAGATATGATTGCATTTGCCTTCGAGCATCTCATCTCTTCCGCTTCAACTCGAATAAGCCAAACAAGACTCGCGCGCCATTTCGAGGATTTATATTTTCCTACCCCAGCGGAGAGAATTCAGCATAAGTGGTTTGCAGGGCAATATGTCCACGCCTCTTGCGACCGCCGTGCAATGCTGTGGGAGAACCTCTCATTGGCTATGATCTTGTTAAAGCTGAAAATCGTACGTGGCGTCATTTTGTATCATTCAACGCCTCGGAATTTCAGGCTTGCATGCCAAGTCTACAGACTTCTTAGTTGTTTTATTCCTAAATGGAATATAATAGCTCCCTTGTCAGTAAGTGGACATTTGTATCAGGGCATGGCTATGGCCCAATACCGTCGTCATATGCGTTTCCCGAGGAGATTTTGAATTCTGGAGCCGAGCTGCTCTATGTACATAATGCAACTTTTATATAAATAAAAAAATGTTTTCCGGAAGAAAAAAAAAATTCCTGTTGTATAAATGATTGTTTACAGCAGCGGACGATCTGCTGATAAAGAAAAATCTATTATCGGACATATGTCATAGATCTCCAATAAGATCTTGTCTTGTTTAAGAAATTGTTTTTTTTGAACTCTTAAGTCATAGGATCTCATGAATAATATCAAAATAAAAATTTATTAATATATAAATTTTGGCAGAATCATGAGACGAGGAAACCGTGGTCGTCAGCCAGACCCTGTCTCTGAAGATGACGAGCTTGACCTTGATGTTCGCAAGGCTCTTCATAGGACTCAGCCAGGACCCTTCAAAGGAGAAGGGGAGAACTTGGGCGAGGCTGTGGAGAAATGGGTGGAAGCCATGGAAGAGTATTTTGATGTCACAGGATACAATCAGCGGAGCAAAATGGCTCTTGGCCGGCTGAAAATAGTGGAAACAGCCAGGGTAGCATGGAGGAACCACTGTGACACCAATCATCTGGACAGAAATACTCAATCCTGGAATGATCTAAAAACCTATCTAAGAAAGAGATTTTGCCCTCCTGGATTTTTAGAAACCAAAATGAACGAATTCTTAGAACTAAAGCAGGAGAGAAAAACCATCGAGGAATATCACCAGGCCTTTGCCCTTCTACTCAAATATTCACCACCTCTTGATGAAGAGCAACTCATGGCCAGGTTCATTCGAGGAATGAACGAACCCTTGGACACACTGGTCAAAAATGCCAAGCCAGTGTCCATGGCTGAAGCAGTAAGAATGGCAAAAGATTTTGCCAAAGCTTTTGTAGTAAAGGTCCCACCAAAACCTGCACCCTCTAACTTTAAGAGATTCCAAGCCCAGGGAAGTACTTCCAACTTTCCACCCCCAAAGAGGCAGCAAGGCCTGAATCAGAATCAGGATGCAGGAAGATTCAGAAGTGAAGGAAGACCCTTCCCCCAGAGTAATTTCTCAGGAACCTCACCACTTTCAAAAAATCAAAAGGATGAGCTCAGAACTGAAAATCGATGTTTTGGATGCCAGGGTTTTGGTCACCAGTTAAAAGACTGCCCGACTCCTACCATGTCAAGGGGACAGGGAAGTCAAGAACCCCGAATTCAGAGACCAACCCCTTCATTCCAGTCTAATCAGGGTCCATCTCGCCCTAGCCAGGGAAACCCCAGAAGAATTCCAGCCCAGCCATCTGCCTCTATCCAGAGTAATCTCAGAACTCCTTCCCAGAATTGGAACAATAAAAGAGAAAGAGTTCTACCTCAGACTGCAGCAGCCAGAGCAGTCACAATTTCAGATGTAGTAGAAGAGGAGAAAGGGCAGATCTATGCTGCAATTGAAAATCAAGGGCCTAACCAGCAGTTCTCAGTCATCCATACTCCAGCAGAGTATCAGGGTAAGCCTTTCAAGCTTTTGATTGATTCAGGCAGTTCTCATTCATTCATTTCCCCTGGATGCTTGCGTAAGCTAGTCTTAGAACAGAAATCAGGGAAACCTATGCAAGTTGAATTGGCCAGTGGGAAGACTCTTTTCACTCACCATGAGACAGATCTTATCCAGTTCAATCTAGATGGTAATGTAACCGACTGTCAGTTCAAAGTCTTACCTCTAGGAGTTTTTGACGGAATCCTTGGAATGGATTGGCTCCACAAATATCAAGCTGACATACACTGTCACAATGGAACCATTTCCTTCCATGACCTTCACGGGAACAAAGTCCATGGAACTGGAGTTTCCGGATCCCCAAACCTTCAGTTAGTAAAAGCTTCCAGGTTACTGAAAGGACTTAGGAAGAAGCAGCAAATTTATGTTGTCAAAATGAACCCAGTAGACTCAAAACTTAAAGCTAAAGAACCAGAATGGTTAAGTGAATTTGATGATCTATTCCCAGCAGAGCTAACTGAAATGCCTCCAATTCGGGAATTAGATCATGTGATTGAATTGACCCCCGGAGCTCAACCAGTAGCCCTACGCTCTTACAAAATGCCAGTTCCTGAAGCCATCGAACTCAAGGAACAGCTTAGGCAGCTGTTAGAACAAGGGTTTGTAAGACCCAGTGTTTCGCCTTGGGGTGCGCCAGTTCTCTTTCAGAAAAAGAAAGATGGAACACTTAGACTCTGTGTGGACTACAGAGGTCTAAATCAGCTGACAGTTAAGAATAAGTATCCTATCCCAAGGACTGATGAGCTTTTGGACAGGCTAAATGGAGCCCAGATCTTCACAAAAATAGATCTCAAATCCGGGTATTACCAGATCAGGATCAATGATCCAGATATACCAAAAACAGCCATCAATACTCGCTATGGGCATTATGAATTTACTGTCATGCCGTTTGGATTAACTAATGCCCCAGCTACATTCAATCGCCTAATGCAAGACATCCTCAGAGAATACTTGGATGACTTTGTTCTAGTTTTCTTTGATGACATTCTGATTTACTCAAGAAATACAGCCGACCATGAGACTCATGTCCGAAAAGTTCTTGAGATTCTAAGGAAGCATCAACTCTTTGCCAAAAAGAGCAAATGCACTTTCTCTGCCGACCACGTTGAATACTTGGGTTTCCTGGTATCCAAAGATGGAATTTCTCCAGATTCCGCAAAAATCCAAGCTGTCATAGATTGGCCCGAACCAAAGACAGTGAAAGAAGTCAGAGGATTCTTGGGATTGACTGGTTGGTATAGAATTTTTATACCAAAATATGCTCTCATAGCTTCCCCCCTGACTAACCTTCTCAAAAAGAATATCCCATTTCAATGGTCTGCCAAAGTGCCAAAGTGCTTTTGATAAGCTGAAGACTGCCTTGGTAACCAGTCCCATTCTGAAACTGCCAGATTTCTCTCTACCCTTTAAGGTAGTAACTGATGCAAGTGGTTTTGCCCTGGGAGGTGCACTCATGCAGGAAGGTCATGCAATGGCCTATGAATCCCGAAAGCTCAGAACACATGAGAGGAATTATGCTGTCCACGACTTGGAATTGCTTTTAGTAGTCTATGCCTTAAAGTTGTGTGGACATTACCTACTGGGTAAAAGGTTTACTTTGATGACAGATCATCAGAGCTTAAAGTGGATCTTTACTTAGAAGGACCTCAACATGCGCCAAAGAAGGTGGATGCAGACCTTGCAGGAATTTGATTTTGAAATCAAGTACCGCCCAGGCAAAGAGAATGTGGTAGCAGATGCTCTCAGCAGAAAAACCTCCTTGCTTGCAATTACTGTAATATCAAATCCTTTGATTACTCAAGCAAGTGAGAAGATCATGCAAGATAGATTCTTTGGCCCTATTGCTACCCTACTTATGCAGGAAAGCAAAACTCCGCAAGAGTTGAACAGAGTTCAAGGGTACAGCCTGGATGATGGCATTATGTATTATAACCGCAGGTTATGCATTCCCAATGATGAGGGAACCAAGAACCAAATTCTGAATGAAGCCCACGACAGCCTTATTGCAGGACATCCAGGTTTCATTAAGACCTACATGTGGTTTGAAAAAGGATGTGATGAATCATGTACGTCAATGTCTGACATGCCAAAAAGTCAAAGCTGAAAGAGTAAAAATGCCTGGGAAGTTACATCCATTGGACATCCCCCAGATGAAGTGAGAATGTATCAGTATGGACTTCATTACTGGATTACCTTCAGTGCAATCAGGTTACAACTCCATCTTCGTGGTAGTCGACAGACTAACCAAAGTTGCCCATCTGATTCCAGTAAAAGAAACCTACACTGCAGTGGATGTGGCCAGAATGTTCCTCAAAGAAATCTTCAGATTGCATGGCCTACCGAGGAGAATAGTAAGTGATCGAGATCCCAAATTTACTTCAAGGTTTTGGACTGCATTTTTTGAAGCAGTGGGAACTTTCTTGGATCTCAGCACAGCTTATCACCCTGAGACCGATGGTCAAACTAAAAGGGTAAACCAAGTAATTGAAGATATACTTCGGACATGCTGTGGCAGGGAACCCAAGAAGTGGCTAAGCTATCTGCATCTAGTCGAGTTCGCCTACAATGCTTCTTATCACCGAAGTATCGGGATGAGCCCTTTTAAAGCTCTGTATGGACAAGATTGCTTAACTCCATTAACTTGGTCTGACCCATTGATTAAGGTCGAGATGTCCAGACAGATGCTTGACGACATGGAGCAACAGATGCAGTCAATTCGTAAAGATATTAAAGCTGCCCAGGATAGACAGAAGCAATATGCGGATAAGAAGAGGACAAATAGAGAATTCAAAGAAGCAGATATGGTCTTCATTCGAGTACGGCCCAAAAGAAGTTCCTTATCTCTTGGGAAGTACAAGAAGTTATCACCCAGATATTGTGGGCCATATCTGATTACAAAGAAAGTAGGTGACTTAGCCTACGAGGTTCTTCTGCCTCCTCATCTCAAAATTCATAATGTATTTCATGTAAGCCTTCTAAAGGAATATGTGCCAAACTCAAATTATATGCTTGATGATGAAATCCTAACCTCTTCAACCCAAGGACAGATGGAACTCCAACCTGAAGAAATTCTCGATGTTCGAGAAAAGCTTCTCAGGAACAGAATTCTCAGAGAATTATTAGTAAAATGGAAGTTCTATCCTTTTGAAGATGCCACCTGGGAGAATGAAGCTGATCTGTTTGCGGGATAATCCCCAGTTTGCGAGATGAGGACATCTCGCGTTTTTCAAGTGGGAGAGAATGTAAGATTCCTCCTCAGCCTCTCAAGATGTCCAGCATCTTCCCGTGTAATCAAATCCCTCTTCAGAAATATAAAAGATCTTATTTCTAAGTGTTTTAGCCTAGAGAGAGAAAATTATTCTAGAGAGAGAATATTCAGATTATGAATATTTTTGGATAGAAAAATAACTCATCCTATTAAAATAAGTTCCCCTGAAACAGAAATTCAAAAAGAATTTTCCAATGTACAATTGGAATTAATTGGAAATAGGTATAAAGGACCTTCGTCTAAGGGTCTAGATTTTCAAAAAATTTTGGATTATGGTCCAATTAAGGTTCCTATGGGCCAATAGCATTAATCCATGTGTAGGGAGGAGATAAATCCAATTTGTAAAAGAAGATACCCAAAAATGAGTAAATGCTCACATAAGATGAAGAGTTGAAAATGTACAAGGTTTATTAGTAAAAAACTATGAGCAATATTAAAAATATGAGATATTTTGGGTATCCAAAAATGAGTAAATGCTCACATAAGATAAAGAGTTGAAAATGTACAAGGTTTATTAGTAAAAAAAACTATGAGCAATATTAAAATGATTCCATTATGACACATATGTAAGGAAGGGGAGTTCTTTAAAGGAGGTGCATATTTCACATAAGATGAAGAGTTGAAAATGTACAAGGTTTATTAGTAAAAAAACTATGAGCAATATTAAAATGATTCCATTATGACACATATGTAAGGAAGGGGAGTTCTTTAAAGGAGGTGCATATTTCACATAAGATGAAGAGTTGAAAATGTACAAGGTTTATTAGTAAAAAAACTATGAGCAATATTAAAATGATTCCATTATGACACATATGTAAGGAAGGGGAGTTCTTTAAAGGAGGTGCATATTTCACATAAGATGAAGAGTTGAAAATGTACAAGGTTTATTAGTTAAAAAAAACTATGAGCAATATTAAAATGATTCCATTATGACACATATGTAAGGAAGGAGAGTTCTTTAAAGGAGGTGCATATTTCACATGCTTGAATGAGTTTTAAACTCATAAAAATTGAGATATTTCATCTCTCCTCTCTCCTAATTCAAGTCTAGTTCCAAAAAGTTAGCTTAACTGACCTAAAAATGGTCAAAACTTGACCAAACTGATTTGGAAAATTCTAGAATCAGTTTGTTTGGTTAGGAGCTCAATTTTTCCTATAAATAGAAGCCTCCCCCTTGTTGAAAAATATATAGTGTTTATGCATCGTTACTCTACTCCACCTAAGCCAAGAACTGTGAATTCATTTAATAATTCACTAGTTTTTGGAGCTTCCCTCTTTCTTCAATCCCCATTAGTGGCTCCATCAACATACTTAACCAATTGATTGGTTGGGGGCCTCTACCGTGAACAAAGAATCAAGCAAGTTGTAAGGTAATTAGTGAATATTGATCTTTCTATAATTTCTCAATGTTTCTCTCTTCTCAACCCCTCTCAAGCTTGAGAAGCTTAATTGGTATGTTTTTTTTAAATGCTATTGAAGTTTATTGGTGAATAGTAGTGAAGAGTTACATAATTTAATAAATGCTATTGAGGTTAATTTTCATTTATGTTTAAATTCTAATGATTTTTATGTAAATTCTCTCTCTCACTCAAGAAATGGTCATACTCATGACCCATTCTCAATCCAAATCAAGCTTTTCATAAAGCTTTTCCTTAACCCAAGATTAAGCTATGCTTGAGGCCAAATTAATGGCTTTTTTCTATGCTTTTAGTTTATGTATATTGATAATCCAATCCATTATGGATTAATGATCCAATTAGAGACCATTTTAATTATTTTCTTAATAATAAGCTTTATCCCTTAGAAAAATTGAGATTTATCAGTCTAGCATCGGAGCTATGGCGAAATTTTTATAAAAATTATGCATAAAATAATTTTATTCAAAGCATAAAAAGAGGACTTCCTACCATATTCTAGGAATTATCATCCTAGATTAATTGAAAAACTTTCATTATAATCATGGAGAAATTGAAATTTAATATCATGCATAAAGGATAAATTTTTATATCAAAAGTGTTATTTTTAGCAATTTTCATTTTTATGCATAGAAGTATGCATAATGGTTAAATTTTTATATCAAAAGTGTTACTTTTACCATTTTTTATTTTATGCATAGAAGTATGCATAATGGTTAAATTTTTATATCAAAAGTGTTACTTTTACCATTTTTTATTTTATGCATAAAAGTATGCATAATGGTTAAATTTTTATATCAAAAGTGTTACTTTTACCATTTTTATTTTCATGCATAGAAGTATGCATAATGGATAAATTTTTATATCAAAAGTGTTATTTTTACCATTTTTATTTCATGCATAGAAGTATGCATAAAGGATAAATTTTTATACCAAAAGTGTTATTTTTATCAATTTTTATTTTCATGCATAGAAGTATGCATAATGGATAAATTTTTATATCAAAAGTGTTATTTTTATCAATTTTTATTTTCATGCATAGAAGTATGCATAAAGGATAAATTTTTATACCAAAAGTGTTATTTTTATCAATTTTTATTTTCATGCATAGAAGTATGCATAATGGATAAATTTTTATATCAAAAGTGTTATTTTTATCAATTTTTATTTTCATGCATAGAAGTATGCATAAAGGATAAATTTTTATATCAAAGTGTTATTTTTATCAATTTTTATTTTCATGCATAGAAGTATGCATAAAGGATAAATTTTTATATCAAAAGTGTTATTGTTATCAATTTTTATTTTCATGCATAGAAGTATGCATAAAGGATAAAATTTTATATCAAAAGTGTTATTTTTATCATTTTTATTTTCATGCATAGAAGTATGCATAAAGGATAAAATTTTATATCAAAAGTGTTACTTTTATCATTTTTATTTCATGCATAGAAGTATGCATAATGGTTAAATTTTTATATCAAAAGTGTTACTTTTATCATTTTTATTTTCATACATAAGAGTATGTATAAAGATATATTTTTATTATAAAAGTGTTACTTTTATAAAAATTGATTTTAATGTATATAGGTATTTTTTTTAAAAAAAAAGATAAATTTTAATCGGAGATCGACGTAAATGAATATTCCTCGAGAAATCCATATTTTGAAATTGTAAACAAATATTCATCGTAGGAAATTTTAGAAAAAGAGAAACTAAGATAGTACCTTTCGAGAAGATAAATTTAGAGATAACCTTTCAGACCTAAACTCGGACTCAGATTATTGATCAAGACCTAATTCCTTCGTGAGTTTCAATCAATGACGATGTGTCCAGTTCGGGGAAAATGTATTCAATCACCCATCGAATCAAAAACTAAGTTAAGACTTGTGACTTGATCTAAGAATCAAGTTAACAGAATTTGAAGAATTCTGTTTGGAATTGAAAATTGGATTTATGATATACTCATGGTATTCAAACAAAAATCAAAACTGTAAACTTGCATAGAAACCCTGCCTTCTTAAAAGACTGTCTTACGCCAGAATGCTGGAGGGAGCATTTGGCATATATGTTTATCTAAGGGAAGTTCGGTTGCAACAGCTGGCGGGGAGTGTTCGAGGGACAGCTCACGCGGCAAGGCTTGCCGAGGTCTTGACCAGCCTCGGTATGGTTAAAATGGTGCGCTTCCGGTACGATGGACGAGGGCCGACAAAGCGGTCCCTGAGTGAAGTGCCAGGACACCTAAGGAGGATCCTGGAGGGTTCTGACCAGGCGATGCACGGGCTCGCGGTGCCGAGGACATCCATGCGTATGTCGAGGAAGATATTATATGATGGACCTATGTTTTTTTTTTAAATTTATAATCTATCATTGGATCTCGTTGTTGACTTGCTGGTCTCAACGGAGAGTCCAGAGTGATACTGTTTTGTTGAGAAACAAGGACTCAATGAAAATTTTGAAGTATGACATGTATAAATCGTAAATTGTTTTTCAAGGATTGTTTTTATTAAAGTTTTAATAAAGAGGAGTGCGTGCGTATCTGTTTTCTAAAGCTAAAGTTAAGGCAATTCAATTATGGGTGGGTGAGTACTTATTTGGTTCCACCGATTCCAGTGGTAGGGTGGTGGCTAACCCATGGGCCGGATGGGGTTAGGCTGGAATCAGTGGAGTTTTAATAATCAAATTGCAAAATCTTAGGATTACGCTAAGATTCGAGTAGTTAAATAATCTCCTGATAAATTTTTTAATAAGTAGATCAACGGCTGTGCCTGACCTGGATCAGGAAAAAAGCGTTGAATTTACTAAAATGATCAAATTATATCAGTGATAGTTTCCTTCTATCTGGTTTATCCAGTTAAAGGATAACTTAGAATTGATCACGTTAGAAAAATTCGTTTAAAAAAAATAAAATTCATAATGGCGGAATCGCCCCCGCTTTCCGGGCATGGGAATTTTTTCCGGTTTCGGTTTTTGGAGTGACCACCAGCCTAGTCTCGTGCCCGGACATTCGAGAGCGAGACCCCGAGTGAGAAACCCCGCCCCGCGCATGTGGGGGCTGCTTCCGTTGTTCGGCTACCGAGAGTCCGGCGCGCGGAGGGGGCGGAGGGAT
The DNA here is from genome assembly GCF_041138505.1 of Cibotium barometz. NCBI lineage: Eukaryota > Viridiplantae > Streptophyta > Polypodiopsida > Cyatheales > Cibotiaceae > Cibotium > Cibotium barometz. The sequence goes on along the minus strand of NC_141081.1, from coordinate 3,357,570 downwards.
CTCACAACAAGTCTATGATGTGCTTTAATGTTGGCCTATCGCCTTATTGATACTTGGTAGGCGAGGAGTATTCTACTCCAGACCGATGCCTTGGTTGGTAGGGGGTAGCCTTGCCTAAAGTGAGCTAATAGATTCCTGGATAATGCCTTGTGTTAAACATGGTACCAGGATCGATGTTAGTTTTGCCTTAGGAAGGTCGCCATTGTGTGTAAAAATTATCACGTGCATAAAAAAAATAAAGGCAAAAGGCTCCTGTAACTCTGATGTTTCTTGTGTCCCTAGGCTCGTGGTATTAACTTGTTCTTAGAGTAGACACAGTGTGGTCATCTGTTTATTTATTAAGCTTGGTTATTTTCCTTGACTTAGGCCAGTTATAAACCTTGATTAACCTTTGACACCTTGCTAGCTCTTGATTTACTTTCAATAATTTTAAACTCCTGTTAATTTGCTACACTAGCTCATTCATGTGACCCTTAAGCTAAGTTCTCATAGCAACATCCATTCTGGTCTAACATGCTTGAATTTATACACTTTATATCTTTTGAATTCCAGCATACTTTCACTCTACTTCCCTATTTTACAGAGACGGTCTACCACAACACCCCTCTCGAGCTTACCATACCATAGCTTCCAAGGACGGAATCTACATCAGGAAGGGGAGCATGTTAACCCATGTGACGGACATTGAGACGTACTATGTTTTACGTCATTAATTTAAATATTCTGAGTCATGGGCCGGGCTTGTCGGCACCATATGTTAAGGATGAAGGGATTGGGTGATCGCCGATGAGAGGCGCACCTTGAATATCAGTAGGATAAGGGTTAGGATCGGCCGGCCATGTATGGGTGCCCAAGTGTGAACGGCCAAGTCACCTATAAGAGTCAAATGTAACCCTAAAATCCTCATTCTCATGTGTTGTGAATACAAGAGTGCTCTTGCCTTATCTCCTTGGTTTCCTTCTCCTGCGTGAGAGAGAGAGAGAGAGAGAGAGAGTGAGAGAGTGATCGAGCACTGTGTAGCGGCACGGCGGCGGAGAGGCGGTAGAGCGGCGATGGCGGCGGCTCCTTCTTCACTGCGACGCGGGAATCCTTCAAGGCGGCGAGCGGTGAGTGACACACCTTTTGCATTCTGTTTGAGCTTCCTTCCCTGGTTGTATGCTTGCAGCCATTCATGGCTCGCATACGGTGCTCGGCAAGTCCCCAGCTACGACTTGTGCGGCAAAAGCGCACACTAGGCCTTCCATAATCTTGAAGGCATATTAAATGGTAGAATGGCACCACTGCCATTCTCCGTACATTCAATCAATGGTAGTGGTGCCATTCTCAAGGCCTCGCATCCCATCATCTAGAGGAGTACAATGGCACCACTGTCATTCTCCGTACATTCAATCAATGGTAGTGGTGCCATTCTCAAGGCCTCGCATCCCATCATCTAGAGGAGTGCAATGGCACCACTGCCATTCCCTCTTATTTTGAAGGAAGAATGGTAGTGGCTACCATTATCAAGTCCACCCACGACATGCCATTATCCCTTACATTCAAGGAAGAGTTATAGTGGTGCCATTCTCCCTTACATTCTACGAAGAATGGCAGTGGTGCCATTCTCAAGGCACCACTGCCATTCTTCCTTGAAGAATGGCACCACTCCCATCACTCACCTGCAAGGGGAGAATGGCACCACTACCATTCTCAATGGAAGTGGTGCCATTCTCAAGGCCTCCCATCACTCACCTACTGCAAGGGGAGAATGGCACCACTACCATTCTCAATGGCAGTGGTGCCATTCTCAAGGCCTCCCATCACTCACCTACTACAAGGGGAGAATGGCACCACATATGTAATTCTTCCTTGAGTGCAAGGAAGAATGACAGTGTGGTGGCATTCTTAATGCCTCCTGACCCATAGCCTTGAAGGGGAGAATAGCACCATTGCCATTCTTTCTTGAATGCAAGGAAGATGGTAGTGGTGCCATTCTCAAGGCCTCAAATCCCATGATCTAGAGGTGCAGAATGGCACCACTGCTGTTCCCCCCTTACTCTTAGGGAAGAATGGCAGTGGGCTGCCATTCTCAAGTCCTCCCATCACCTTGAAGGAAAGAATGGGAGGACATGCCATATTCTACCTTAAATTCAAGGAAGAATGGCAGTGGTGCCTTTCTCCCTGACATTCTAGAAAGAATGGTAGTGCCTCCATTCTCACAAGGCCTCCTATCACTTCATGGGCAGAATGGCACAAGTGCCATTCCCCCTTACATTCAAGGAATGGTAGTGGTGCCATTCTCAAGGCCTTCCATCACCATGAAGTCATTTTAAATGATAGAATGGCACCATTGCCATTCTCCTTACATTCAAGGAATGATAGTAGTGCCATTCTCAAGGCCTCACATCCCATCATTTTGAGGGAGAGAATGGCACCACTTACATTCTTCTTGAATGCAATAAAGATAGGAGTTATGCCATCATCAAGGTCTTAAATCCCATCACCTAGAGGGCAAGAATGGCATGACTACCATTCCCCCCTTACTCTCAAGGAAGAATGGTAGTGATTGCCATTCTCAATTCCCATCACCCTTAAGGGGAGAACGGCATGACATGCCATGTTTCCCTTACATTCAAGGAAGAATGGCAATGGTGCCACTCTCCCTTATATTCTAGGAAGAATGGCAGTGGTGCCATTCACAAGACCTCTTATCACTTCATGGGGAGGATGGAACTAGTGCTATTCTTCCTTCAATTCAACGAATGGCAGTGGTGCCATTCTCAAGGCCTTCCATCACCTTGAGGTCATGTTAAATGGTAGAATGGCACCACTTCCATTCTCCTTACATTCAAGGAATGGCAATGGTGCCATTCTCAATGCTTCACATTCCATCATCTAAAGGGGTAGAATGGCACCACTGCCATTCCCCCTTACTTTGAGGGATGAATGGCAGTGAGACTGCCATTTTCAAGTCCTCTCATCACCTTGAAGGGGAGAATGGTAGGACATGTCATTCTACCTTACATTCAAAAAATAATGGCAGTGGTGCCTTTCTCCCTTACATTCTAGGAAGAATGGTAATGGTTCCATCCACAAGGCCTCCTATCACTTCATGGGGAGAATGACACCAGTGCTTGCCATTCTCCCCTACATTCAAGAAATTGCAGTGGTGCCATTCTCAAGGCCTTCCATCACCATGAAGTCATTTTAAATGGTAGAATGGCACCATTGCTAGTCTGCTTACATTCAAGGAATGACAGTAGTGCCATTCTCAAGGTCTCACATCCCATCATCTTGAGGGGGAGAATGGCACCACTTATATACTTCTTGAATGCAAGGAAGATGGGAGTGATGCCATCATCAAGGCCTGCAATCCCATCACCTAGAGGGGTAGAATGGCATGACTTCCATTCCCCCCTTACTCTCAGAACAGTGGTTGCCATTCTCAAGTCCTCCCATCACCTTGAAGGGAAGAATGGCACAACATGCCATTTCTCCCTTACATTCGGTAGTGGTGCCATTCTCCCTTACATTCTAGGAAGAATGGCAGTGGTGCCATTCACAAGGCCTCTTATGACCATGTGGAGAATGGCACTAGTGCAATTCTCCCTTACTTTTTCAAGGAATGGCAGTGGCGCCATTCTCAAGGCCTTCCATCACCTCGAAGTCATCTTAAATGGTAGAATGGTAGAATGGCAGTGGCGCCATTCTCAAGGCCTTCCATCACCTCGAAGTCATCTTAAATGGTAGAATGGCACCATTGCCATTCTCCTTACATTCAAGGAGAATGGCAATAGTGCCATTGTTAGGGCCTCACATCCCATTATCTAGAGGGGTACAATGGCACCATTGCCATTCCCCATTACTTTCAGGTAAGAATGGCAATGACCTCCATTATCAAGTTCTCCCATCACCTTGAACGGGAGAATGGCATGATATGCCATTCTCCCTTACATTCAAGGAAGAATTACAGTGGTGCCATTCTCTCTTAAATTCTAGAAAGAATGGCAATAGTGTCATTCTCAAGGCCTCCTATCACTCATTTTGAAGACAAGAATGGCACCACCGCCATTCTTCCTTGAATGCAAGGAAGAATGGTAGTGGTGCCATTCTCAATGCCTCCCATCCCATCACCTTAAAGGGGAGAATCGCACCACTTCAATTCTTCCTTGAATGCAAGGAAGAGGGGAGTGATGCCATTCTCAAGGCCTCAAATCCCATTATCTAGAGGCGTAGAATGACACCAGTGCCATTCCCCCATTACTTTCAAGGAAGAATGGCAATGGTTGCCATTCTCAAGTCCTCCAATCACCTTGAAGGGGAGAATGGCATGACATGCCATTTCTCCCTTACATTCAAGGAAGAATGGGAGTGGTGCCATTCTCCCTTACATTCTAGGAAGAATGGCCTGTGGTGCCATTCACAAGGCCTCTTATCCCCTCATGAGGAGAATGGCACGAGTTCTATTCTCCCTTACATTCAAGGAATGGGACTAGTGCCATTCTCAAGGCCTTCCATCACCTTGAAGTCATCTTAAATGGTAGAATGGCACCATTGCCATTCTCCTCCTTACATTCAAGGAATGGCAGTAGTGACATTCTCAAGGCCTCACATTCTATTATCTAGAGGGGTAGAATGGCACCACTTCCATTCCCCCTTACTTTGAGAGAAGAATGGCGGTGACTTCCATTCCCCTTACTTTGAGGGAAGAATGGCGGTGACTTCCATTCTCAATTCCTCCCATCACCTTGAAGGGGAGAATAGCATGACATGCCATTATCCCTTCCATTCAAGGAAGAATTGCAGTGGTGCCATTCTCCCTTACATTCTAGGAAGAATGGCAGTGGTACCATTATCCCTTACATACTTTGAAGAATGGAAGTGGTGCCATTCTCAATGCCTCTCATCCCATCACCTTGAAGGGGAGCATGGCACCACATACATTCTTCCTTGAATGCAAGGAAGATGGGAGTGGTGACATTATTAAGGCCTCAAATCCCATGATCTCGAGGAGGGTAAGAATGGCACCATTGCCATTCCCCCCTTACTCTCAGGACAGAATAGCAATGGTTTCCATTCTCAAGTCCTCCCATCACTTTGAAGGGGAGAATGGCGGGACATGCCCTTTTGCCCTTACATTCAAGGAAGAATGGAAGTGGTGCCATTCTCCTTTACATTTTAGGAAGAATGGTATTGGTGCCATCCTTGAGGGGTAGAATGGCACCAGTGCCATTTCCCTTACATTCTAGGAAGAATGGCAGTGGTGCCATTCACAAGCCCTGTTATCACTTCATGGGGAGAATGGCACCACTGCCATTCTCCCTTACTTTCAAGGAATGGCAGTGTCGCCATTCTCAAGGCCTTCCATCACCTTGAAGTCATCTTAAATGGTAGAATGGCACCATTGCCATTCTCCTTACATTCAAGGAATGGCAATAGTTTCATTATAAGGGCCTCATATCCCAATATCTATAGGGGTACAATGGCACCACTGGCATTCCTCATTACTTTGAGGTAAGAATGGCAATGACCTCCATTATCAAGTCCTCCCACCATCACTTTGAACGGGAGAACATTTAGCACGATATTCCATTCTCCCTTACATTCAAGGAAGAATTGCAGTGGTGCCATTCTACCTTACATTCCTGGAAGAATGGTAATGGTGCCATTCTCAAGGCATCCCATCACTCACCTTGAAGGGCAGAATGACACCACTACCATTCTTCCTTGAATATAAGGAAGAGTGTCAGTGGTGCCATTCTCAATGCCGCCTGTCCCATCACCTTGAAGAGGAGAATGGCACCACTTACATTCTTCCTTGAATGCAAGGAACATGGCAGTGGTGCCATTCTCAAGGCCTCAAATCCCATCATCTCAAGGGGCAAAATGGCACCACTGCCATTCCTCCCTTACTCTCTCAGGCAAGAATGGAAGTGGATGCCATTCTCAAGTCCTCCCATCACCTTGAAGGGGAGAATGGCATGACATGCCATTTCTCCCTTACATTCAAGGAACAATGGCAGTGGTACCATTCTCCCTTACATACTTTGAAGAATGGCATTGGTGCCATTCTCAATGTCTCCCGTCCCATCACCTTGAAGGGGAGAATGGCATCACTGCCATTGTTCCCTTACATTTTAGGTATTGGTATTGGTGCTATTCACAAGGCCTCTTATCACTTCATGGGGAGAATGGCACGATTGCCATTCTCCCTTACACTCAAGGAATGGTAGTGGTGCCATTCGCAAGGCCTTCCATCACCTTGAAGTCATCTTCTTAAATGGTAGAATGGCACCATTGCCATTCTACTTACATTCAAGGAATGGCAGTAGTGCCACTCTAAGGTCCTCACATCCCATTATGTAGAGGGGTAGAATGGCACCACTTCCATTCGCCCTTAGTTTCAGGGGAAGAATGGCAGTGGCTTCCATTCTCAAGTCCTCCCATTACCTTGAAGGGGATAATGGCACGATATGCCATTCTCCCTTACATTCAAGGAAGAATAACACTGCTGCTATTCTCCCTTACGTTCAAGGAAGAATGGTAGTGGTGCCATTAACAAGGCTTCCTATCACTTCATAGGGAAAATGTGACCAATCCAATTCTCCCTTACATTCAAGGAATGGCACTCTCAAGACCTTCCATCACCTTGATGTCATCTTAAATGGTGAAATGGAACCAGTACCATTCTCCTTACATTCAAGGAATGGCAGTGGTGTCATTCTCAAGGCCTCACATCCCATCATCTTAAGGGGTAGAATGGCACAATGACATTCCCATTACATTCAAGGAATAGTAGTGTTGGCGTTCTCGGCCCCACATCCCATCATCTTGAGGGGTAGACTGGTACCATTAGCATCCCCCTTACTTTCAGGGAAGAATCGTAGTGGCCTGCCATTCTCAAGTCCACCCATCCCCTTGAAGGGGAGAATGGCACGACATGGCATTTTCCTACATTCAAGAAAGAATTGTAATGGTGCCATTATCCCTTACATTCAGGAAGAATGGCAGTGGTGCCATTCTCAATGCCTCCCCGTCCTATCACCTTAAAGGTGAGAATGGTAGTGGTGCCATTCTAGGAAGAATGGCAGTGGTGCAATTCTCAAGGCCTCACATCACTCACCTCCAATGGGAGAATAGCACCAGTGTCATCCTTATTTGAATGCAAGGAGGATGGGAGTGGTGCCATTCTCAAGGCCTCAAATCTCAACCTCTGGAGGGGCAGAATGGCACCACTGCCATTCCCTCCTTACCCTCAGAGAAGAATGGCAGTGGTTGCCACTCTCAAGTCCTCCCCATCACTTTGAAGGGGAGAATGGCGCATGACATGCCATTTCGTCCTTACATTCATGGAAGAATGGCAATGGTGCCATTCTCCCTTACATTCTAGGAAGAATGGCAGTGGTATCATTCACAAGGCCTCTTATCACTTAATGGGGATGTGAGACCCCGCTCCCTCTGAGATGCCCCCTCCGAGGGCGCTGGCGGCGGAAGCAACATTAGCCTTTTGCACGGGGTAAGAATCAACACTCTAGGCCTTGAACTTGGATATCCAGACAAGAGACTAGCTCGACGGTGGTTCCTCCAAAACTGAACCCGAAAAAACTTCCCTCGCCCTCGAAAGGCATGGGCAATTCCACGAGGAAAATCATCTAACGGGAGAATTGATATAACAAGTCAAATCTTAACTAACCAAACTAATCCGATCGAACCCGAAAGTCACATGGTCAGATCAAGGAAGAGACTTGCACTTGGTCCATAGAATCATCGCTTTTTTCCCTCTTTAGTGAGGCATAACGCTGATTCCCTCCCAAAGGCAAGGGTCTTCCTAGGACTTAATCTAACTAAGGTAACTTAATCGTAACTATTTGTATCGCAGGAATCCCCCCAATCCAGCCTATTTGTATCGCAGGAGTCCCCCGATCCACCAGTCGAGGCCCATGGGTTAGCCAACCGCCCAACCACTATATTGGTGGGATTCCTTTATAAAAATTTGGTTATGTTTTGTCCAGGTACCGAGGAAAAGATTTTCCAAACCCCCTAGTCGGCGCTTCAAGCAAAATTCAAGGTAGTCATACCACTTACACACCCAATATGAAATTGCCATTTTAACATATTTGGCTGTCTTTAAAACAATCTTTCAATGAAATCATAGTATTATTGATCATAATCCTCCAAAATATTGAGTCCATTGTTTTACAAAATATATCATCCATACTTTCCATTGAAGAATAGCTGGTCAGTCCCACCAACGAGATCCAATATCAAAGTTCAGTTCACAAAAGTAATTCTTTTCAGTTCATCTGTATCTTCCTCGATGTACGCATGGGTGTCCTAGCAACCGCGAGCCCGTGTATCACCTGGTCAGAACCCTCTAGGATCCTACTTAGGTGTCCTAGCATTTCACTCAGGGACCGCTTCGTTAGTCCTTGCCCATGGTACCAAAAGCTCACCATTTTAACCATACCAAGGCTGGTGAAAACCTCGGCAGGCTTTGCCACAAGCAAGGTCCCTCGATGACTCCCGGCTAGTTGTTGCAAAAACGACTCTCTCCTTAGTTAATCATATACCAAATGCTTCCTCCAACATTCTGGCGTAAAACAATCCTTTAAAAGAAAACAGAGTTTCTATCCAAGTAGAATTCCCAGTTCAAGATTGGTTCCACAAAACCCTTTTCCCATAATCCAGATTTTCTTAATGAGAATCATTGATCTCTCATCAGGGTAATCTACCCATCATTTGATTGAATGTCCAACTAGATTCTTGGTGATTTCGGTTAAGGGAAAACTACGCTAATTCAATGGTAGTCTATTCTTTGAGTCAAGAATTTGAATTGGTCTCAAGGTTTTTGCTTGATTCAAATTCGAGAGATGGGCAAGTAGTTTAGTGGTCGCCCTTCTCACAGTCGTGGTCTAACCAAAATTATTCGGTTTACTTCTAACTTTGATTCCTAAGGATTTTCCTCACATAAAAATCTATTGAGCTTCTAACCATAAGGAAAATTCTAACTTTATGAACTTCATTCCTTCCTAACCACAATAGATTAAGAAATAGTTCTATACGAGAATATCGAGATTTTATAAAAATACTCTTCTTCCATTAATCTAATTATGGGTATATATCAATTTGGTGATTTATCCACAAAAAATCTAAGAATATTCTTTCCACCAACTTAATTATCAACATTAAAATACCCTAATTTTCTAGGTGGAATTATGGTGAAAATTCCTCTTTTGTCATCAAAGTTAATTTAAACCTTTTTCTACTTAAAATACTATAAAAATTTCTCTTCTTATTTAAATACAAATATCCATTTTTTGAATATGCCAAAAACTCCCCTTTTGCATTTAAATTATTGAATTCCAAATGTCATGGGAATTCCTTTTTTATAATTTAAAAATTCTTATGCATAATTTTTTTTTTCAAAAATTCATCTTTTAAATTAAATAAAAATATCCATTATTTTGAATATTTAAAAAATTCATCTTTTTGCATTTAAATGAATGAATTCCAAATGTTATGGGAATTCCTCTTTTATGATTTAAAAATTCTAATGCATAAATTTATCACAAACTTATCTTTTTCTTAATTAAATAATTATGCATAAATACAAGAAAGTATTCTTTCTTAAAAATGGTCAAAATCATTCTTTTTGCTTTATATTTCTAAACCTACAATATGGTAGGAGTTCCTCTTTTAGTATTATGCATAAAAATAAGATATGTATTTTTTTTCAGAAAAATTTACCATAACATCGCTGCTCTTACTGATAATTTTCAAATTTCTTAGAAGAATAAAAGCTTGTGATGAAAATATGATAGAAGTTCTACTTTTAAGCTTAAATTTAAACTATGAATTTAAATCATAATTTTAACCACCATAATTATAAATATAATTATGATTATCCCACTAGATTAAGCTAAATTCAACATTCCTCTTTTTTCAATTTACTAGAATAATCCTTTTCTCATTTAGAATGAATTAAAGTAGTTTTTTAAATACTCATAAATAATCTAAAGAATTAACCATTATTTTAATAGCACAAAATCATGAAAATATACTTTTCTTAATCTCTAGCTCATCAAGCCTAGAGTTTGGTTTTGGAATAAGAGATTATCTTTGAGAAACATTCTTTTGTTAAAGAATTAGCCTTAGAGATTACTATTCTTTTTGAGAGAGAGATTTGCTTAAAGAAAGCATTAAAAATAAGCATAAAGATTAACTTTTTCTTAATTAAACATTAAGACTCTTAGGGAAAGCTTGATTTAAATTAAAACAATCATTTAGAAAGCTTCTCAAGCTTGAGAGGAGTTGAGAAGAAGGTCATTTAGGAAATTGAAAAAAAACCCATAAAATCCATTCTTACCTCAAGGATTAGCTTGATTCTTTCTCTAGTAGTGAAGCCCTGAACCAATTAATTGGTTAGCAAGAGGAGAAGTGAACTCCAAGAGTTGTTGCAGAGAGAGAGAAGCTTCAAGCTCCCCAAAAGTAGAGGAAAATTAAGGGATAATAGAAAATATGAATATTTTAATGTAATACTCGCATGGTATAGTTCAAAGATGAGAATACAAAGGAATGAGGGTTTATTTATAGGTGAGGGAGGCCTCTAACCAAGTCCAATTAGGTTCTAGAGCTTTCTAGCTTCAATTTGACTCAATTTGGACGAGATTTGGACCTGTTTGGGTCCCTTTTTGATCGAATTTGGTCCAGGAGAGAGGAGAGAGAAAAATATCCCATTTTTTGGATTTAAAAACTCAAGTAATCATGAGAAAAAATTCACCTCGTTGAGGTGGAATTCTCTCACTGAGGTGTCAAAAATGCATCATTTCTCTTAAATATCTCATTTTTTTACTAATATCTCTTAATTTTTAACTAATAAACCTTATACTCAGTCAACTCTTTATCTCATGTGAGCATTTACTCCTTTTTGGTTATTTTCTTTTATTCTTATGATTTATCTCATCCCAACACTTGGATTAATCCTATAGGCCTATTGGAACCTTAATTGGACCATAATCTGTTTTTTTTTAAATCTAGACCCTTAAGGTCCCTTATACCATTTTTAATTGATTCCTAATGCACATTAGAGAATTTATTTTAAACTTCTGTTTCAGGGAAATATATTTTAGAAATAAGGAGAATTTTTATATCCAAAAATATCTCAATATTAAATTACCTCTCTCTAGAATTTTTCTTCTCTCTAGGCAAAAACAAGGAAAAATAATATTTTCTTGCATTCTAAAATAGGGAATGATTACAGGGGATTGAGGTAAAATCTTATTCACATTATTAAGGCTGAGGAGGAAAATTACATCCTCTCCCACTTGAAAATGTGAGATGTCCTCATCTCGCAAAGTGGGGGTAATCTTTTACCAACTCTTCCTCTTTCTCCCAGCTGGCATCTTCTAGAGGGAAGAACTTCCACTTGACTAAAAACTCTCTGAGGACTTTGCTCTTGAGAACCTTCTCCCGAACATCAAGGATTTCTTTAGGTTTGAGTACCATCTGGCCTTGAGTCGGAGAAGTCAATTGTTCATCAAGCACGTGACTCGGGCTGGGTACAATTGACTCGAGTGTTGACTCGAGCTTGAGTCAGAGAAGTCAATTGTTCATCAAGCACGTGGCTTGGGCTAGGTACATATTTCTTAAGCAAACTGACATGGAATACATTATGTACCTTGAGATGGGGAGGCAGAAGAAGTTTATAAGCTAAATCACCTACTTTCTTTATAACAACATATAGTCCACAGTATCTGGGAGAGAGCTTCTTGTACTTTCCTAAAGATAAGGAACTTCTTTTAGGTCATACTCGAATGAAGACCATATCTAATTCTTCAAATATTCTCTGAGATCTCTTTTTATCTGCATATTGCTTTTGCCTATCTTGGGCTGCCTTAATATCTTTACGGATTGATTGTTGCATTTGCTGGTCCATGTCATCAAGCATCTGTCTAGACATCTCGACTCTGATATCAAAGGGTCGGACCAAGTTAATGGTGTAAGGCAATCTTGTCCATATATAGAGCTTTGAAAGGGCTCATCCTAATGCTTCGATGATAAGAAGCATTGTAAGAAAGTTCAACTAGGTGCAAATGGCTTAACCACTTCTTGGGTTCCCTGCCATAGCATGATCGAAGGATATCTTCTATTACTTGATTCACTCTTTCAGTTTGGCCATCTGTAATGGGGTGATAAGCTGTACTGAGATCCAAGAAAGTTCCTACTGATTCAAAGAATGCAGTCCATAATTTTGATGTGAACTTGAGATCTTTGTCATTATTATCCTCCTAGTAGGTGAGCCATGCAATCTGAAGATCTCTTTAAGGAAAACTCTGGCAACATCCACTGCAGTGTATGTTTCTTTTATTGGAATCAGATGGGTAACTTTGGTTAGTCTGTCAACTACCACAAAAAATGGAGTTGTAACCTGATTGCACTGAAGGTAGTCGAGTGACAAAATCCATACTAATACATTCCCACTTCACCTGTTAATCCTAGGAATCCTTTGACTTCCTTTACCATCTTGGGTTCCAACCAATCTACGACTGCTTGGATCTTTGCGGGGTCAAGAGAAATCCCATCTTTAGACACTATGAATCCCAAGTATTCCACACCTGGTCAACAGAGAAAGAACACGTGCTCTTTTTTGCAAAGACTTGGTACTTCCTTAGGATTTCTAGGGCCTTACGCACATGATCTTCATGATCTGCTACATTCTTTGAGTATACCAGGATGTTATCAAAGAAGACAAGAACAAAATCATCCAAGTATTCTCTGAGAATATCTTGCATAAGATGATTAAACATTGCCAAGGCATTAGTCAATCCAAACGGCATGACTGTGAACTCATAATGCCCATAGCAAGTATTGAATTTTGTCTTCGAGATGTCCTGCTCCTTGATTCTAATGTGGTAGTACCTAGATTTGAGATCTATCTTTGTGAACATTTGGGTGTTTCACTTAACCAATCCAGAAGTTCATTGATCCTAGGGATAGGATACTTATTTTTAATTGTTATTTGATTCAATCCTCTATAGTCAATACAGAGTCTTAACGTTCCATCTTTCTTCTTCTGAAAGAGAACGGGCGTACCCCAAGGTGAGACACTGGGTCTGACGAATCCCTGTTCTAATAGTTGTCTTAACTGCTCCTTAAGTTCTATGGCTTGAGGGACTAGCATTTTGTATGCACGTAGGGCTAGCTGATCTTCGGGGGGTTAACTCGATCTCATGATCTACTTCACCAGTCAGAGGCATCTCAGTCAGTTCTTCAGGGAACACATCTGCATACTCACTTAACCACTCTGGTTCTTTAGCCTTGCATTTTATGTCTGCCAGATTCATCTCAAGGACATAAACAGCTTGCCTCTTTCTGAGCCCTTTTAACAATTTAGAAGCTTGCCTCTTTCTGAGCCCTTTTAACAATTTAGAAGCTTCGACTAATTGTAGCACTGGGGATCCGAAAATTCTAGTTCCTTGAACTTTATTCCCGTGAAGGTAAAGGAAAGAGATGGTTCCATTGTGACAATGAATGTCAGCCTAATTCTTATGAAACTAATCATTCCAAGGATTCCATCATAGATTCCCAAGGGTAGGACTTTGAACTGGCAATCTGTTACGTTCACATCTAGACTATGCTGAATAAGGTATGTCTCAAGGTGTGAAAAGAATCTTTCCACTGGCCAATTCCACTTGCATAGGTTGCCCTGATTTTTGATTTAGGACTAACTTACGCACACATCCTAGGGAAATAAAAGAATGAGTACTGCGTGAATCAATCAAAATCTTGAATTTCTTACCCTAGTACTCTGCTGGAGTTTGGAGGACTGAAAATTGACGATTCAGCCCCCTGATGCTCAACTGTGGCATAGATCTGTCCTTTTTCTTCCTCCACTTCCTCAGCTATAGTGAAACGGCTCTAGCTATTGCAGTCTGAGGTGGAAATCTCTCTTTCGTTTTCCCAATTCTGGGAGGGAGTTCAGAGACTGCTCTGCATGGAGGTTGCATGCTAAGCTGGCACTCTTTTGGGATTACCCTGATTTTGGCGGGGGACCTTGATTGGAATGATACGAAGGAGTCTGTATCTGAACTCTAGGACCCTGGCTTCCTTGGCCCACAGAAGGAGATGGGCAATCCTTGAGCTCGTGCCCAAACACTTGATAACCAAAACACCTATTCTCACTGAAGCTCTTCCCTCTGCATTCTTGAAAGAGCCGAAGTTCCTAAGAAAGAGCTTTGAGGAAAAGGTCTTCCTTCATTCCTGAAACTTCATGTCTCTAGTTTTGATTGGGACCTTGGTGTCTCTTTGGAGGTGGAAATTTGGAAGAACTTCCCGGTGTTTGGAATCCCTTGAAGGATGAGGGAGCTGGCTTTGACGGGACTTTAAAGAGATGAAGGCTTTGGCGAAGTCCTTTGCCATCCTTACAGCTTCAGCCCCATGGAAACTGGCTTGGTATTCTTGACTAGGGTGTCTAAAGTTTTGTTCATTCCCCGAATGAACCTGGCCATGAGTTTCTCTTCGTCTAGCGGTGGTGACTACTTGAGAAGAGGAGAAAATGCCTGGTGATATTCTTCAATAGTTTTGCTCCCCTAGTTTAGCTCTAGGATTTCATTCATCTTGGTTTCTAAAAATCCGGTAGGACAAAATCTCTTCCTTAGATAAGCTTTGAGATCATTCCAGGACTGGGCGTTCCTATCAAGATGGTTGGTATCGCAATGGTTTCTCCATGCCACCTTGGCTGTGTCCACAATCTTTAGCCTCGCGAGAGCCATTTTGCTCCTCTCGTTGTATCCCCATTAACATCAAAATATTCCTCCATGGCCTCGACCCACTTCTCCGCAGCCTCACCCAAGTTCTCCCCTTCACCTTTGAAGGGACCTAGCTGAGTTCTATGAAGGGCTTTACGAACGTCAAGGTTAAGCTCTTCCTCATCTTAGTGAGAGGATCTGGCTGTCGGCCATGGTTCGTCACCTCATGATTCTACCAAAAATGATACATTAATAAATTTTTATTTGATTTCGTTAACGAGATCCTAAGACTTAAGAGGTTTGGAAAATATTTTCTTAAACAAGATAAACGATCTTATTGGAGATCTATGACATATGTCAGAGTAACAAATCTTGTTTCTTCAATTCGTCATATATAATAAACAATCAGTTATATATCAGGGAATTTTTCACAAAACATTTCTTTATTTATATAAAGGTTGAAATATGTACATAGAGCATCTCGGCTCCAAAAAGTCAAAACCTCCTCGGGAAATGCATAAGACGGCAATATTGGGCTACTGACATGCCCCGATATAAATGTTTCCTCACTGCTAAAGGAGCTACTATCTTACTCTTTGGAATAAATCGGCTAAGAAGTCTATAGATATGATAAGAAAGTTTGAAATATCGAGGCGTGGGGTGATACAGAATAACACCATGGATCACTTTTAGCCTCATCAGGATCATGGCCAACGGGATATTCTCTCTCAGCATCACGTGCTGGTCGCAAGAGGCGTGGACATACTACCTTGCAAACCACTTGTGCTGTCATCTCCCCAATGGGTCTGGGAAATATAAATCCTTGAAATGGCTTACGAGTCTAGCTCGGCTCGTTTAAGTCGTAGCAAAAGAGATGATATACTCGAAGGCGAAAGCAGTCATATCATGTGATTGGGTGAGATCGGCAATACCAAATAAGCATGGAACTTCCATCTATAAAACCAAATTCTCTGATTAAAAATCTTCCTTAATGAAGCTTAAGGAATGAAAATATAATACATAAATGCTCTTTTTGATTTTTTATTATATATTTCTGATAAGAATTTATTTTTCCTTATTAGCTTTTCATGAAAAGATGCAAGGGAGAAGAGAGCTTGAGCTTACAAGCACACACACACTCACAAAACCCTAAAGAGAACACGCAAGGTGAGAGGCTAAAAATCTTCTTCTCCTTCACACAACGCTCAACACACCATATGCAAAGATAAGAGTACACATAATGAAAAGGTACTCAACCAAATATCTCAATGAGCTCGATATCTCAACACTCCCCCCCTCAAGCTCAACTCCATTGCATGTACACCAAGCAAAGCCCTGAATTTGCGGAGCTTCTCTATACCCAATGCTTTGGTGAAGATGTCAGCGACCTGATCTTGTGTGTTGACATGAACAAGGTCAACGTCTCTTGCCAAAACCTTCTCTCTCACAAAATGGTAGTGGACCACTATATGCTTTGTGCGAGCATGAAAAACTGGGTTCCTGGGCAACTGTATACTATAATGTTGTCACAGAAAATGACAACTTATCTTTCCACCGATAGACCCAAATTTGTAAGTAGCTTTCTCAACCAAGCTACCTCACATGCTGCCATAGCAGCACCTTTGTACTCGGCCTCTGTAGTACTGGATAGAGCAACCGTAGGCTGCTTCTTGCTGCTCCAAGTCACAGTAGCACTCCCCAAAGAAAACATGAAGCCACTAGTAGATCTTCTATCTGAGATACTACTAGCCCAATCAGCATCTATGTACCCATGTACACATATCTCTGTCCCAGTTTCATAAAATAGTCCACAATGCAAAGTAGACCTCACATACCTCAGTATGCGTCTCAATGCATCCAAATGCAGCTTTCGAGGAACCTGCATAAATTGACTCACCAACCCACCAGCATAGTTCAAATCTGGCCTAGTGATCGTCATGTAGATCAAGCTTCTTATTATGCACCTATACATAGTAGGATCCTCCAAAATCCCTCCTGAATCTACAGTCAACTTGCCATTCTAATCCAATGGCACTGAGATAGGCTTACAGCCTGTCATACCATACTTGGACAACATGTCCAAGCCATTCTATCTCTGCAGTAATCCAATACCATGTGGTGACCTAATCACCTCAATGCCCAAGAAATATCTGCGCTCCCCTAGATCCTTCATCTCAAACTTTTGTCTAAGCAAGATCTTTACATCAAAGATCTCTGCATCATGGTCCCCCGTAATATAATCAGGTCATCTACATAGATGTGACAACAAGCACAACCCCTCTATCACACTATGTCTCACATACAGCGAGAAATCTGCATTGGCTACATGAAAGCTAATATTGACAAGATATTCAAAAATCTTGTCAGACCGTGCTCTTGGTGCTTGTTTTAAGCCATACAAGGCTTTATTTAACCTGCAAACATGCTTGGGGTGACACATCCTCATAACCAGGTGGCTGCAACATATACACCTCTTCTTGCAAATCCCCATGCAAGAATGCAGTTTTTACATCCATCTGATGTAAATACCACACTGCTCTCACAACTCTCACTGTTGCCATCTTGGCAACTGGGCTGAAAGTTTCCTTATAATCAATGCCATATGTCTGCACATATCCTTTGGCTCTACCAATCTAGCCTTGTATCTGCTTATGCTTCCATCACTATTATGTTTTACTTTGTACACCCACTTGCATCCAATGGCTTTCTTGCCTTCAGGCAATTGCACTAAATCCCAAGTCTCATTTCCATATAGTGCATCCATCTTCTTATCCACAGCTTTTTCCCAACACACATTTCCAATAGCCTCATCAATGCATGTGGGCTCTACAACCTGTACAACTTTTGCCATGTATGCATAGTGATGTGCCACATAACCATCATAGGTAAACCTCTGCACAGGATTCTTCACTCTCCCAGATCTTCATAGCTTTGCATTCATAGCTTCCATAGCCTTCTTTACACCAGGTGTTCTCATAGCTGGTATCCCAAGATCCTCATCAAGGCTCATCTCTGAGCTACTAGACTCTCCATCAACATGAGAATGCCCTGCAAAGATGTCAGGCATACTAAGGGGCTCAACCATTTTCTCTTTGCCTTTATGTGATGTACTAATCACATTTGCAGGACTGGTATTATGACACAGCCTGCCACTCCATGATCTATCAACTAAACCACTAGACGAGGACTTTCCTGATCTACTCAAAGACTGTGATTTTTGCTGACTTGCATTCTGTGCAACCACATTTCCACTCACATCAGCCCCAACAGCTTTTTTTTCAGCAGCATACCAGTTGTCCATCTCATAAAAAACAACATCCTTGCTTACCCTCAACTCACGTGTAGCAGGGTTATAACACCTGTATCCCTTTTGCTCAAGGGAATACCCAATAAACACACATTTTTTAGCTTTTGGATCAAGCTTAGTTCTCAACTCATCTAGCACATGTACATATGCAATGCATCCAAAGACTTTCACATGAGACAAATCAGTGCCACTCAATGGTCTATCAACTAAACCACTAGACGAGGACTCTCCTGATCCACTCAAAGACTGTGATTGCTGAGTTGCATTCTGTGCAACCATATTTCCACTCACATCAGTCCCAATAGCTTCTTTTTCAGCAGCATATCAGTTGCCTATCTCATCAAAAACAACATCCTTGCTTACCCTCAACTCACGTGTAGTAGGGTTATAACACCTATATCCCTTTTGCTCAAGGGAATACCCAATAAACACACATTTTTTAGCTTTTGGATCCAACTTAGTTCTCAACTCATCTGGCACATGCACATATGCAATGCATCTAAAGACTTTCAGATGAGACAAATCAAGTTTTCTGCCAGTAAACATCTCCTCTGTAGTTACATCATGTATGGCTGCAGTTGGAGTCCTATTCATGATGTCCAGTGCTATAAAAATAGCCTCAGCCCAATATCTATGCGGTATATTCTTCTCTCTTATCAATGCTCGCGCAATTTGAGCAATGTGCCTGTTTTTCCGCTCAGCAACTCCATTTTTCTACGGAGTGTATCTGCATGTAAACTATCTGTGAACACCATTCTTCTTTTCAAAAATTTAGAGAACTCATTAGAGAAGTACTCACCCCCTCCATCTGGTCTTAAGCACTTTACATGTTTTCCTGTTTGCTTTTCAACCATAACTCTGAAATTTTGAAAATGAGTGAACACCTCACTCTTCTCCTTCATGAAGTATACCCACACTTTCCTTGTGTGGTCATCAATAAATGTCACATAATACCTGCAGCCTCCCATAGACATGGTCTTCGTACGACCCCATACATCTGAATGCACAACATCTAGTGCATTTCTGCTCACATTTCTATCATGTGGAAATACATGCTTTGTTTGCTTTCCAAATTGGCATGCTTCACATATTTTCTGCATAGTACCTTCAACTTTAAACTTTGGCAGCCCTGTCACAATTCCTTTAGTCTGCATAGACTTCATTCTCTGCACATTCACATGTCCAATTCTTTTATGCCAAATGTCTTTATCTGCAAAAATTCCTGAACCATTTGCAAATATCGCAGCACTCACTTCAGGCATGTTTACATTCAATGTAAACATTTTGCCCACTCTGTTGCCTTGCAACCAACCTACACTTGTCTTTAAAGTCTTCAACATAACAACCATCATGGTTGAATTGAACTTGTAAACTACTCAATCATCTGGCCAACTGAAACCAGATTCTTTCTTAAGGTCAGAACATGAAGTACATCTGCAAGGTACTTCACTTTGCCATCCTGCTGCATAGACAATGGCACATCTCCAACATGGGCAATTGGATGAGCACTGTCATCCCCTATTTCCACAAAACATGGTCTTTCAAGGTTTTTCATCTCCTTGAACCACTCCCCATCACTTGTCATGTGTGGTTCAAAGCACCTAAATCAACGTACCATACATCATCTTTATGTGCTACTTCAACATTTTCACACATGGCATTAATGACATGCTATATAACAAACAACCTTTCATTATCCTCATTGTTTTCTCTCGAGGATGCATAGTTATTTTGCTACAATTTCCCATTTTGCATGTCAGCCTCCAATTTGCTTGCACATGTCCAGGCTTACCACAATAAAAGCATCCACGTGTATCATTATACTGTCTTTTCTAATTTCCACGGCCTCTTTGACTCCCCCTACCTCTGAATTGGCCTCTTCCACCTGCGTGTTGTTGTTGTTCTGGGACTGTTTTTGTTGCTGCTGCTGGCCATAATTCTGATTACCTATTCGGCCACCTCCTTGGCCGCATCCACGGCCTCCTCTACCTTATTCTCTTCCTAAACTTGTGTAGAAGGCTTGTTGCTTTGAACTGTTTTTGTTTTTTGAAGACTGTTGGTCTTCACCCAAGCTCTTCTCTTCTATAATCAACATAGACACCAAATCTATGAAATTTGGAATGTTTTCCCAAGTTCTAAATAGACGTCTTGAACGCCTTGTATTGTGGCCCGAGACCACGTAGACAGACTTCCACCTTATCATCATCATTTACTTAAATGCCAATAGATGCAAGGGATTCCACAATACCCTTGATCTTCAATGTATAGTCATTCACAGACATACTCTTTTTCTCCACAGTATGAAGTTCATTCTTTAACTGTATCTTTCATGCCTTGGTATTCGTTTCATACCAAGGTGTCCCACGCCTCCTTGGGGGACTTGGCATCCTGTATGTGGCCAATCATGGTGTCCTCTATACTGATAGGAGAGCTAATACATAACTTTTTTGGCTCCTTGGTTCCAATCCTTGAACTCTTTCACATCTGTAGTAGTCAGATTGATCTCTAGTATCTCTGGTGCCTCCTCGTGCAGCTCACCTTCTCTGTAGTCCCGGTAACCCTTTTCCATCAGGAAATTTATCAACTTGAACCTCCAAGCATGAAAGTTGTTCTTATCAAGCTTCTCAGAAGCAATCTGGTTTATGCCATCATTTGACATCTTGCTAGACACAAATTTACCAGAAACAGCACTCTGGTTGCACAAACTACTGTATTTTCTGCAGCGGTATTGTACTACACTCAAATGTCACAACCAGTGAACTCAATGTGCATACATACCCCCCAATGGCAACTGTTGACCTCCTTGTAGCACACACAATGTCTGCACAACCAATTTGTCTTCTTGTAGTTCTTAAAACAAAGTATTGTATAGAATCAATGACTTACCCGCAATGCTCAAAATCTCTTGCTTTTTGAAAAATGGAGGTCCTAACGCACCCGAAATGCGGTTTTGGCCCAAAAAATTCTGTCAGATAGGTTCAATAGGACAATAAAATTACCCTATAGCTTTACCCCTACAAAGAAAGCTCCTCAATCAGAGATCGTTGCCGGTGTCTCCCGTAGAGCTCTCGACAAGGGTGTAGTCGCCAACACAAATAAGGAAGAGTAGATGAAGCTCTTACCCTCGTACCGCTTCCTGTGCTTCTCTTACTTGCAGATCAACCCTTAGCATGAACTAGGCTCTGATACCATGAAAAGATGGAGGGGAGAAGAGAGCTTGAGTTCTTGCAAGCACACACACACTCACATTTGAATGCAAGGAAGATGGGATTGGTGCCATTCTAAAGGCCTCAAATCCCATCATCTCTCGAGGGGCAGAATGGCACCACTGCCATTCCCCCCTTACTCTCAGGGAAGAAGGGCAGTGATTGCCATTCTCAAGTCCTCCCATCACCTTGAAGGGGCGAATGGTACAACATGCCATGTCTCCCTTACATTCAAGGCAAAATGGAAGTGGTGCCATTCTCCCTTACATTCTAGGAAGAATGGCAGTGGTGCCATTCAGAAGTCATATTAAATAGTAGAATGGCACCACTGCAATTCTCCTTACATTTAAGTAATGGTAGTGGTTCCATTCTAAATGCCTCACTTCTCATCATCTAGAGGGGTAGAACGGCACCAGTGCCATTCCCCCTTACTTGGAGGGAAGAATGGAAGTGGCTGCCATTCTCAAGTCCTCCCATCACCCTGAAAGGGAGAATGGCAGGAATGCCAATCTACCTTACATTCTAGGAAGAATGGTAGTGGTGCCATTCTCAATGCCTCTCGTCCCATCACCTTCAAGGGGAGAATGTCACCACTTATATTCTTCCTTGAATGCAAGGAAGATAGGAGTGGTGCCATTCTCTAGGCCTTAAATCCCATCATCTAGAGGGGCAGAATGTCACCACTGCAATTCCCCCCTTACTCTTAGGGAAGAATGGCAGAGTGGTTTCCATTCTCAAGTACTCCCATCATCTTGAGGGGGAGAACGGCAAGACATCCCATTTCTCCCTTAAATTCAAGGAAGAATGGCAGTGTTGCCATTCTCCCTTACAATCTAGGAAGAATGGCAGTGGTGCCATTCACAAGGCCTCTTATCAAATCATGGAAAGAATGGCACAGGTGCCAATGTTCTCCCTTAAATTCAAGGAATGGCAATGGTGCCATTCTCAAGGCCTCCCATACCATCATTTAGAGGGTGGAATGGCACCACTGCCATTCCCCCTTACTTTCAGGGAAGGGAGTGGCTTCCATTCTTCAGTCCTCTTATCATGCTCAAGGGGATAATGATAATGGCACAATATGCCATTCTCCCTTACATTCAAGGAAGAATGGCAGTGGTTCCATTCTCCCTTATGTTCTAGAAAGAATGGTAGTGGTGCCACTCACAAGGCCTCCTATCACTTCATAGAGAAAATGGCACCAGTGCCATTCTCCCTTACATTAAAAGAATGGCAGTGGTGCCATTCTCAAGGCCTTCCATCACCTTGATATCATCTTAAATGGTAGAATGGCACTACTGCCATTCTCCTTACATTCAAGGAATGGGAGTGTTTCCATCATCAAGACCTCACATCCCATCATCTTGAGGGTTAGAATGACACCATTGCCATTTTCCCTTGATTTGAGGGAAGAAAGGCAGTGGCTTCCATTGTCAAGTCCTCCCATCACCTTGAAGGGTAGAATGGCACGACATGCCATTCTCCCTTACATTCAAAGAATGGCACTGGTCCCATTCTGAAGGCCTTCCATCACCTTGATGTCATCTTAAATGGTAGTGTACGGTTCCCCCCTTCCAAAAATAGGAGAAACACTTAAGATAGTCCACTAAGTCTTATCTTAGAGAAAATTTCCTACTCATCGACACCTTGACCATGCAGAGATTCAAGGATACGATTCATAGGTAAGACCTAGTTCTATCCTGTAATGGGAGCGTGGTCTTCTAAAAATCAAACCACCCATAGGGTAATTGATCAAAATTTGGGCAACTACTGACAACGCTTTTTTCCTCATCCATGCAAGGCACAGCCGCCGCGCTGGCCTAGTCTTCTAGAATAGAATTACCCGAGAACCTATTTATCTAACAACGTAGGGCTTTCACTTAATATGTTGGAAAGCTACCCGACTAATCAGGTCCCGTCGGTAGGATGGTGCCATCGAGGCATTCCATTCTCCCACTTTTCACCCTACTCACGCGTCAATTTGTTTTCTAATTAATCCTACCACACTGTGACATAAATAAACATGTTCCTTAATTAAGGCCCTTTTCACAAGATTTATTAAAACAACCTTTTTTCACAATACAATAATGCCAAAGACAAGATTTATAAAAACAAAGTGTAAACATGAATCAATTTCATACAAGCCAAACCAGCTCTCTTATTCTTTTCCTTTATATCGCCGATGATCTAGAATTCGGCCTTCCAGCCTCTACATGCTGGGCAAAACCCTACGGGACCATACACCTCATCGTCGACCGCGCTGGCGAGGACTCAAGCCGACCTGTCGCCCTCTCAGGCTCCATCGCTCGATCCTCCCGCCCCTCAGAGGGATGTCTGCACACTAGGGTGGGCTAATTCACCGCACTAGCCTGGGCTCTCAGAACTAGGCAGCATCACAATCACTCGTCTCAATCGGCGAACATCATTCTCCCAATGATATGAGGGATACCATGGGCCAACTCTTGGCCTTACTAACATCTCCACCGTCCGGCTATACAAGCAGAAGAAGGGGGCATCATCGTCAAGGCAGGGAGAGTTGTACCTGTACCTTAATTTAACCAAGATAACAATCCATTTACTCACTAAACCTTAGGACTAGAATCCATGTTACCTTCTTAAGAAAACAATCCTTTTCATAAAGATTTTAGTATTTCAACTCGAGATTGCGAGATAAGACATTCTTTATTAAGGCATATGCTGTTGTTTAAAAGAATACAAACTTTAAATAGTAAATCAATCAAATAGATCACTATTAACAATTAATAGAGAAGCCAGGGCCATACCTCAACCCCTAAGAATGATATATAATTGAAAAACAAAATGTGTATATACCTTATAGAAATTTGTCATTTATCGTTGCCTTTGCTCGTTAACAAGAGCTTTAGAAGTTGACATATGAGAATAGAGTCTTCTAATACCTTCTCTTACGATTGAGATTATCCAATCATCCCCAAGCTTCATCTCCTCTTACTCGTACTTGACTATTCTCTCTTTCTAAGGTCTATGGCAAAATAGCCTTCTCTTACAGGGCTTCGATATACTATTCTTTCTCTAAAAGAAAAGCTATGGAGTTTTGGTCTCTTCCTCTGAAAGACCATAGCAATCTAAGCTTTCTTTCTAAGATATTAAATAAGAATGAAGGGATATATACATCTCAAGCTCTAGGATTACCTTGAGGCTACTTGTTGCCTTCTTACAGTTTTCCCTATGTAGAGACCCTAACAGAATTAGCAAATTGTTTCGGCCATAACTCTCTGATTAAAACTCAAAATATAGTCATATAACCAGTCAAAAGAGCCGGAAGGCATCTAGTCTACAAGCTTGCGTAAGTAGAATAGGCAAAAAGGCCTGTATATAGCCACAATTGCGCCATCTTTAGAAACGTGTTATTTTTCCACATTTTTAGTATGCATAGACTATAAGTATGTAAAAGTACTCTAAATACGACCTGCTATCACCTAAATTTGAATTTCTATTTTTGAAGATACTTATCTCTTTAATAGAACTATTCTTATCTTCTTATTTCTTTTAGGATTTTTGGAGCTAATATTTTTATCCTAACACTTTCCTAATGTTTTTAGCCTTGTTGTCTCACTCTTCTCTAATTACACTCTCTTTTCTTATTGAAATCTATATTAAAAGAAACACATACATACATGGCTTGGGAGGGACCTTACAATCTCCCCCACTTAAAAGATTTGAGATGTCCTCATCTCGCGAGCTGGGGTAGTATCTAAGTAAATCCTCCTGTCTCTTTCAAAGTGGTGTCCCCACTAGGTAGAAATCTTCTTTTATCTAAACATTGTTCCGAGTCCCTTATTTCATGTGTTTGTCTTGTTTTGTTGTGCCTCCAAAATGTCTATTATTCTAAAGTTAATTGGCCTTATTATCCTAAGTTCATGCATCCATATACCTCTCATATGATATGAACCTTCGAATTCCTTATTCTATACCCCCATGTAATATGGTACTTAACAAATTATCATGGAAAAACGTAAGGGAATTAATTCTTTACGCAATCTAACCTATGATAGCAATTTCATAATCTTAGTATCGTCTTGTAGAATACCTCTATTCATCATGCACATTACTTCACATGACTCTTGCACCAATCCTCTTCTATTTACTCATAGAAATACTTGTTGAATTCGGTTATCTTTAACCCTGCTATCCCTATTTCTTGACCTAATTTTTACTCTTGCACCAATCCTTTTCTATTTACTCATAGAAATACTTGTTGAATTCGGTTATCTTTAACCCTGCTATCCCTATTTCTTGACCTAATTTTTACTCTAGCTCATGATTCCTTGTAGCTAGGGGTGGGCTTGACGTTCCTCTTGAATTAGGAGACCTCTTCTTGATTAACATGGAAGGACTCATGTCCTTCTCGACACTTTTCATATTAAAAAACTTTATCATAGTCTCTGGCTATAATTATGGCTTCTAAAATAGAGAATGGTTTTGCATTCTTGACAAGGTTATTCAATGATAGATTAAGCTTCCAAATGAATCGATGGAGAAGAGTTACCTCATCCATCTCTAAAGAAAATTGGAGAAGTTTAACAAAAGTCTTTGGTGGTATTCTTTTAGAGTCTTCCTTTCTTGGGTTAGCTCCAAAAATTCATTCATTTTATCCTCTCAAAATCCTGGAGGACAAAACCTTTCTCGAAGGTGTACTTTCATGGCATCTCATAATTGATTCTAGTTCCAGTGGTTAGATTGACAACAATGCTTCCAACTAATTTGGCGTTTCTTACGATTTTTAGATGCGAGCAAGGGTGAGCTTGCTTCTTTTATTGTATCCATTAAAAGTTTAAAACTATCAAATACTTATCATAGCACCACATTTGAGGGCAGTCAGGATTAATACATATGAGATCTTTATTTTTTTGAGAATTACACATCTGGTGCCTTGGGATTGACACATCCAAAGATTATCAGGATTGACACATCTGAGATGGTTAGTTTTCTGAAAATTACACATCTAGTATCTTGGGATTAACACATCTAAGAGCATGATCCTCTAGGAATTACACATCTGAGACCCATGTTTGTCTGAGATGGGTTTAAAATCTTGGATGATCATCCTAGTGTAAAGCATCCAATGGATGACATTCACATGTCAACTATTCAAACCTTAATGGAGTTATAATCTTAATAATTTATAATATACGAACTAATGAGATGATATATCCTAAAAATTTCTCTAAACAAAGTTTCGGTCTATCCTTCTATTCAGTCTCTCACTAGTTTCTTAATTTGATCACCCTATGCTTTTCCTCAAAAGGTTTCCTCCCCACTCTTATTTCTCAAATTTAGTGTACAAATATCTTGCGTGTGCGGGGTACCCCCAAGATACAAGCACGATTTCATAGGATGATTGTCTCAACATGTGAGGATATTCAAATAACTTCTATGGCCAGTAGAGATGATTGATTCGTCCTCATATGATAAACAATCACTTGTTTTTAATCCCTTTGATAGTTAACCTTTGAAAAACAAATCCTAGGAACTAAGATCGGCTCTAATACCATTTATAAGGTTCTCCCCTTCCAAAAATAGGAGAAACACTTAAGATAGTCCACTAAGTCTTATCTTGGAGAAAAAATTTCCTACTCATCGACACCTTGACCATGCAGAGAGTCAAGGATACGATTCATAGGTAAGACCTAGTTCTATCCCGCAATGGGAGCGTGGTCTTCTAAAAATCAAACCATCCATAGCGTAATTGATCAAAATTTGGGCAACTACTAGTCTTGATTCCTTAGAGACAACGCTTCTTTCCTCATCCACGCAAGGCATAGCCGCCGGGCTAGTCTTCTAGAATAGAATTACCCAAGAACCTATTTATCTAACAACATAGGGCTTTCACTTAATATGTTGGAAAGCTACCTGACTAATCGGGTCCACCCGTCCGTAGGATGGTGCCATCGGGGCATTCCATCCTCCCACTTTCCACCCTACTCACGCGTCAATTTGTTTTCTAATTAATCCTACCACACTGTTTGACACAAATAAACATGTTCCTCAATTAAGGTCCTTTTCACAAGATTTGTTAAAACAGCCTTTTTTCACATTACAATAATGCCAAAGACAAGATTTATAAAAACAAAGTTTAAACATGAATCAATTTCATACAAGCCAAACCAGCTCTCTTATTCTTTTTCTTTATATCACCGATGATCTAGAATTCGGCCTTCCAACATCTACATGCTGGGCAAAACCCTACGAGACCATACACCTCATCGTCGGCCGTGCTGGCGAGGACTCAAGCCGGCCTGTCGCTCTCTCAGGCTCCATCGCTCGATCCTCCCGTCCCTCAGAGGGATGTCTGTGCACTAGGATGGGCTAATTCATCGCACTAGCCTGGGCTCTCAGAACTAGGCAGCATCACAATCACTCGCCTCAATCGGCGAACCTCATTCTTCCAATGGTATGAGGGATACCATGGGTCAACTTCGAGCCTTACTAACATCTCCACCGTCCGGCTATACAAGCACAAGAAGGGGGCATCATCGTCAAGGCAGGGAGAGTTGTACCTGTACCTTAATTTAACCAAGATAACAATCCATTTACTCGCTAAACCATAGGACTAGAATCCATGTTACCTTCTTAAGAAAACAATCCTTTTCACAAAGATTTTAGTATTTCAACTCGAGATTGCGAGATAAGACATTCTTTATTAGGGCATATGCTATTGTTTAAAAGAATACAAACTTTAAATAGTAAATCAATCAAATAGATCACTATTAACAATTAATAGAGAAGCCGGGGCCATACCTCAACCCCTAAGAATGATACATAATTGAAAAACAAAATATGTATATACCTTATAGAAATTTGTTGTTTATCGTTGCCTTTGCGCGTTAACAAGAGCTTTAGAACTTGACATATGAGAATAGAGTCTTCTAATACCTTCTCTTACGGTTGAGATCATCCAATCATCCCCAAGCTTCATCTCCTCTTACTCGTACTGTTACTCTTCTCTCTTTCTAAGGTCTATGGCAAAATAGCCTTCTCTTACAGCGCTTCGGTATACTATTCTTTCTCTAAAAGAAAAGCTATGGAGTTTTGGTCTCTTCCTCCGAAAGACCATAGCAATCTAAGCTTCTTTTCTAAGATATTAGATAAGAATGAAGGGATATATACATCTCAAGCTCTAGGATTAACTTGAGGCTACTTGCTGCCTTCTTGCAGTTTTCCCTGTGTAGAGACCCTGACAGAATTAGCAAATTGTTTCGGCCATAACTCTCTGATAAAAACTCAGAATATAGTCATATAACCAGTCAAAAGAACTGGAAGGCATCTAGCCTACAAGCCAGCACTAGCAGAATAGGCAAAAATGTCTATATATAGCCACAAATGCACCATCTTTAGAAATGTGTTATTTTTTTACATTTTTAGTATGCATAGACTATAAGTATGTAAAAGTACTCTAAGTATGACCTCCTATCACCTAAATTCAAATTTCTATTTTTGAAGATACTTATCTCTTAATAGAACTATTCTTATCTTCTTATTTCTTTTAGGATTTTTGGAGCTAATATTTTTATTCTAACACTTTCCTAATGTTTCTAGCCTTGTTATCTCACTCTTCTCTAATTACACTCTCTTTCCTTATTGCTATCTATATTAAAAGAAACACATACATACATGGCTTGGGAGGGACCTTACAGGTAGAATGACACCACTAACATTCTACTTACATTTAAGCTTACATTTAAGGAATGGCAGTGGTGCTGTTCTCAAGGCCCCACATCCCCTCATCTTGATGGTTGAACGACACCATTGCCATTCCCCCTTACCTTCAAGGAAGAATGGTAGTGGCTGCCATTCTCAAGTCCTCCCATCACCTTGAAGGGGAGAATGGCATGACATGCCGTTTCTCCCTTACATTCAAGGAAGAATTACAGTGGTTGCCATTCTCAAGTCCTCTCATCACCTTGAAGGGGAGAATGGCAGTGGTTGCCACACCACTGCCATTCCCCCCTTACTCTCAGAGGGAAGAATGGCAGTGGTTAGTCCTCCCATCACCTTGAAGGGGAGAATGGCATGACATGTCATTTCTTCCTTATATTCAAGGAAGAATGGCAGCGGTGCCATTCTCCCTTACATTCTAGGAAGAGTGGTAGTGGTGCTATTCACAAGGCCTCTTATCACTTCATGGGGAGAATGGCACCAGTGCCATTCTCCCTTACATATTGAAGGAATGGCAGTGGTGCCATTTTCCAGGCCTTTGATAATCTTGAAGGTATCTTAAACGGTAGAATGGCACCACTACCATTCTCCTTACATTCAATCGATGTCAAGGGTGCCACTCGCAAGGCCTCACATCCCATCATCTAGAGGAGTACAATGGCACCACTACCATTCCTCCCCCTTATTTTGAAGGAAGAATGGCAGTGGCTACCATTATCAAGTCCACGACATGCCATTGTAAATTACATTCAAGGAAGAATTGCACTGGTGCCATTCTCCTTTACATTCTAGGAAGAATGGTAGTGGTGCCATTCTCCTTTACATTCTAGGAAGAATTGCACTGGTGCCATTCTCCTTACATTCAATCGATGTCAAGGGTGCCACTCGCAAGGCCTCACATCCCATCATCTAGAGGAGTACAATGGCACCACTACCATTCCTCCCCCTTATTTTGAAGGAAGAATGGCAGTGGCTACCATTATCAAGTCCACGACATGCCATTATAAATTACATTCAAGGAAGAATTGCACTGGTGCCATTCTCCTTTACATTCTAGGAAGAATGGCAATGGTGCCATTCTCAAGGCCTCCCATCACTCACCTGCAAGGGGAGAATGGCACCACATGTAATTCTTCCTTGACTGCAAGGAACAATGGTAGTGTGGTTGCATTCTCAATGCCTCCCAAACCATCGCCTTGAAGGGGAGAATAGCACCACTTTGATTCTTCCTTGAATGCAAGGAAGATGGGAGTGGTGCCATTCTCAAGGCCTCAAATCCCATGATCTAGACGGGCAGAATGGCACCACTTCCGTTTCCCCTTACTCTCAAGGAAGAATGGCAATGGTTGCCATTCTCAAGTCCTCCCATCACCTTGAAGGGGATAATGGCATGACATGCCATTTCTCCCTTACATTCAAGGAAGAATGGCACTGGTGCCATTCTCCCTTACATTCTAGGAAGAATGGCCAGTGGTGCCATTCACAAGGCCTCTTGTCACTTCATGGGGAGAATGGCACTTGTGCCATTCTCCTTTACATTCAAGGAATGGCACTTGTGCCATTCTCCTTTACATTCAAGGAATGGCAGTGGTGCCATTCTCCTTTACACTCAAGGAATGGCAGTGGTGCCATTCTCAAGGCCTTCCATCACCTTGAAGTGATCTTAAGTGGTAGAATGGCACCATTGCCATGCTCCTTACATTCAATCAATGGCACTGGTGCCATTCTCAAGGCCTCACATCCCATCATCTAGAGGAGTAGAATGGGAGTGGTGCCATTCTCAAGGCCTCACATCCCATCATCTAGAGGAGTAGAATGGGAGTGATGCCATTCGCAAGGGCTCACATCCCATCATCTAGAGGAGTATAATGGCACCACTACCATTCTCCCTTATTTTGATGGAAGAATGGCAGTGGCTACCATTATCAAGTCCACGACATGCCATTATCTGTTACATTCAAGGAAGAATTCTAGTGGTGCCATTCTCCCTTACATTCTAGGAAGAATGACAGTCATGCCATTCACAAGGCCTCCCATAACTGACCTTGAAGGGGAGAATGGCACCACTACCATTCTTCCTTGAATGCAAGGATGAATGGTAGTGGTGCCATTCCCAATGCCTCCCATCCCATCACCTTAAAGGTGAGAATGGCACCACAGCCATTCATCCTTGAATGCAAGGATGAATGGTAGTGGTGCCATTCCCAATGCCTCCCATTCCATCACCTTAAAGGTGAGAATGGCACCACAGCCATTCATCCTTGAATGCAAGGAAGATGGGAGTGGTGCCATTCTCAAGCCCTCAAATCCCATCATCTGGAGGGGAGAATGGCAGTGGTTTTGCCATTCTCAAGAGCTTAAATATTATGTACGCTTTATGCTTATGCATAGAGATCTATGCATGCTCTAAGCTCTATGCATAAAGATTTATGCATAGAACTTAATGTATGTTTAATGTATTAAGCCAGCATGTTCATAAAGCCTTATCTATAAAGATCTATACATATATAAATATTATGAATTAAGCCTTATGCATAGAGCTTAAAGTATGCATAAAGATTTAAGCATAGAAGAGGTTGCTAAAAGAGGACTTCCTACCATATTCTAGGATTGGACATTCTATGTGCAAAAAGAATGATTTTCATCATATTCAAGAGAAATAATTTTGTAGTTATGCATAATTAATTGATTATGAGAAAATAGTAAATTTTTATAATTTTTTTTATATAAAAAGAGGAATTCCCATGATAATTGAGATCCAAGTAATTAAATGGTAAAAGAGGAATTTTTGGTCAATTTAATTTTTATGCAAAAAGAGGAATTCCCATGATAATTAAGATCGAAGTAATTAAATGGTAAAAGAGGAATTTTTGATAAATTTGTCCTAGCAAAAAGAGGAATTCCCATGATAATTGAGATCCAAGTAATTAAATGGTAAAAGAGGAATTTTTGATAGATTTGTTTTATGAAAAAAGAGGAATTCCCATGAGCATTGAGATCCAAGTAATTAAATGGTAAAAGAGGAATTTTTGATAAATTTGTTTTATGCAAAAAGAGGAATTCCCATGATAATTGAGATCCAAGTAATTAAATGGTAAAAGAGAAAATTTTGGTATAATTCAAATTATGAGTATTTATCAAAAGTGAAATTTTGAGCATTATTAATTTTATTGGGAAATATGGGTAGAATCGATTTTTATAAATCCCATGAATCTTTTACTCAAAAGAAGAATATTGAATATATTTCACTTGAGAAATTTGAGAAAGAATATTAAAATATCCATTGAGAAAGAGTATCTTTACTAGGCCAAGCAATTGGCAGAAATTTAGAAAAGTCCCATCCGTATCGAAAGTAAAAAATGTTACTAAATGTGAATAGATGTGAATAGGATGTGAATGCGATGTGATAAGATGTGAATGCGATGTGATAAGATGTGAGTGGATGTGATGAGATGTGTATGGGATGTGAGGTGATGTAAATGGATGTGGATGTGAATGAAGAGATGAGAATGAGATGTGATGATATGTGAAAGGATGTGAAGTGATGTAAATGGATGTGGATGGGATGGGATGTGATGTGATGTAAATGGATGTGGATGTGAATGTGAATGTGATGTAAATGGATGTGGATGTGAATGTGAATATGATGAGATGTGGATGAGATGTAAATGGATGTGAATGTGAATGTGATGAGATGTGATGTGATGAAAATAGATATGGATGTGAATGTGATGGGATGTGATGTAAATGGATGTGGATGTGAATGTGATAAGATGTGGATGAGATGTGATGTGATGTAAATGGATGTGAATGTGAATGTGATGAGATGTGATGTGATGTAAATGGATTTGGATGTAAATGTGATGAGATGTGATAGATGTGGATGTGAATGTGATGAGATATGATGATATGTGAAGGATGTGATGTGATGTAAATGGATGAGAATGAGATGTATGTGATAGATATGCATGTGATGAGATGCATGTGATAGATATGCATGTGATGATATGTGAAAGGATGTGATGTGATGTAAATGGATGAGAATGAGATGTGATGTGATAGATATGCATGTGAATGAATGGATGGATGTGGATAGATATGAATATGAATGAATGGATGGATATGGATGAATGTAATGAGATGTGAATGGATGTGATGAGATATGGATAGATGTGGATGTGATGTAATGTGGATGGAATGAATGTGTGATACTAGTAGCTGTGAGGTCCCTATCCCAACCGCACAACGAATTCAGTGGTGCTAGCAGCAATGGAAGTAGCACTTCTTGCATGGGGCAAGGTCCCACACTCGAAGCCTCGCTCACGGATATCCGGACAAGAGACTAATCCATCGGTTCTTCCAAAACCGAACCCGAAAAAAACTTCCCTTGCCCGAAAAATAGCACCCCCAAATTTGTTGCGCAGTGGGGTCAGGGACCCTACAGTAGTGGTGCCATTATCCCTTACATTCTAGGAAGAATGGCAGTGGTTCCATTCTCAAGGCCTCCCATCACTCACCTTGAAGGGGAGAATGGCACCACTGCCATTCTTCCTTGAATGCAAGGAAGAATGGTAGCGGTGCCATTCTCAATGCCTCCCATCCCATCACCTTAAAGGTGAGAATCGCACCACTGTCATCCTTTGTTGAATGCAAGGAGGATGGGAGTGGTGCCATTCTCAAGGCCTTAAATCCCATCCTCTGGAGGGGCAGAATGGCACCACTACTGCCATTCCTCCCTTAGCCTCAGGGAAGAATGACAATGGTTTGCCACTCTCAAGTCCTCCCATCACTTTGAAGGGAATAATGGCATGACATGCCATTTTGCCCTTAAATTCAAGGAAGAATGGCAATGATGCCATTCTCCCTATTACATTCTAGGAAGAATGGTAGTGATGTTATTCACAAGGCCTCTTATCACTTCATGGGGAGGATGTCACCAGTACCATCTTTACTTACATTCAAGGAATGGCAGTGGTGCCATTCTCGAGGCCTTCCATCACCTTGAAGACATCTTAAATGGTAGAATGGCACCATTGCCATTCTCCTTACATTTGAGGAATTGCATTGGTTTTATTCCGAGCACATCACATCCCATCATCTAGATGCGTAGAATGGAACCACTACCATTCCCCCTTACTTTGAGCGAAGAATCGCAGTGGCTTCCATTCTCAAGTCGTCCCATCGCCTTGAAGGGGAGAGAATGGTAGGACATGCCAGTCTCCTTTACATTCAAGGAAGAAATTTACAAGGCCTCCTATCACTTCATGGGGAGAATGGAACCAGTGCCATTCTCCCTTACATTCAAGGAATGGTAGTGGTACGATTCTCAAGGCATTTCATCACCTTGAAGTCATCTTAAATGGTATAATGGCACCATTTCCATTCTGGTTACATTCAACAAATGGCAGTAGTACCATTCTCAGGACCTCACATCTTATTATCTAGAGGGTACAATGGCACCCCCACTGCCATTCCCCATTACTTTTAGGGAAGAATGGCAGTGGCTTCCATTCTCAAGTCCTCCCATTACCTTGAAGGCGAGAATGGCATGATATGCCATTCTTCCTCACATTTAAGGAATGGCACGAATGCAAGGAAGAATGGCAGTGGTGCCATTCTCAATGCCTCCTCTCCCATCACCTTGAAGGGGAGAATGGAACCACCAACATTCTTCTTTGAATGCAAGGAAGATGGGGGTGGTGCCATTCTCAAGGCCTCAAGTCCCATCACCTCGAGGGGCAGAATGGCACCACTACCATGGCCTCCTTACTCTTAGGGGGGAAGAATGGCAGTGGTTGCCATTCTCAAGTCCTCCCATCACCTTGAACGGGAGAATGGCATGACATACCATTTCTCTCTTACATTCAAGGAATGATGGCAATGGTGCCATTCTCCCTTACGTACTAGGAAGAATGGTAGTGGTGCCATTCACACAAGGCCTCTTATCACTTCATGGGGAGAATGGCACCAATGCCATTCTCCCTTACATTCAAGGAATGGAAGTAGTGCCATTCTCAAGGAATGGAAGTAGTGCCATTCTCAAGGCCTCACATTCCATTATCTAGAGGGGTAGAATGGCACCACTGCTATTCCCCCTTACTTAGAAGGAAGAATGGAAGTGGCTTCTATTCTCAAGCCCTCCCATCACCTTGAAGAAGAGAATGACATGACATGCCATTATCCCTTACATTCAAGGAAGAATTGCAGTGGTGCAATTCTCCCTTACGTTCTAGAAAGAATGGTAGTCGTGCCCTTAACAAGACCTCCCATCACTCACCTTGAAGGGGAGAATGGCACCACTACCATTCTTCCTTGAATGCAAGGAAGAATGGGAGTGGTTCCATTCTCAATGCCTCAACAAGTGCCATCACCTTGAAGGGGAGAATGGCACCGCTTACATTCTTTCTTGAATGCAAGGAAGATGGGAGTGTTGCCATTCTCAAGGTGTCAAATCCCATCATTTGGAGGGGCAAAGAGGCACGATTGCCATTCCCCCCTTACTCTTAAGGAAGAACGGCAGTGGTTGCCATTCTCAAGCCCTCCCATCACCTTGAAGGGGACAATGGCATGACATGCCATTTCTCCCTTGCATTCAAGGAAGAATGGTATTGGTGCCATTCTCCCTTACATTCTAGGGGATGTGGGGCCTTGAAAATGGCACCACTACCATTCTCCCCATGAAGTGATAAGAGGCCTTATGAATGGAACCACTCCCCATGAAGTGATAAGAGGCCTTATGAATGGAACCACTACCATTCTCCCCATGAAGTGATAAGAGGCCTTATGAATGGCACCACTACCACTCTCCCTTACTTTGATGGAAGAATGGCAATGGCTGCCAGTCTCAAGTCCTCCCATCACCTTGAAGGGAAGAATGGCACGATATGCCATTGTCCCTTACATTCAAGGAAGAATTTATGTGGTTCCATTCTCCCTTACATTCTAAGAAGAATGGCAGTGGTGCCATTCTTAAGGCCTCCTATCACTCACCTTGAAGGAGAGAATTGCACCACTGCCATTCTTCCTTGAATACAAGGAAGAATGGTAGTGGTGCCATTCTCAATGCCTCTCGTCCCATCACCATAAAGGTGATAATGGCACCACTGGCATTCTTTCTTGATGCAAGGAAGATGGGAGTGGTGCCATTTGCTAGGCCTTAAATTTGATCATTTGGAGGGACAGAATTGTACCACTGCCATTCCCCCCTTACTCTAAGGGAAGAATTGCAATGGTTGCCATTCTGAAGTCCTCCCATTCCCTTAAAGGGAAGAATGGCATGACATGCCATTTCTCCCTTACATTCAAGGAAGAATGCCAGTGGAGCCGTTCTCCCTCACACTCTAGGAAGAATGGTAGTGGTGCCATTCACAAGGCCACTGCCATTCTCACTGCCATTCACAAGGCCACTGCCATTCTCACTTACATTCAAGGAATCGCAGTGGTGCCATTCTCAAGGCCTTCCATCACCTTGAAGTCATCTTAAATGGTAGAATGGCACACCTGCCATTCTCCTTACATTCATGGAATGGTAGTGGTGCAATTCTCAAGACCTCACATCCCATCATCTAGAGGGGAACAATGGCAGTGGCTTCCATTCTCGCTTACATTCATAGCAGTGGTGCCATTCTCAAGGCCTTCCATCACCTTGAAGTCATCTTAAATGGTAGAATGGCACCACTGCCATTCTCCTTACATTCATGGAATGGCAGTGGTGCCATTCTCAAGGCCTCACATCCCATCATCTAGAAGGGAAGAATGGCAGTGCCTTCCATTCTCAAGTCCTTCCATCACGTTAAAGGGGAGAATGGCATGTCACCCTTACATTCAAGGAAGAATGGCAGTGGTGCCATTCTCCCTTACGTTCTAGGAAGAATGGTAGTGGTGCCATTCACAAGGCCTCCTATCACTTCATGGGGAGAATGGCACTAGTGCCATTCTCTCTTACATTCAATGGCCGTGGTGATATTCTCAAGGCCTTCCATCACCTTGATGTCATCTCAAATGGTAGAATGGCACCATTGCCATTCTCCTTAAATTCAAGGAATGGCAATGGTGCCATTCTCAAAGCCCCACATCCCATGATCTTGAGGGGTTGAATAGCACCACTGCCACTCTCCCTTACTTTGATGGAAGAATGGCAATGGCTGCGAGTCTCAAGGCCTCCCATCACCTTGAAGGGGAGAATGGCACGATATTCCATTCTCCCTTACATTCAAGGAAGAATTTAAGTGGTGCCATTCTCCCTTACATTCTAGGAAGAATGGCAGTGGTGCCATTCTTAAGGCCTCCCATCACTCACCCCTTGAAGGAGAGAATTGCAGCACTGCCATTCTTCCTTGAATGCAAGGAAGAATGGCAGTTGTGCCATTCTCAATGCCTCCCGTCCCATCACCGTAAAGGTGATAATGGGACCACTGCCATTCTTTCTCCAATTCAAGGAAGATGGGAGTGGTTCCATTTGCTAGGCCTCAAATTCCATCATCTAGAGGGATAGAAGGGTACCACTGCCATTCCCCCATTACTCTGAGGGAAAAAATGCAATGGTTGCCATTTTGAAGTCCTCCCATCCCCTTAAAGGGGAGAATGGCATGACATGCCATTTCCCCCTTACATTCAAGGAGGAGGAATGGCACTGGTGCCATTCTCCCTTACACTCTAGGAAGAATGGTAGTGGTGCCATTCACAAGGTCTCTTATCGCTTCATGGGGAGAATGGCACGAGTTCCTTACATTCAAGGAATGCCAGTGGTGCCATTATCAATGCCTTCCTTTACCACTACCATTCTCCTTACATTCAATCAGTGCTAGTGATGATCTTAAGTGGTAGAATGGCACCACTACCATTCTCCTTACATTCAATCAGTGCTAGTGATAATCTTAAGTGGTAGAATGGCACCACTATCATTCTTCTTACATTCAATCAATGGCAGTGGTGTCATTCTCAAGGCCTCACATCCCATCATCTAGAGGGGTAGAATGGCGCCACTACCATTCCCCCTTACTTTGATGAAAGAATGGCAATGGCTACGATTCTCAAGTCCTCCCATCAACCTGAAGGGGAGAATGGCACAACATGCAATTCTCCCTTACATTCAAGGAAGAATGGCAGTGGTGCCATTATCCCTTACATTCAAGGAAGAATGGCAGTGGTGCCATTCTCCCTTACATTCTAGGAAGAATGGTAGTGATGCCATTCACAAGGCCTCCTATCAGTTCATGGGGAGAATGGTACTAGTGCCATTCTCCCTAACATTCAAGGAATGGCAATGGTGCCATTCTCAAGGCCTTCCCTCACCTTGATGTCATCTTAAATTGTAGAATGGCACCATTTCCACTCTCCTTACCTTATTTAAGGAATGGCAATGTTTCCACTCTCCTTACATTATTTAAGGAATGGCAATGTTTCCACTCTCAAAGCCCCACATGCCATCATCTTGAGGAGTATAATGGCACCACTCCCATCCCCCTTGAAGAATGGGAGTGGCTGCCATTCTCAAGTCCCCCCATCACTTTTAAGGGAAGAATGGTAAGACATGACATTCTCCCTTGCATTCAAGGAAGAATTGCAGTGGTGCCATTCTCCCTTAGGTTCTAGGAAGAATGGCAGTGGTGCCATTTTCAAGCCCTCCCATCACTCACCTTGAAGGGGAGTGGCACCACTGCCATTCTTCCTTGAATGAAAGGAATAATGGCAGTGGTGCCATTCTCAATGCCTCCCATCCCATCACCTTAAAGGTGAGAATGGCACCACTGCCATTCTTCCTTGATTGCAAGGAAGATGGGAGTGGTGCCATTCTAAAGACCTCAAATCCAATCATCTCGAGGAGAAGAATGGCACCACTGCCATTCCCCCCTTACTCTTAGGGAAGAATGGAAGTGGTTGCCATTCTCAAGTCCTCCCATCACCTTGAAGGGGAGAATGGCACGACATGCCATGTCTCCCTTATATTCAAGGAAAAATGGAAGTGGTGCCATGCTCTCTTACATTCTAGGATGAATGGTAATGGTGCCATTCATAAGGCCTCTTATCACCTCATAGGGAGGATGGCACCAGTGCCATTCTTCCTTACATTCAAGGAATGGCAGTCGTGCCTTTCTCTAGGCTATCCATCACCTTCAAGTCATCTTAAATGGTAGAATGGCACCACTTCCATTCTCTTTTCATTCAAGTAATGGCAGTGGTGCCATTCTAAATGCCTCACTTCCCATCATCTAGAGGGGTAGAACGACACCAGTGTCATTTCCCCTTACTTTGAGGGAAGAATGGCAGTGGCTACCATTCTCAAGTCCTCCCATCACCTTGGAAGGGATAATGGCAGGACATGCCACTCTACCTTACTTTCAAGAAAGAATGGTAGTGGTGCCTTTCTCCTTTACATTCTAGGAAGAATGGTAGTGGTGCCATTCACAAGGCCTCCTATCATTTCATGGGGAGAATGGCACCAGTGCCATTGTCCCTTACATTCAAGGAATGGCAGTGGCGACATTATCAAGCCATCACCATGAAGTCATCTTAAATGGTAGAATGGCACCATTGCCATTCTCCTTACATTCAAGGAATGACAGTAGTGCAATTCTCAAGGCCTCACATCCCATCATCTTGAGTGGTAGAATGGCACCACTACCATCCCCCTTACTTTAAAGGAAGAATGGGAGTAGTGGGTTCCATTCTCAGGTCCTCCCATCACCTTGAAGTGGACAATGGCACGACATGCCGTTCTTCCCTACATTCAAAGCAAAAGTGCAGTTGTGCCATTCTCCCTTACATTCTAGGATGAATGGCAATGGTGCCATTCTCAAGGCC
Source organism: Cibotium barometz (assembly GCF_041138505.1). Lineage (NCBI taxonomy): Eukaryota > Viridiplantae > Streptophyta > Polypodiopsida > Cyatheales > Cibotiaceae > Cibotium > Cibotium barometz. The sequence continues at coordinate 3,317,833 of NC_141081.1, read as the reverse complement.
TCGCATAACACACCTTGAAGTGAAAGATCCTTGTCTTCTCAATGCAACAAATTTTGGGGTGCTAGTAGCAGAAGTAGTACTTCTTGCACGGGGCAGGGTCCCTGACTCGGGGCCTCACCCATGTATATCTAGACAAGAGACTAATCCCTTGGTTCTTCCAAAACCGAACCCAAAAAAATTTCCCGTGCCCAGCAAGCACCGACGATTCCTCTGATATTTTTACTCTAACGTAGTCAAGAGCTGTTACTAACTAAACTGATCTGATCGAATCCATAAGTCCCATAGTCAGATCAAGGTAAAGACTTGCACTTGGATCATAGAGACCAACGCTTTTTTCCTCATTGAGAGGCACAGCCGCCGTTGATTCTTTTCCATAGAACAATTTTTATCCGGGATTTATTTCATCTATTGTACCATAAACAGAATTGAGTCTCATTTTAGGGATCCATCAGTCCAGCCTAACCCTATCCATCCCATGGGTTAGCCAACCGCCCAACCACTGTATTGATTGGATCCATTTCAGAATTTGGTTAGGTTTTGTCTCAGGTACCAGGGAAAAGATTTCCCACGCCCCTAGCCGGATATTCATGCAAACTTAAAACTAGTCACACCACTTACACACCCAATATGAAATTGCCTTTTTCACAAATTCAACTGTCTTTAAAACAATCTTTTAATGAAACTATAGTATCAGTGATCATAATCCTCCAAAATATCCGGTTGAATCCTGATTTCTAATTTTTCGTTCATCGGTGTACGTATGGTATCATTGGCAACAACCAGAATGCTCACCACTTGTCCACTCAAGGGCCTTTTTGATAGTTCATAGCTCATAGTACCTGGCAATATATTCACTTATAAAAATCAAAATGTAATCTCCGTTGAAGATCAGCAAGATCAACCAATAGATCCATATAAAAGAGCCATGGACTCATCTATTGAGGACCAGCAAGGTCAATCAACCAGATCCATGCCCGAATTCAGAAAAACAACTCTTACTCCTTGTTCCAATATCTTCCACAATGCACGTGTGAGTATCCTCGGTGACCCAAAGCCCGAGCACCGTATGGTCAACACCCTCTAGGATCCTTCACAGAGGTCACCTAGCGCTTCACTCATAGGCTGCTTCCTTGGTCCCCCATCCATCGTACTGGAAGCTCACCATTTAAATCGAACCAAGGCTGGTCAAGACCTCGGCCGACCTTGCTAAGCGAGCCGTCCTCCATTGACTCTCCGTCAGCTGTTGCAGCTTTATCAGTTAGGTCTCCCCACGACCTCATTCACAAGACAGTCAAAATGCTTCCCCAGCATTCTTGACATAAAACAGTCATTTAAAAATAGGTCATAAATACAGTTTCTATAACGAACTCTCGTCTTTCCACATTGTTCCACATAAATCCACATTATTTAATCCATATCCATTTCATATGTATTCCCATTCTCATCCAATCACATTATTCTCATCCAATCACATTATTTTCATCTCATCCGATCACATTATTCTCATCCAATCACATTATTTTCATCTCATCCAATCACATTATTCTCATCCAATCACATTATTTTCATCTCATCACATCACATTCATTCACATCACATCTCATCCATTCACATCTATCCCGTTTCACATCACATTCATTCACATCACATATTATCCATTCACATCTGCCCCAATTTACATCACATCACATCTCATTCATTCACATCTCGACTCACATCACATCACATCTATCCACATCATATCTCATTCATACACATCTCATCTCATTCATCCACATCCATCCAATCATTCACATGTACGAATACCCACATCTATCCATACATTAATATCTCACTTCACATCTACATATATTTATGTCACATCACATCTCTTTACATTGTATCACATTTTTTCACATACACATCCATATCCATTCTTTCACATACACATCCACATCCATTCTTCACATACACATTCACATCCATTCTCTCACATACATATCCACATCCATTCTTCACAGACACATTCACATCTATTCTTCACATACACATTCACATCACATACACGTCCATTTTCTTCACATACACGTCCACATCCATTCTTCACATACACACATACACATTCACATCCATTCTCCACATACACATCTACATCCATTCTTCACATACACATTCACATTCATTTTCATCACATACACATCCACATCCATTCTTCACATACACATCCACATCCATTCTTTCACATACATATCCACATCCATTCTTCACATACACATTCACATCCATTTTCATCACATACACATCCACATCCATTCTTTCACATATATATCCACATCCATTCTTTACATACACATCCAGACCCATATCATTCATTTACATCCCGATTCACATGACATCACATCTCATCCATTCATTCACATCTATCTGATTCACATGTTATCACATATATTCACTTAGGGATCGCTTCATCTGCCCTCGCCCATCATATCGGAAGCGTACCATACTGAGGTTAGTCAAGACCTCGGCAGGTTTTGCCATGCATGAGCCATCCTTTGGACACTCCCCGCGCCAGATGATTGTACCCAAACTTCCCTTAGAAAAACATATACCAATTGCTCCCTCTAGCATTCTGGCATAAGACAATCCTTTAGAAAACAGGGTTTCTATGCAAGTTTTCAGTTTGATTTTCTTTTGAATACAAGAGTATTTCTTGAATCAGTATTTCTTGAATCAGTATCCTAAAACTCCTTGATTGGAATTGTGAATTTCATACCACAATTCCTCGAATTCGATAACCTCGATCCACAGATCAATTCGAAGGGTCTCAAACTTAGTTTGAGATTTGGCAGGAGTTTTCTAAACTGGTCACACCTTCTTTCCTTGAAACTGACGAAAGAGTTTGGTCTTGGTCATAGTCTGATTCAAGGTTCGAGTTGGATAAGATTTTTCCTCTTCAACTATGTTTCTCGAAAAGTTTTGATAATTCAGTTACTATTTTATTGAATTTCTTTCTTTGAATATTCACCTAATTGATTTCTAAATTAGTTTACGAATTCCAATGAGGAATAAATTAATCATTTATTTGAATATTTTGATCTCGATAGATTTCTTGAATTTTCTTTTTACAATCCGTGTGAATATAAAACGATAGAAATTTCTCTCTTAGAGTATTTAATTATTCATTTATCAAATACTCGTAGAGTTTAAACATAGAATTTAAGATAATTCTAATTTTGATATAAAAATTCTTTATGTATCGATTTATGCATAAAAATAACCTTCCATGGGAATAACACTTTTATTAAAAAATCCTTTTATGCATCTATTTTTGCATAAAATCAAATTTAATAGGAATATCACTTTTAAAATAAAAAGAATTTCTTTATGCATGCATAAAATTCAATTTTTATAAGAATAACACTCTTATAAAATAAAAAAATTCCTTTATGCATCTTTCTATGCATAAGAATCAAATTTAATAAGAATAACACTTTTATAATAAAAAAATTTTCTTTATGCATCTTTCTATGCATAGAATCAAATTTATTAAGAATAACACTTTTATAATTAAAAAAATTTCCTTTATGAATCTTTCTATGCATAGAATCAAATTTAATAAGAATAACACTTTTAAAATAAAAAGAATTTCTTTATGCATCTATTTATGCATAAAAATCAATTTTTATAAGAATAATGCTTTTATAATTAAAAAATTCCTTTATGCACCTTTCTATGCATAGAAATCAATTTTAATAGGAATAACACTTTTGTAATTAAAAAAATTCCTTTATGCATTATTCTATGCATAGAAATCAATTTTAATAAGAATAACAATTTTGTAATAAAAAAAATTACTTTATGCATCTTTCTATGCAAAGAAATCAATTTTGATAAGAATAACACTTTTATAATTTAAAAAATCCTTTATGCATCTTTCTATACATAGAAATCAAATTGATTAATTAATATCAGCCAGTGATATCCATGCATACTCATAGGTGAATATGTACATGGAGTAATTAGAATATTTCTTTTAGATACAAAAATGGTGGGAATTACTCTTTTGGAATAACATAAAAACAAACTTTCTTTTTCACAAAATTCTGGAAAGTTTTACCATAACCTCCTTTGTATGGCTAACCATTTCTCCTCTTTATCTTTCTTTATTTAACTTAATTAACCCAATTTGGAATTATAGAACTCTAATCTACACAATTTTCTAAATTCAAAAGAGTAAACAATAAGAAGAGTTTAATTAATCACTTAGTTAATCTTTCTAAGATTAAGAAAGGTTAGAATGCAAAGAAGAGAAGGGGGTGGCCTTTTCATCAAAGGTATATAGCATTTGAATTTAATTCGAACATTTGCAAAACATAAAAATCAAGAAAACCATAGATTTTTCATTAAAAATTCGTAAACAAGTAAGAAAATTAGGTTACATGGATCTTGTAAGCTCTCCTTTTGGCTTGAGGGATTGAGGGTTCTACTCGTGTTTGAAGCAAGAGTGGCCACCAATACACTTTGGAGAGGATTAGGCCAAAAATAATTGAATTATGAAAAAATTCAATGTAGATGGCTCAGTACAGGAGTAGAGTAACAGTGCATAAACACCATTAAGCTTATACAAAGGGTGAGGCTTCTATTTATAGGAAAAAGTGAGCCTCTAACCAAGCAAACTGATTCTAGAATTTTCCAGATCAGTTTGGTCAATATTTGACCATTTTTGGGTCAGTTCAGCTTACTTTTTGGATCTAGTTTTGAAATAGGAGAGAGGAGAGATGAAAATATCTCATTTTATTGATTATTGGGAGTAATGATGAGAAAAAGGTGCCTAATTCATGAGAGGAGATCCCCACACTGAGGTGTCAAAATTTAATTTTTTAATTCTTTTCTTTGGTCCTTCGTCCACTCTTCATCTTATGTGAGCATTTACTCATTTTTGGGGGGTTTTTCTTTTATTCTTCAATTTATCTCCTCCTTACACTTGGATTGATCCAATTGGCCCATAAAAAACTTAATTGGACCATAATCCAAAAATTTCTGAAAATCTAGACCCTTAGGCTAAGGTCCTTTATACCTATTTTGTTTAAAATACAAGTGAATAGGGTGTGTGCGGGAACAAGCCCTTGGTTAGAGGCTGTAAAAGAGGATGAGTAAATGTGAAAGAACCTATGAAAAGGTGAGAAGAATCTACTGGGAGAGAATAAAGGGTAGCATGAGAAGATTTAGGAAGTGAGGAGATATTCTGGGAAAAGTGAAGAGGTGGAGAGAATCAGGGAAAAGAGGTGGAGTGAATCATGGAGAAATCACTAGGATTTGATGCTTGATGTAAACTCTATAGATTGAGGCATTTCCCTAATGAGAATTTGCTGGTTTTTGAGTATCCATGCCTACATTAATCTATTTGTTAATTATCCACTAATTACATCTTAATTATTTGCTAATCACTTTATTAATGATGTTGATTCTAGTGTTTGTTCCACCATAGCTCATCACAATTGCTCAAATTTCAACATGGTATCAGAGCCATGCCTAGAATCCATCAGGTTTATGAGCCCATTATCTAATTAATTAGGATTAGTAGATAATTAGAAAAATCAAAATTGTAGTTAGTTTTCAACTCATCTCTGTACCCCCAGCCAGTGGAGGATTCCATTCTCCTTGCACACTTCAAATTAGTCCAAGTCCTTTTAGGAGCTTAAACTATACTCAAGGGGCTACAAGCTGGTTGAAGGAATTGAACCCATTCAGCGCAAATCGCCGCGGCCGGCGGCATCACGTTTTTCAGGCACGTTTTTTTGAGTAAAATTGACATTGCAGCTTGCACAAATCAAATCTTTCTAATTCCTCCTAGCCCAAGGTGTTTTCAAGCATGCTCTACAAGCTGGTGAAGACAAAATTCAGTTTCATCAAGTCTACAGTGAGATCCAAGCTCTTCATCAAATCTGCAGGTGACTGGTAAAACAGAGATTAAGCTTTCAATATTTGGTCAAATCTTGTGTTTCTTGGCTTAATCCTCTACTAGACTCATTGCTATTGATGCCTTTGAAAGCATTTGAGCTCATTTGAAGTCTAAGGCACCAGATTTGGACTCCCCGCATACTCTGTTTTTTGCACACAAAATAGTGGATTAATTTGCTAATTAGTGATTAATCAATGCTAATCACTATATTTTGGTACAATTGAGGGTTCAAATTAACCATTAGGTATCTAATATAGATCCCTATAACTTTAGATTGCAATTCAGAGTTGGTTTGATACTCCAACCATCCCGTACAAATTGGTTACCCTTGATTTAATGTAATTTCTGGAAAATTGTGTTGATAAATTAGTGATAATCATCATTTTGCATTTAACCCTTGGTTAATGCCTCTAAATCTCACTCAAATTCAAGATTATTCATAGCCAGAGTTGCATTTGGGAATATGCATAAGAATGAATGCTATACGCATTATGTATTGGGCACATTGCATCAGTGTAAAAATGGGAACAAACACTGCCCTTGTCAAGAGGTAAGACCTCTCACATAAATTTGGGTTTGCATTGCATAATGACACAAGATAAACAAAAAAAACCCAAAGGAACTGTCAGCAAATCATTTAAATATGTTGCTCACATGGAGCAAAAAGACTTGACGGACGAGCTCATGGCCCCAGCCATGAAAGAAGAAGAATATCTCTTTTCAAGAGGAAGATCCACACCAAGAAGATCTAAAAGAAGACATGGACGCATGGAGAGAAGCTGCCATGACAAGAAGACTGAAGACAAGAGAAGATGTGAGGCTCCAAAGAGTGAGGAGCCATGTAAAAATCTCAGAGAGAGAGAGAGAGAGACCCTACAACCCAATGTAACCTACCCCAACAAAGTAAAACCACCTTTGAGCCACCAATGATGTAGGCCACATGGTAGATGTATGTGTGAGCACTTTAGTCAAGGTCGTGGGCACTTATAGTAGCCTTGGACACATAGAGAGAGAGTGTGTCAAGGACTATGGAGTTTAGGGACTTGAGGCACTGATCGCGGATTGTCAAGTAAGAGAGAAACTTGATACAGGGTCCAGGTGTGCTAAGATAGCTTGAGGGGAGGTGTAGACACTAGTCGCGGACTATCAAGTAAGAGGAGGCAAACTTGGTATACTAGGGTCTAGGTGTACTAGGAGTATTCATTTGAGGGGAGGTGTTAAAAATACAAGTGAATAGGGTGTGTGCGGGAACAAGCCCTTGGTTAGAGGCTGTAAAAGAGGATGGGTAAATGTGAAAGAACCTATGAAAAGGTGAGAAGAATCTACTGGGAGAGAATAAAGGGTAGCATGAGAAGATTTAGAAAGTGTGGAGATATTCTGGGAAGTGTGGAGATATTCTGGGAAAAGTGAAGAGGTGGAGAGAATCAAGGAAAAGAGGTGGAGTGAATCATGGAGAAATCAATGGGATTTGATGCTTGATGTAAACTCTATAAATTGAGGCATTGCCCTAATGTGAGAATTTGCTGGTTCTTGAGTATCCATGCCTACATTAATCTATTTGTTAATTACCTAATTACGTCTTAATTATTTGCTAATCACTTTGTTAATGATGTTGATTCTAGTGTTTGATCCACCATAGCTCATCACAATTGCTCAAATTTCAACATATTTTCAATTAATTCCAATTGCACATTGGAAAGTTCTGTGTGAATTTTTGTTTCAATGGAAACCATTTTAGACACTAGGAGGATTTATATCCAAAAATATCTCAATTTTGAACTACCTTCCTCTAGACATTTTCTCTCTCCAAGCCAAAACAGGGTAAAACAAGATCTTTCTTTTATTTCAAAGAGGGAAATAATTTTAAGATCAGAAGGGAAGGTTCTTACACTTGTATAGTTCAAAAGCTGGAGGGAGGAATCTTACATCCTACCCCACTTAAAAAACGCGAGATGTCCTCTTCTCACAAACTAGAAGACAACTCTTTTCCTTAAGATCCAACGGATTTTGGGGTTCCTTATAGTCTAGTGAACCCAACAGAATCCTAGGATAAAGATCCCTCATATAGAACTCATCATCAAATAACAATTCATTCACATCATATCATTTATATCTTTAACACAATAATGGTCCATTAGACCAAAATTTCCATCTATACAGTCCTCCATGGGAATTTCAATTATACAGATTTTTAATTTGTCATCCCTTAACTTGATCCACTTGGTCAAGTGTTAACAGTAGCAATTTGTCAGTACAATCCACTAAACTCATAAATTTTCTTTTTCATAGATTCAGCTGTCTTTAAAACAATCTTTTAATGAAACTACAATATCATTGATCATAATCCTCCAAAATATTCGGTTGACTCCTAATTTCCAATTTTTCCTTAATCAGTGTACCTATGGCATCATTGGCAACCAGAACACTCACCACCTGTCCACTCAAGGGTCTTTTCGATAGTTCCTAGCTCATAGTACCCGGCAATATATTCACTTATAAAAATTAAAATGGAATCTTCGTTGAAGATCAGCAAGATCCATCAACATATCCATATAAAAGAGCCATGGACTCATCCGTTGAGGACCAGCAAGGTCAATCAACCAAATCCATGCCTGAATTCAGAAAACAACTCTTACTCCTTGTTCCAATATCTTCCATGACGCACGTGTGGGTATCTTCGGTGACCCAGAGCATCGTATGGTCAACACCCTCTAGGATCCTTTTCACAGGTCACCTAGCGCTTCACTCATAGGCCGCTTCCTTGGTCCCTCATCCACCGTACCAGAAGCTCACCATTTAAATCGAGGCTGGTCAAGACCTTGGCTGACCTTTCTATGCGAGACATCCTCCATTGACTCTCCGTCAGCTGTTGCAACTTTATCAGAGCACTGTAAGCACCCTCTAGGACCCAGAGCACTGTATGGTATCTTTGGTGACCCAAAGCACCGTACTATGGTCAGTACTCTCTAGGATCCTTTTTGCAGGTCACCTAGCGCTTCACTCATAGGCCGCTTCCTTGGTCCCTCATCCACCGTACCGAAAGCTCACCATTTAAATCGAGACTGGTAAAGACCTCGGCCGACCTTTAACACCATATTAGTAAATTTGGGAATTTCCCAATTACCATTTTTGAATACTTATAAAAGGGGACATGGATAACATGTTTGTAAGTTTCTCAAAACCCTATCATATGACCTATCATTGAAAAGCGCTTGAAAAATGGAATCTAAAGAGCTATAAAGCGCTCATTTTGGATTAGTGGTGTTCAAGTTATGGTTAATCCAAACTTTTGACTACGTGTCCCAAACTTGTGGGAAATTCCCATATTCCCCAATATGGTGTTCTTTCTACACGAGACATCCTCCATTGACTCTCCGTCAGCTGTTGCAACTTTATCAGTTAGGTCTCCACCATGACCTCATAGGCCGCTTCCTTGGTCCCTCATCCACCACTGTACCGAAAGCTCACCATTTAAACCAAGGCTGGTCAAGACCTCAACCGACCTTTCTACGCGAGATGTCCTCCATTGACTCTCCGTAGCAAATTTATTAGTCAGGTCTCCATGACCTCATTCACAAGATAGTCAAAATGCTTCCCCAGCATTCTTGACATAAAACAATCATTTAAAAACAAGTCATAAATACAGTTTCTATAATGAACTCTCGTCTTTCCACATTGTTCCACATCAATCCACATCCATTTCATATGTATTCCCATTCTCATCCAATCACATCATTTTCATCTCATCACATCACATTCATTCACATCTCATCCATTCACATCACATCTCATTCATTCACATCTATCCCGTTTTACATCACAGCACATCACATTCATTCACATCACATATCATCCATTCACATCTATCCCAATTTACATCACATCCATTTCACATCACATCTCATTCATTCACATCCTAATTCACATCACATCACATCTATCCACATAATATCTCATTCATACACATCTCATCTCATTCATTCACATCCATCCAATCGTTCACATGTACGACTACCCACATCTATCCATACATTTATATCTATCACTTCACATCCATATATATTCATGTCACATCACATATCTTTACATCGCATCACATTCTTTCACATACACATCCACATCCATTCTTTCACATACACATCCACATCCATTCTTCACATACACATTCACATCCATTCTTCATCATACACATCCACATCTATTCTTCACATACACGTTCACATTCATTCTTCATACACATTCACATTCATTCTTCACATACACATCCATATCCATTCTTTACATACACATCCACATCTATTCTTCACATACACATCCACATCCATTCTTTCACATTCACATCCACATCCATTTTTCACACACATTCACATCCATTTTCATCACATACACATCCAAATCCATTCTTCACATCCACATCCATATCCATTCTTCAAATACACATCCACATCCATTCTTCAAATACACATTCACATCCATTCTTTCACATACATATCCACATTCATTTTTCACATCCATTTTCATCACATACACATCCACATCCATTCTTTCACATACACATACACATACACATCCACATCCATTCTTTCACATACACATACACATCCACATCCATTCTTTCACATACATCCATATCCATTCTTTCACATACATCCACATCCATTCTTTCACATACACATCCATTCTTTCACATACACATCCACATCCATTCTTTCACATACACATCCATTCTTTCACATACACATCCACATCCATTCTTTCACATACATCCACATCCATTCTTTCACATACACATCCACATCCATTCTTCACATACACATCCACATCCCATATCATTCATTTACATCCCGATTCACATGATATCACATCTCATCCATTCATTCACATCTATCTGATTCACATGTCATCGCATCTATTCACTCAGGGACCGCTTCATTGGCCCTCATCCATCGTACCGGAAGCACACCATTTTTCAACCATACTGAGGTTGGTCAAGACATGGGCAGGTTTTGCTGCATGAGCCGTCCTTTGGACACTCCTTGCCAGATGATTGCAACCGAACTTCTCTTAGAAAAACATATACCGATTGCTCCCTCCAGTATTCTGGCGTAAGACAGTCCTTTAAGAAAAAAGGGTTTCTATGTAAATTTTCAGTTTGATTTTCTTTTGAATACAAGAGTATTTCTTGAATCAGTATCCCAAAACTCCTTGATCGGAATTCTGAATTTCATACAAGAATTTCTCCAATTCTGTAACCTTGATCCACAGATCAATTCGACTCAAACTTAGTTTCAGATTTGGCGGGAGTTTTGAGTGTATTTTTCTAAACTGGCCACACCTTCTTTCCTTGAAACTGACGAAAGAGTTTGGTCTTGGTCATAGTCTGATTCAAGGTTCGAGTCGGATAAGATTTTTCTTGAACTATCTTTCTCAAAAAGGTTTGATAGTTCAGTTACTATTTTACTCAATTTCTTTCTTTGAATATTCACTTAATTGATTTCTAAATTAGTTAGGAATTCCAATGAGGAATAAATTAAACATTTATCAGAATATTTTGATCTCGATAGATTTCTTGAATTTTCTTTTTACAATCCATGTGAATATAAAATGATAGAAATTTCTCTCTTAGAGTATTTGATTATTCATTTATCAAATACTCATAGAATTTAAGAGAATTTTAATTTTGATATAAAAATTCTTTATGCATCTATTTATGCATAAAAATCAACTTCAATGGGAATAACACTTTTATAAAAAAAATCCTTTTATGCATAAAATCAAATTTAATAGGAATAACACTTTTAAAATAAAAAGAATTTCTTTATGCATCTATTTATACATAAAAATCAATTTTAATAAGAATGACGCTTTTATAATAAAAAAATTCCTTTATGCATCTTTCTATGCATAAAAATAAAATTTAATAAGAATAACACTTTTATAATAAAAAAAATTTCTTTATGCATCTTTCTATATATAGAATCAAATTTAAGAAGAATAACACTTTTACAATATTTTTTTTTCCTTTATGCATCTTTCTATGCATAGAATCAAATTTAATAAGAATAACACTTTTATAATAAAAAAATTTCTTTATGCATCTATTTATGCATAAAAATAAATTTTTACAAGAATATTGCTTTTATAATAAAAAATCCTTTATGCACCTTTCTATGCATAGAAATCAATTTTAATAAGAATAACACTTTTGTAATTAAAAAAATTCCTTTATGCATCTTTCTATGTATAGAAATTAATTTTAATAAGAATAAAACTTTTGTAATAAAAAAATTTCCTTTATGCATCTTTCTATGCATAGAAATCAATTTTAATAAGAACAATACTTTTGTAATTAAAAAAATCCTTTATGCATCTTTCTATGCATAGAAATCAAATTTAATAATTAATATCAGTGATATCCATGCATATTCATAGGTGAATATGTACGTGGAGTAATTAGAATATTTATTTTAGATGCAAAAATGGTGGGAATTACTCTTTTGGAATAACATAAAAATAAACTTTCTTTTTCACAAAATTTTGGAAAACTTTGCCAGAACCTCCTTTGTATGACTGACCATTTCTCCTTTTTATCTTTCTTTATTTAACTTAATTAACCCAATTTAGAATTGTAGAACTCTAATCTACATAATTTTCTAAATTCAAGAGAGTAAACAATAAGAAGAGTTTAATTAATCACTTAGTTAATCTTTCTAAGATTAAGAAAGGTTGGAATGTAAAGAAGAGACGGGGGTGGCCTTTTCATCAAAGGCATAGCATTTGAATTTAATTCAAACATCTGCAGAACATAAAAATCAAGAAAATCATAGATTTTTCATTAAAAATTCGTAAACAAGTAAAAAAATTAGCTTACATGGAGCTTGTAAGCTCTCCTTTGGCTTGACGGATTGAGGGTTGTTCTACTCTTGTTTGAAGCAAGAGTGGCCACCAATTCACTTTGGAGAGGATTATGCCAAAAACAATAAAAAATTCAATGCAGATGGCTCAGGACAGGAATAGAGTAACAGTGCATAAACATTATTAAACTTTTACAAAGGGGGAGGCTTCTATGTATAGAAAAAGGTGAGCCTCTAACCAAGCAAACTAGTTATAGAATTTTCCAGATCAGTTTGGTCAATATTTGACCATTTTTGGGTCAGTTCAGCTTACTTTTTGGATCCAATTTTGAAATAGGAGAGAGGAGAGATGAAAATATCTCATTTTACTGATTAAAAATTAGGGGTAATGATGAGAAAAAGGTGCCTAATTCATGAGGGGAGATCCCCACACTGAGGTGTAAAAATTCAGTTTTTTAATTCTTTTCTTTGGTCCTTAGTCCACTCTTCATCTTATGTGAGCATTTACTCATTTTTGGGGGGTTTTTCTTTTATTCTTCAATTTATCTCCTTCCTACACTTGTATTGATCCAATTGGCCCATACGAATCTTAATTGGACCATAATCCAAAAATTTCAAAAAATCTAGACCCTTAGGCTAAGGTCATTTATACCTATTTTCAATTAATTCCAATGGCACATTGGAAAGTTATTTTTGAATTTTTGTTTTAGGGGAAACCATTTTAGACACTACGAGGATTTTTATATCCAAAAATATCTCAATTTTGAGTTACCTCCCTTTAGACATTTTCTCTCTCAAGGCCAAAACAGGGTAAAAGAGGATCTTTCTTTTATTTTAGAGAGGGGAATAATTTGAAGATCAGAAGGGAAAGTTCTTACACTTGTACACCTCAAAAGCTAGAGGAAGGAATCTTACATGAAGGGTAGAATGGCACCACTGCCATTCTTCCTTGAATGTAAGGAGCAATTCTCAATGCCTCCATTCCCATCACCTTAAAGGTGAGAATGGCACCACTATCAGTCTTCCTTGAATGCAAGGAAGAAGGGAGTGGTGCTACTCTCAAGGCCTCAAATCCCATCATCTTGAAGTGCAGAATGGCACCATAACCATTCCCCCCTTACTCTCAAGGAAGAATGGCAGTGGTTGTTGTTCTCAAGTCCTCCCATCACCTTGAAGGGGAGAATGGCATGACATGCCATGTCTTCCTTACATTCAAGGAAGAATGGTAGTAGTGCCATTCTCCCTTACATTCTAGGAGGAATGTCAGTGGTGCCATTCTCCCTTATATTCTAGGAAGCATGGTAGTGGTGCCATTCACAAGGAACACTATATTCGTGAGTTTGGGAATTTTCCAACCCCCATTTTTTAAATACTAAAAAGGTGGGACCTGGATAACATGCCTATAAGTTTTTCAAAACCATATCATGTGACCTATTGTTGGAAAGTGCTTGGAAAATGGAATCTAGTGAGCTATAGAGTGCTCAATTTGGAGTAACGGTGTTCAAGTTATGATTAATCCAAAGATTTGACCACATGTCCCAAACTTATGGGAAATTCCCATATTCCCCAATATGGTGTTAAGGCCTCTTATTACTTCATGGGGAGAATGGATCCAGTGCTATTCTCCCTTACATTCCGTGGTGCCATTCCCAAGGGCTTCCATCACCTTGAAGTGAGCTTAAGTGGTAGAATGGAACCATGCCCATTCGCCTTACATTCAATCAATGGCAGTGGTGCCATTCTCAAGGGCTTCCATCACCTTGAAGTGAGCTTAAATGGTAGAATGGAACCATGCCCATTCGGCTTACATTCAATCAATGGCAGGCGTGCCATTCTCAAGGCCTCACATCCCATCATCTAGAGGGATAGAATGGCACCACTACCATTGCCCCTTACTTTGATAAAAAATGGTAGTGGCTACCATTCGCAAGTCCTCACATCACCTTGAGGGTAGAATGGCACCATTGACATTTCCCCTTACTCTCAGGGAAGAATGGTAGTGGTTACCATTCTCAAGTCCTCCCATCACCCTAAAGGGGAGAATGGCAGGACATGCCATTCTACCTTACATTCAACGAGGAACGCTAGTGGTGTCTTTCTCCCTTACATTTTATGAAGAATAGTAGTGGTGCCATTCACAAGGCCTCCTATCACTTCATGGGGATAATAGCACTAGTGCCATTCTCCCTTACATTCAAGGAATGGCAGTGGTGCCAATCTCAAGGCCTTCCATCACCATGAAGTCATCTTAAATGGTAAAATGGCACCATTGCAATTCTCTTTACATTCAATGAATGGTAGTAGTGCCATTCTCAAGGCCTCACATCCCATCATCTTGAGCGGTAGAATGGTACCACTTCCATCCCCCTTACTTTCAGGGAAGAATGGGAGTGGGTTCCATTCTCAAGTCCTCCCATCACCTAAAACCTCACTTCTTGGAGCCTCACATCTTCTCTTGTCTTCAGTCTTCTTGTCGTAGCAACTTCTCTTCATGCATCCATGTCTTCCTTCATGCGTCCATGTCTTCCTTCAATGCTTCCTCTAGCTCTTCTTCTCAGTGTTGATCATCCTCTTGGAAAGAGATGTTCTTCTTCTTTCATGGATGGGGCCACGAGCTTGTCCGCCAGTTCTTGCTCCATGTGAGCAACATGTTTTAATGTATTGTTGACAGTTCTTTTGGGCTTTTGATGTTTATCTTGTGTCATTATGCAATGCAAACCCAAATCTATGCAGGAGGTCTTGCCTCTTGCCTTATTCTGAAAGGGTAGTGTCTGATCCCATTTTTCTAATGATGTAATGTACCCAATACATAATGCATATAGAATTCATTCTTATGTACATTCCCAAATGCATATAGAATTCATTCTTATGCACATTCCCAAATGCAACTCTAGCTATGTGAATAACTTGAATTTGTGTGTGGGTTAAATGCAAGATGATGATTAACACAAATTTATCACCATAATTTTACCAGAAATTACATTAAATCAAGGGTAACAAATCTGTACTACGGAATGGATGGAGTATCAAACCATCTCCAAATTACAATTTGAAGTTATAGGGATCTGTAGTATCAGATACCTAATGGTTAATTTGAACCCTCAATTGCACCAAAATATAGTGATTAGTGTTGATTAATCATTGATTAGCAAATTAATCCTACAAGAGGAACTAGAGCCATTGTACCTGGTGTAGACAAGATCTCATTTTTCTTCAAAAAAAGAGGCACTGGAAAAAACACGATTTTTTGCTGCTTGCGCCAATGGTTTGATGAATTTCTTGAATGGGCTGGAGCATGTGCTTGTGGCTATGTGTGGATAAAAGCTTGGAGGCTATTGTTAAGCCTGGAGGGAGATCAAGCCCCTCCACTAGCTGGGGGTACAGAGAGCTTGTTGAAAAAGAGGTAAAAATCTAATTATCTACTAATCCTAACTAGCCAAGTGATTAGCAAGATAATGGGCTCATAAACTTGATGGATTCTAGGCTAGGCTCTGATACCATGTTAAATTTGTAGCAATGTAATGAGCTATGGTGGATCTAGAATCAACATTATTAAAAACAAAGAGATTAGATGATAATTAAGATGTGATTAGTGAGCACTTAACTGATAGCTTAATGTAGGCATGGATAATCAAAAACTAGAAAATTCTCATTAGGCCAATGCCTCAATTTATAGGGTTAACATCCAAGCATCTAATCCCACTGATTTCTCCTTGATTCACTCCACCTCTTTTGCTTGATTCTCTCCATCTCTTCCCATAATATCTCCACACCTCCTAAATCTCCTCATGCTACCCTTTATTCTCTCCCAGTAGATACTTCTCACCTTTTCACAACTTCTCTCACATTTACAGATTCTCTTTTACAGCCTCTTGCTAAGGGCTTGTTCCCGCACACACCCTATTCACTTGTATATTTCAACATTCCTAAGAAGAAAAGAAAGTCAATATTTTTTTATATGAAGAGGTGTTTTTCAGAGATCAAGAAGCCCCAAACTAACACTCATCATTTTATCCCAAGGGCTACCTTCATTCGTGTAGTAAAGCAAATATGTGACAAGATTGGTGTCTTAACTAAAAGTAATATCCCATTCAAAAAGTGGCAAGCTTCTGCATTGTGGTGCTTGCAAGAAGCATCTCAAGACTTTCTTATAGATTTCATGAATGATGCCTATATTGCTACTGCACATGCACACAGTCATTTTAATGAACAAGGATGTCTCAGTGGTGGTGGTGGTGAGCAGGCTTAGGTATAGATTTGATAAAGTTCTCAAGCCACTTCCCACCATAGATACTAGGGCCTTTGACAGTCATTTTAATGAACAAGGATGTCTCAGTGGTGGTGGTGGTGAGCAGGCTTAGGTATAGATTTGATAAAGTTCTCAAGCCACTTCCCACCATAGATATTAGGGCCTTTGATATCCTTACAATTCCTCCCAAGAGGTCTCAGAAAGCTGAAGGGCCTATTATTAAAGATGTTACACATGAGTATGAAACAAGAAAAACACTTGACCAAAGAGAGATGCTTTTCGAGATGGAGGATAGTTTTATAAAGAGGAAGTTCAGAGACTTGGTGGTATGAATTATGATAGAATGGGCAAGGTGTATGGTCAACTTATTATCAATGTCTCCTCCAACCCTGAGATTGAATATTACTTGAGCATTTCACTTGAGGACAAAGTGATGTTAGAGAAGATATTAAAATATCTGACATTGTAATATTTTGTTGCATGAGGTAAGCATCATTCTTTAGCCACAGTTTTGTTCTTTTCTCTCCTTTTTCCATACTTAATACTGTCTTTAATTACAGGGCATACTTTTCTAAAATGCCCACAGAGATTTCAAGTAGCATATTTGTGGTTGATCCTCTAATATCAAGTGATATCTTTTCAAAGACAAGATCAAATATTGACGATTTTTTAAGGGCATATGACAGCCTGAGAAACTATTATATATTCATCCCATATAATGAAAGGTATATTTTTTATTAGTTTTAAGGTAGTATTTTTTAATAGTTTTAAATTCATAACTCATGTGAGTAGATATTTTTTTACTATTGTTTTATTTACAGTCAGCATTGGAGTCTTATATTCATTGATGTTTTTGATAAAGAGGTTATTTTCATGGACTCCTTGGTATCCATGGTCAATGCAAGATGTATCTCTTTTCATCAACTATCACAACTTTGTTACAAACATTGCACCTATTTGATATGCTCTTTATTGCAGTGCTTGCAAAATTATATTAGCATATTTATAGAAAAATTATGAAGATCTTGCAGATATAGAGAAACCATTTAAGTATCTTCAGCAAGAGGTATTGATAATCTAGTTTTGATGTTTCTTTGTTTGAAGATGGATTTCTTCTAATTACACTATTATTTCAGGTTCCAATTCAGTCTGATATTACTAGTTGTGGATGGAGGGTGATTGCAAATGGCTGTAGGACAATAGATTTTAAGTTGTTAAAACAACAAGTCAATGTAAGAAAACCAGAGAATCCTTTGCATTACGCTTAATGTATTTGTACATTATTTGTCTTAGAACTCCACTTTTTTTGGCAGTGCAATAAATACCCTGAATCTTATATTTGGTGGATAAGAGAGAGATGTATTGAGATAATATTGGACAAAGAAAATACACTTGTAGATCCAAATACATAAAGGCAAAGGCAAGGGTTTGCCAGTGCATTCTCCTTTAAAATTTGAGAAGATGCAAAAATCCTCAAAGGAAACCATTGCAAAGAAGTCCTATGCAAAGAAGACATCACAGCCAAAGAGGACCTCACAAATGAAATCTCATGCAAAGAAGCCCTCTGCTCAAAAGCCCCTCAACTTCGGTGCTTTTCCTACTCAAGGAAAAGAGGAAGAAAATTCTAGGAGTCCGAAAAAACCAAGTGAAGCCCAAGAGCAAGCAAAGTCCATGAGCCCAAATAAGGAAAGTAAAGATCAAGAGCAGGCAAAGTCTGGGAGCCCAAATAAGCAAAGTGAAGATCAAGAGTATTAGAATATTTTGTAACTTCACACATACATAGTGACATTTTGTAACTCGCAAGATGTATTTGTACCATTTATTGTATATAAATCTCAATTTTGTTATGAAAGATGTATTTACCTACTAAATGTTTGTTCATAAACGACAATTGTCAAGAAAAATATCAATTGTCTATTCATTCATGGTTCAAAAATTACAACAGTTGGAGGTAAACAACTCATACAATATATGTAGCATTCAGCTCTTCTTCCAATTGTAGTACCATTGGCCTGGAATTTATAACTAGGGGTGGTGTTATCAAGAAACTCCAAGGTTTCCCTAACGTCCACTAAAAGAGGTAACATTAAGCTCCTTTCTTTCAACATGTGGAATAACCTGCAACTCAAACCTAAATGACATGCAATCTATATTAGAATCCAAAGGTTCCTAGATACCCAACTTAAGTTTGTATCTCCTATAATCATAACTCATAGTAAGAGATTGTCGAGAGATATTGTAAGACAAAGCCAAGGATTGAGGGCATGAATTGCAACTTATGTAGTCACCCTTATGGTCATACTCTCTAGATTTCCAAAACAGTCCTATAATGTTGTCCAAATAATCTGCTGGGAAGTTTCTACTTAGCCATGATGCCTTTGTCCTCTGTAACTCTGCATCTTTGAAGCAAGCTACAAAGACATGATGTAGAGGCATGGACCATGATAACCGTATCCTCCTCGAGATCCTTCCTGTAGTCATGGCCTTTTGAATATCCTGGGATATTTTATATTTGAAGCTCTACACCGTCGCTTCATCTGGAATGTTCCAATTAAGAGAAAAAAGACTTGGCACTGCTAAATCCTCAATTTTCCCATACACACCTATTTTTGGGGGAGCAATGTACTCTGCGTAGTATACAAAAAGATTACTCTTATTAAAAAAAGCCACATTCTGGTCACCATACATGAGCTCTGCAAATTCTTTGTGAATGGCTTGGAAAGTACCATTGAAGCTCTCCACAAGCTGCCACTCAAAACTTGTTAAGGGAAAGATATTTTAAGAAATTGAAAGTTAAAACTTGTATTAAAAGGAAAAATATATTTGCAAAATTAAACTACAACTTACAATTTGCTTGCATAGGAATATGTTGAGTTGGAGGAACGTATATATCCTTTGCCATGTAAACATGTTGGACCTAAGCAAACCAGCCTTCAGATGTAACCTTGAAAGCAGTAATGCATCCCTTTCAATGGTATTTTGTACACTCTCTTTTCGTTTTTTTCACCTTGTGAGATCCCTTACATGAGGGCAACATAGTAACCTAGTTGTTCACAGTGAAACTCTTGGGTTCCCAAGTTCCATCATCCCTTTTGTTGTGTTGTATGAAACAAGAGTTTATTGAATGAGAAGGACATCTTTTGGATTCCATATAGAATAGAAGCAAGAGAATGAAACAATGAAACTCAATGAGGTCAAAAAAGAGATGAGAAAGAGCTAAAAGATGCAATGAAGCTTAGTGAGGTCAAAAAAAAAAGATGAGAGAGAGCTAGAAGATGAGAGCTTCTAGACATTGAGAGAAGAAGAATGAAAATGGTATGGGCGCCAAAAGGAATAATGGAGGTAGTTTGTCCAAACTTCAAAAATTTTGGCATTAATTACATGCCATCTTTTTTTCAAATCTTTTGACAAATTTTGTCAGTATAAGGAATCCTAGGGACCACCACAATCGGCCTGAATATAGAGATTTTGGTTGAATTAGAGAAAAGAAACTCGAAATGGACTCTACTACCTCCAAAGTAGAGGAGACAAGAATACCATATTCTTGTGCACGTGGCACACTCTCTTTGGCTCTTTTCTTAATTACGAGATTAGTAAATGGCCCTTTTTTAGGCATTTTTGGCCCTAATGTATGAACCGTGGATGTCCAGCTATCGGGCTATCATGGGGTTCTCTCAGATTTTTTCCTTTTGTTTCCTCATCATTAGGAATGCATAGCCGATTGTTGTAATACATGCATCCTTCTCTAATTTGTACCCAAGAACTACACTCATTTCCTCAAGAGTCTTGCTTTCGTGCATCAGTAGGGTAGCAATAGGGGCAAAGAATCTGTCCTGCATGATTTTCTCTCTTGCTTCATTGATCAATGGATTTGACACCAATGTTATTGCTACAAGCAAGGAGGCTTTCCTAGTGCATTGGCCCACATTTTCTTTCCCTTGTCGGTACTTTATTTCAAAGTCAAATTCCTATAGGGTCCTCATCCATCTTCTTTGATGCATGTTGAGATCCCTTTGGGTGAATATCCACTTCCAACTTTGATGATCTGTCATCAAAGTGAATCTCTATCCTAAGAGATAATGTCTCCACAACTTCCGAGCATAAACTACTTAGAGTAACTCCAAGTCATGGACAACATAATTTCTCTCATGCGTTCTGAGTTTTCTAGATTCATAGGCTACTGCATGACCTTCTTGCATAAGAGTACCTCCTAGGGCAAAACCACTCGCATCTGTAACTATCTCAAAGGGTTTAGAAAAATCTGGCAATTTAAGGATAGAATTTAAGGATAGAGTTGGTTAAGAAAAGCTGTCTTTAGCTTATCAAAAGCACTCTGACACATAGCAGTCCATTGAAAAAGGTTGCTCTTCTTGAGAAGGTTAGTCAAAGGGGATGCTATTTGAGCATACCTGGGTATAAAGATTCTATAACATCCGATTATTCCCAAGAATCCTCTGACTTCTTTCACTGTTTTGGGCTGTTACCACTCCACAACTACTTGGAATTTAGCGGGGTCAGGAGAAATCTCGTCTTTAGATACTATGAATCCCAAGTACTCTGCATGGTCAGATGTCGTTCCTTCTCCACTGGGTTTGCTGTAGCAGTCTCTTGCCATGTGTCCTGGCTTTCCACAGTTGTGGCAGCTTCTCTTCATGCATCCATGTCTTCCTTCAATGCTTCCTCTAGTTCTTGTTCTCGGTGTTGATCCTCCTCTTGGAAAGAGATGTTCTTCTTCTTTCATGGGCTGGGGCCACGAGCTTGTCCATAAGTTTTCTTGCTCCATGTGAGCAACATGTTTTAATGTATTGTTGACAGTTCTTTTGGGCTTTTGATGTTTATCTTGTGTCATTATATAATGCAAACCCAAATGTATGCGGGAGGTCTTACCTCTTGCCTTATTCTGGACAAGGACAGTGTCTTACAATGATGTGATCACCCATGTGTGCCCAATACATAATGCATATAGCATTCATTCTTATGCACATTCCCAAATGCAACTCTGGCTGTGAATAATCTTGAATTTGAGTGTAATTTGCAAGCATTAACCAAGGGGTAAATGCAAGATGATGATTACTACAAATTTATCAGCATAATTTTACCAGAAATTACATTAAATCAAGGGTAACAAGCCTGTACGGAATAGTTGGAGTCTCAAACTATCTCTGAATTGCAATATGAAGTTATAGGAATCTGTATCAGATACCTAATGGTTGATTTGTTACCCTAATGGTTGATTTAGGGTAACAAATCTGTACGGAATGGTTGGAGTATCAAACCATCTCCAGATTATAATCTAAAGTTATAGGGATCTGTATCAGATACCTTGTTCCACAGGAACACAGATTATGGAAGGAGGCCGGAAGCAATTAATGCGAGAGAGCAAGATTGTAGCCATGGGAACATAAAGACGCACATAATTTTCCCATATTTTTGTGCCAAAGTGCAATGTAAATCGTTTTAGGCTAATGTGGGTTCTAAATGAGAGTTCTTCTAAATGAGAGTTCTAAGTGTATTAAGCAAGGCTCACTTATGGGGTTGTCCGCCCATGTGTGAAAGAGGCCTAGGGTTAGGGTTAGTGACATCTCTACAAAAGAGGCCTAGGGTTAGGGTTAGTACATCTCTACAAAAGAGATGTTAGCTAAAGAAAGTGTACGTTTTTTGGCCATTCTCATAAGCTATTGAGTAAAGCTCTTGAGCTCTCAAGCTATGGCAACTCTCTAACTCTCTCTCTATTGTACTCTAATGAGCATCAAGCTCCAATGACTATAGCTCCACTTCTTTCTCTTAATCTATTTTAGCATCATTGAAGTAGATTAATCTATGATTAGTTGAATGCTTCTTTCTTTCTCTTGTGTATGCTGCATGCTTGTAGTGTGTGTGTGTGTAGTCTCCATTGATGGAAGCTCTTGCCCACTTCATTGGCAATGAGTTATTCATGGGATAGACTCTCTCTATGAGCTTGTGGGTTTGTGAATGTTACATTCTATGCTTTCTTAAGCTTGTGGGTTAGTAGATGCACGCTTATGGATTTGTTGGCATTAGGGAAAGCTAAGATTTAATCAATGTTTGAATGGGATTAAGAGATTGCCATGCATTGCTTGTTCTCTTGATTAGTGTAGTGGGTTTAAGAGATTGAGAGATTGATTCAGGTGTTGAATGGTTGAATCCTCAAGTGGTGGTTCATGTATGTGAGCTCTCCCTCATGGGATAAGCCTTCATGCACTAATCGAGTCGAGTCCTCGGCGGGGATTGACATTGTGTTTCTTAACACATTTGTTGATCGGTAGTACTCTATGAGCACTATATTGCACGGTAGAGAGAACCGCTCTACAATGGTGCCGCTCTGTCGGGGAGCGAGTGCCTACATTAGTTGAGCACCATACACACACTACCACTCCTTGTTAAGATCCAATCAGTTTGCAAAACTGTTGGATAGGAGAGCAGGCTTTGAGACTAATTTATTTAAGACTAATATGTTGTTAAATTCTCTTTATTTGTCTTGCAATTTGAGTGCGATTGGCTAGCTATGCTTCTCCCTTGAGGTCAGGACAAGGATTCAACACACGGAAAGGATTGGAGGTAAGCGCTAAACCTGCAAATTTCAATTTGTGTGCGATAGAGAGGCCTATTTTTGCATTTTCGTCATTCTGTTTGTGGATAATTTTTGCTGTCTGACGTTAATTTTTACAGTTTTAGTTTTCTGCATGTTCGTTTTATTTTCTATTCTTAGCTTAGTTTAGTTTTTTGTATCTTTAATTTTGTGCATTTTAGTTCTCTGTTAAACCTCCATTTTAGTTCTCTGTTAAACCTGCACCTGTAGAGAAACTGAAATCTGTACACAACATGAAGACTGAAAAATTCGAATTCGTTGCAAATCTCACAGCTGCACACGCATTGAATTCGCTCTGCTGCACATGCATTGAGTTCACTGCACACGCACTTCAAAAAAGAAAAAAATAATAATAATAAAAGAAGGCGACTGTGCGTGAACAACACACCGTGCAGAGAGACCCACACACCACACCATAAAGACCACCACCGCACCGGCGGATAAGGGGATGCAAAAAAAAAAGTCTGAAAATTTTTTTATTTTTCTATCGCAAAAATTTGGGAGGTTATCTAACTTTTCGAGAGGAGTTAGAAAACACCCATCGTCAAAATTTCGGTCGTCTCTCGGAACCATTTTCCCATAGTGAGCTCAGTATGGAAAACTGGTAAATTTTAGGTGATTTTTGATCCTAAAAAATACGCTATTTTTTTGGCCTAATGTGTTCGAGGGGGTTCAAAATGGGTTTTGGCAAAGTTTGAGCCAACTTGAAAATTTTTGGAATTTTTTGGAATTTTTTGAAAAAAAAGAAAAATAATAGATTAAAAAAAACTTAAAATTTGCCCTTATGCACTTGCGGTCGGGACATCATATAGACACTGCCATAGGGTCTAGGGCACCTTCTAGAGTGCCTACGCAAGAAAGTGAAACCCAATCGGTAAGAAATTTGGCAGATATTGCTGAAACTTTTTCCGAATCCCAATCTGATACCCTTTCCACCAGGACAACTAGCTCATTGTCTATGGACAATCTAGGGCCGTCAAATAGTCATCCCTTTGCCCCAAATAGGACACCCACAAGATCTTTTAATCCATTTGAGTCCGACATCATGGGGTTACCACTCAATGTGAGACTTCAATATGTCTACACGAATGCTCACACGAATGCTCAAGGAGCTGAGATCTTTAGGGATCCACAACAACGGTATCTCGTTAAGATCGCAGACTTTTTCTCAGAGCTTGATAGAGCACCTCTAGTCAATGACCAGGGTAACATGTACATGGGTGGAGATGGTGTTCACTCTACGAAGTCACCTATTATCTAGAGAATGTAGACAAATTAGGGGAGCTCTCTAAAAGTGAGTTCTTAGACTTATCAAAGCCTTCCAAAGCAAGGGAGTTTAGAGATGATTGGCTCATTGAGCCGGACATGCCTGGACCATCCAATGCCCTGTTCCTTAAAGCCATCCATAGATGATTTACTTTTTGTAGATCTAAATTTGGAAAGGGACAGGAAAGGCAAGAGCAAAATGGATCAGGGGGCTGAGAACCAATGGGATTTTGTAGTACGACAAATTCCAGTAACAAAGGTCTTTCAGGATGACCCACTTCAAGAGGTCTATAAGGACTCTTTAGAAGGATATTATGCAACAACTAGATTGCCAGAGCTAGATCTTCCTCTAGCACTTGTGGTGGTGGTCGAGAAGCTTGTAGGATACAAGAACCGAATCGTTGATAAATGGGCCAATGAATACCGAACCTTAGATTGGAAGAAAATTCGTGAGCTCATGTGGAGAGGACAACCATTATTCATGGAAGTGTTCTCAACTAATACAGCTAAACCAAGAGAGACAGCCTTTCTTGGAGAAACTGTTGCTCCTCCCCTAAGAGAGTTCACTAGAGAGGGACCCTCAATGTAGAGCAGTTCTCTCTACTGTGCAATATAGTGCTCATAGAGTACTACCGATCAACAAATGTGTTAAGAAACACAATGTCAATCCGAGGACTCAACCTGATTAGTGCACGAAGGCTTATCCCATGAGGGAGAGCTCACATACACAAACCACCACTTGATGATTTAACAATTCAACACCTCAATCAATCTCTCAATCCCTTAATTCCACTACACTAATCAAGAAAACAAGCAATGCATAGCAATCTCTTAATCCCATTCAAACATTGATTAAATCTTAGCTTTCCCTAATGCCTGCAAACCCATTCAAACATTGATTAAATCTTAGCTTTCCCTAATGCCTGCAAACCCATAAGCGTGCATCTACTAACCTGCAAGCTTATAGAGAGAGTCTATCTATGAATAACTCATTGCCAATGAAGTGGGCAAGAGCTTGCATCAATGGAGACTACACACACACACTACAAGCATGCAGCATACACAAGAGAAAGAAAGAAGCATTCAACTAATCATAGATTAATCTACTTCAATGATGCTAAAACAGATTAAGAGAATGAAGTGGAGCTATACTCATCGGAGCTTCATGCTCATTAGAGTACAATAGAGAGAGAGTTAGAGAGCTGTCATAGCTTGAGAGCTCAAGAGCTTCACTCAATAGCTTATGAGAATGGCAAAAAACGTCCACTTTCTTTAGCTACATCTCTTTTGTAGAGATTCCACATCTATGGTGTGAAACCATGCATATGAGACTATCAAATGCAAATCTAGATAAGTGCTATGACGAGTCATTATATGATGCCATGTACATATGTTCATATTGTAAATGAGGTTCAATAAGACGAGCTGAGGCTGAGTCAGGTCTCGGAGCTTTTGTATATGAGTGTGGTGTGAAATATGGAGCCTTATGCTTATGGTAAGCCTTGCAGTAGGAAACACCCTTCTCAAGATGTATGGAGATGTGAGAGCATGTATGATATGAGGAATGGTTTTAAAGAATACCCTTTGGAGGTATCGTGGAATGAGCAAAACAAGAAGAACTTTATTAAGATACTGCACACATTCAAAGTTCTTGTGTATCCTCATAGGCAGAATGATCCCTTCAATAATATCTTTATACCCATGGATGGTGAACCTAGTGGCAGCTATGCTAGTGAGAGCTATTTCAAAATGACTCTTGTGAGTATGGTGGTGGTGATTCTGTTCACACTCAGACCTCATGGGTAAGTTGGAAACACTCAGTTATATACATGGTCTGCGTGGCTATGTAAATGATGGTATGAGTGGCTTGTCAAAGGGATATGATAATGATGTGAATGGCTACCCATGTGCATGATGTGTAGTAGCTTCTCAATGGTATCGATGAGCCGAGTCAATGATTACCTCTTATGGGAGTGCAAGCATGATGCGTGCTTTAGTAGGCTCATGATATGAATATGATATTTGATGCTGCTTTGGTCCAAGCATATACATATGAGTAGATATATCATGTGTATAGAATGTAGTAAAGACGGCAGCTTGCGTGGCCATGACAAAAATAGAAGAGTAGCATGGGCGGGTTGTAAAGAATCAAGTTGGGAACAAGAGCTTGGTTATAAGCAAATGCAATGTCATAGTGGATAAATGCTGCAAAACTGGAGTTGATTTTTTTAAGATATACGAGAAGGGGAGCTTGCGTGGCAGCAACGAAAAAAGACATATCCGAAAATAATGAAAAAAAAAAGAGGGCACTCTTGTTTTTCAAACGGGGAAATACGAAAATCTGGCTGCAAAAGGTGGTGGGGGCGCCCGATTTCCTTGCGGGAAAAAGAGGAAAAAACCAGAGAAAACGAAGGGGGGGGATATCAGAGTTCAGCGCGTGCAGAAAAGGAGAACCAGGAGAGTGAATTTACCAGAGAATTTTAAAACAATGGGGCTGCTACTGTTCATGGCTTGTTGGAGTTAGAATTGGAGAGCAATTTGAGTGCTATCTAATGATACGATTTTCATTTTACACATGTATTCATCCATGCGCAGTCTGCAGCGAAGCCGCCATAGAAGGAATAAAGAAAAATCAATGAAAATCTCACTTTGCTCTACTTACAGTTAAGTGGATTTTTTTTTATTTTGAATACTATAATCAACGATTTAGAAAATCGTATGTTTTATAAACCTTTAAAGGTTTTGGAGAATGAGAAGATCTTGGGACTTGGAGAATTGTGGAAATAAAGCATCAAAAATACATTAAGGCTCCTGAAAGTTGGTTTTATTTTGTACTCGATCGGAATTTTGGAATGCAAGTCATGGAGTTTTCTAAATCCCATGAGCATGTTATAGTTATGCCGTATGCCATCTTTTGTTTGTGAGATGCTAGAATTCTAAAGCAGGTTTTCAGGTGATAAAGAAACATCTTGAAATGATGGAATTGATGTCACTTGATGTATGGAATGTAAATGGTCACATGTATGTGGGAAATATTTGAAGATTATGTTATGCCTACATGTGATTGGTTTGAGGGATTTGGAAAAAGGAGCCAGTAAGTCTATGCTTGGATAGGGACAATCACTTGATACACAATTTGTGTGCAATCATCTGGCTGAATTCATGGATGTATTGAGGTGAATTTGTACATGTTTATGATATCAAAAATGGAGATGCCTTGTGCTCCTTGGAGAGTTATGTGTTTGAGTTTTCTTGTGGAAATCAGAAGCTACTCTCACAGCTAAAAGTCTCGCACTTTCCCAGCGACATCGTCCACGTCACGACAACGTCCTCGGGCGCGATAGAAACAAAAGCTACAAAAAAACAATGGAAGACAAGTAAAGCCTTTTATTAAAAAAAAACAGCAATGAAAATCTCACACGTGAGCATACAAGTAAAAGGCCGATTAGAGTTTTAAAGAGTGCTAAAAGAGGTGAGTAAAGACTAGTCAAAGTGAGACTAAGTGGTAGATAGTGCTATGCAAAGGCAAGTGTGCTTGTACACCGCAGGTTATGACCGCAGTCTCAATGTCCTACAAGTGTTTAAGTTATTCCTAATAAGTGGCAACCTGACTCCTAAATATGAGCAATGGTGATTGGACCTTTTTTTATTTTTTTATTTTTTTATTTTTTTATTATTTTTTTATTATTTTTGTTGTTATGTGTGTAAAAGATGATAAAGAGGAAGGTTCCATCCCAATGAGACCTAAGCAATGGCCAAGAGACCTCCGCCAAGAGAATCTTGTGAGATCTGGCCTCCACCGCGCAACTGATTCGGGGTACTAGCAGCGGAAGTAGCACATCGTGCGCAGGTAGGGGTCTCACACTCGGGGCCTTGCCCACGGATATCCAGACAAGAGACTAATCCGTCGGTTTGTCCAAAACCGAAACCGAAAAAACTTCCTTTACCCGGAAAGCATGGGCGATTCCACCAGGATAACTCTTTACTCTAACGTAGTCAAGATCATTACGGATCAACTGATCTGACTGCACCTTAACGGTACTTGCTCAAATCAAGGAAGAAACTTGCACTTGGATCATTGGGATCAACGCTTTTTTCCCCATCAAGAGGCACAGCCGTTGATTCCTATCCATAGAACAATTTCTATCCGGGATTTACTTCATCTAACGTAATAATAGAATTTAAATCACGATTTACGGATCCATCACTCCAGCCTAACCCCATCCAGTCCCATGGGTTAGCCAACCTCCCAACCGCTGTAGTGATGGGATCCAATTTGGAATTTGGTTAGGTTTTGTCCCGGGTACCAAGGAAAAGAGTTCCAAGGCCCCCTAGCCAGAAGTTCATGCAAACATAAAACTAGTCACACCACTTACACACCCAATATGAAATTGCCTTTTTCTTAGCATCAGCTAACTTTAAAACAATCCTTTAATGAAACCATTATGTCACTGATGACAATCCTCAAAGTCTCTAGTTGAATCCTTATTTCCAGTCATTCATTCATCGGTATACTTATGGCATCATTGGCAACCAGAACGCTCACCACCTGTTCACTCAGGGGCCTTTTCCATAGTTCCTAGCTCATAGTAACCGGCAATATATTCATATAATAGAATGGAATCTCCGTGGAAGATTAGCAAGATCAACCCACAGATCCATATAAAAGAGCCATGGACTCATCCGTTGAGGACCAGCAAGGTCAATCAACCAGATCCATGCCCGGTTTCAGAAAACAACTCTTACTCCTTGTTCCAATATCTTCCACGACGCACGTGTGGGTATCTTCGGCGACCCAGAGCCCGAGCACCGTATGGTCAGCACCCTCTAGGATCCTTCGCAGGTGACCTAGCGCTTCACTCATAGGCCGCTTCCTTGGTCCCTCATCCACCGTACCAGAAGCTCACCATTTAAATCGAACCGAGGCTAGTCAAGACCTCGATCGACCTTGCTACGCGAGATGTCCTCCATTGACTCTCTGTGTAAGATTCCTCCCCCAACCCCTTTTTGATGTCTAGTATATTCTCCTGTAATCAATTCCTTTTCTGAAATATAAGAGATCTTGTTTGTGACTGTTTTAACCTAGAGAGAGAAAATATTCTAGAGAGAGAATATTCAGATTTTGAATATTTTTGGATAGAAAAATATCTCTTATAATTCAGATGAGTTCCCCTGAAACAGAAATTTAAAAAGAATTTTCCAATGTGCAATTGGAATTAATTGGAAATAGGTATAAAGAACCTTAGCCTAAGGGTCTAGATTTTCAGAAATCTTTAGACTATGGTCCAATTAAGGTTTCTATGGGCCAATAGCATCAATCCATGTGTAGGGAGGAGATAAATCCAAATTGTAAAAAGAAAATACCCAAAAATGAGTAAATGCTCACATGAGGTGAAGAGTTGAAAATGTACAAGGTTTATTAGTAAAAAACTATGAGCAATATTAAAAATATGAGATATTTTGGGAATAATGATTTTATTATGACACATATGTAAGGAAGGGGAGTCCCTTAAATGCTCACATAAGATGAAGAGTTGAAAATGTACAAGGTTTATTAGTAAAAAACTATGAGCAATATTAAAATGAGTCCATTATGACACATATGTAAGGAAGGAGAGTTCTTTAAAGGAGGTGCATATTTCACATAAGATGAAGAGTTGAAAATGTACAAGGGTTATTAATAAAAAACTATAAGCAATATTAAAAATATGAGATATTTTGGGAATAATGATTTTATTATGTCACATATGTAAGGAAGGGGAGTCCCTTAAATGCTCACATAAGATGAAGAGTTGAAAATGTACAAGGCTTATTAGTAAAAAAAAAACTATGAGCAATATTAAAATGATTCCATTATGACACATATGTAAGGAAGGGGAATTCTTTAAAGGAGGTGCATATTTCACATGCTTGAATGAGTTTTAAACTCATAAAAATTAAGATATTTCATCTCTCCTCTCTCCTCATTCAAGTCTAGTTCCAAAAAGTTAGCTTAATTGACCTAAAAATGGTCAAAAAGTGACCAAACTGACTTGGAAAATTCTAGAATCAGTTTGTTTGGTTAGGAGCTCAAATTTTCCTATAAATAGAAGCCTCCCCTTGTTGAAAAAAACATAGTGTCTTATGCTTTGTTACTCTATTCCACCTAAGCCAAAATATATAGTGTCTTATGCTTTGTTACTCTACTCCACCTAAGCCAAAATATATAGTGTCTTATGCTTTGTTACTCTATTCCACCTAAGCCAAAATATATAGTGTCTTATGCTTTGTTACTCTACTCCACCTAAGCCAAAATATATAGTGTCTTATGCTTTGTTACTCTACTCCACCTAAACCAAATTAGATAGAGTCTTATGCTTTGTTACTCTACTCCACCTAAGCCAAAGTAGATAGAGTCTTATGCTTTGTTACTCTACTCCACCTAAGCCAAATTAGATAGAGACTTATGCTTTGTTACTCTACTCCACCTAAGCTAAAATATATAGTGTCTTATGCCTTGTTACTCTACTCTACCTAAGCCAAGAACTGTGAATTCTTTAATAATTCACTAGTTTTTGATACTTCTCTCTTTCTTCAATCTCCATTGGTGGCTCCATCAACATACTAAACCAATTGATTGGTTGGGGGCCTTTACCGTGAATAAAGAATCAAGCAAATCATAAGGTAAGTATATTGAATTTTGATCTTTTCTATAATTTCTCAATGATTCTCTCTTCTCAACCCCTCTCAAGCTTGAGAAGTTTAATTGGTATGGTTTTTTAAATGCTATTGAAGTTAATTGGTGAATAGTAGTGAAGAGTTACATAATTTAATAAATGCTATAGAAGTTAATTTCCATTTATGTTTAAATTCTAATGGTTTTTATGTAATTTCTCTCTCTCACTCAAGAAATGGTCATACTCATGAACCATTCTCAATCCAAATTAAGCTTTTCATAAAGCCTTTCCTTAATCCAAGATTAAGCTATGCTTGAGGCCAAATTAATGGCTTTTTGCTATGCTTTTAGTTTATGCACATTGATGATTCAATCCATTATGGATTGATGACCCAATTAGAGACCATTCTAATTGTTTTCTTAATGATCCAATTAGAGACCATTATGGATTGATGATCCAATTAGAGACCATTCTAATTATTTCTTTAATAATGAGCCTTATCCCTTAGAAAAAAAATTGAGATTTATCAGTCATAGTAGCGGAGCTATGGCAAAATTTTTATAGAAATTACGCATAAAATAAATTCATTCAAAGCATAAAAAGAGGAATTCCTACCATATTCTAGGAACTATCATCCTAGATTAATTAAAAGAATTTTATTATGCATGGAGATGTGGATGTTGCATGTAGATGTAGATGTATGGATGTGAGTGTGAATGTGGAGGTGGATGTATGCATGGGATGTGGATGTATGCATGTAGAAATAGATGTGTAGATGAGGATGTAAATGGAGATGTGGATGGATGCATGTAGATGTAGAGGTATAGATGTAGATGTGAATGGAGATGTGGATGTATACATGTAGATGTAGATGTATAGATGTAGATGTGGATGTGGAGGTGGATGGATGCATGTAGATGTAGATGTATAGATGTAGATGGGAATGGAGATATGGATGTATGCATGTAGATGTAGTTGTGAATGGAGATGTATATGTATACATGTAGATGTAGATGTATAGATGTAGATGTGGATGTGGATGGGGATGTATGCATATAGATGTAGGTGTATAGACGTAGATGTGGATGTAGAGGTGGATGTATGCATGTAGATGTAGATGTATAGATGTGGATGTGAATGTGGAGTGGATGTATGTATGTAGATGTAGATGTATGGAGGTGAATGTGAATATGGATGTGGATGTATGCATAGGGATGTAGATGTATGCATGTAGATGTGAATGTACGCATATAGTTGTGGATGTATGGATGTGAATATACGATTGTGATGTGAGGGAATCTGAAGTGATGAGATGGAAATGATGTGATGGGATGAGTATACATATAAATGGAATATGGAATAAGTAATGTAGATTGAGGAGGGATAATGTGGAAAAATGAAAGTTAAAATAGAAATTGTATTGTAAACTGTTTGTAAATGCTGTTTGTAAATGCTGTCTGTAAATGATTGTTTTATGTCAAGAATGCTCGGGGGAGCATTTTGACCGTCTTGTGATTAAGGTCGTGATGAGAAAGTTGCAACTGCTGTGACGGGGAGTCAATGAAGGACGTCTCGCGTAGCAAGGTCGGCCGAGGTCTTGACCAGCCTCGGTGCGATTAAAATGGTGAGCTTCCGGTACGGTGGATGAGGGGCCAAGGAAGCGGCCTATGCGTGAAGCGCTAGGTTACCTGCGAAGGATCCTAGAGGGTGCTGACCATACGGTGCTCGGGCTCTGGGTCGCCTAGGATACCCACGCGTGCGTCGAGGAAGATATTGGAACAGAGTTGGAGTTGTTTTCTGAAATCGAGCATGGATCTGGTTGATTGACCTTGTTGGTCTTCAATGGATGAGTCCATGGCTCCTTATATGGATCTGTTGGTTGATCTTGCTGATCTTCAACAAGAGTCCATCTTGTTAAGTGATTATATTGCCAAGTATTATGGACTAGGAACTATCGAAACGGCTCCTGAGCGTTCTAGTTGCCAATGATGCCATAGATACTCTGATGAAGGAATGATGGGAAATTAAGAATCAATTGGATAAATTGGAAGATGGTGATCAATGATACTATGGTTTTATTAAAGGATTGTTTTAAACTGGTTGAATCTGGTTGAAAAAAGGCAATTTCATATTGGGTGTGTGAGTGGTGTGACTAGTTTTATTTTGCATGAACATCCGGCTAGGGGGCCTTGGAACTCTTTTCCTTGGTACCCGGGACAAAACCTAACCAAATTTTTAATTGGATCCCATCACTACAGTGGTTGGGCGGTTGGCTAACCCATGGGATTGGATGGGGTTAGGCTGGACTGATGGATCCGTAAATCGGGACTCAAACTTTTGTTTTTACGATAGAAAAAAAAAAATAAATCCCGGACAGAAACTGTTCTATGGATAGGAATCAACGGCTGTGCCTCTTGAATGGGGAAAAAAGCGTTGATCCCAATGATCCAAGTGCAAGTTTCTTCCTTGAACTGACTAAGTATCTTATAGATGTAATCGGATCATCTCGATCAGAAATGATCTTGACTACGTTAGAGTAAAAAGTTATCCTGGTGGAATCGCCCGTGCTTTCCGGTAGAGGAAGTTTTTCCGGGTTCGGTTTTGGAACAACCGATGGATTAGTCTCTTATCCGGATATCCATGGGCGAGGCCCCGAGTGTGGGACCCCTGTCCCGCGCGAGAAGCGCTACTTCCGCTGCCAGTACCCCGAATCCGTTGCTCGGTGGGAACAGGGATCTTACACTCTGTCATGTTGAAATATACAAGTGAAAAGGGTGTGTGTGGGAACAAGCTCTTGGATAGAGGCTGTAAAAGAGGAGATGTAATTGTGAAAGAACCTGTGAAAAGGTTAGAAGAATCTACTGGGAGAGAATAATGGGTAGCATGAGGGAATTTAGGAGTGTGGAGATATTCTGGGAGATATTCAGGGAAAAGAGAAGAGGTGGAGAGAATCAGGCAAGAGGTGGAGATATTCAGGGAGTGAATCATGGAGAAATCAAGGGGATTTGATTCTTGATGTAAACACTATAAATTGAGGCATAGCCCTAATGAGAATTTGCTGGTTTTTGAGTATCCATGCCTACATTAATCTATGTGCTAATTATTCACTAATTACGTCTTAATCACTTGCTAATCACTTTGTTAATTATGCTGATTCTAGTGTTTGATCCACCATAGCTCATCATTTAGCTCAAATTTCAACATGGTATCAGAGCCATGCCTAGAATCAACCAGATTTATGAGCCCATTAGTGAATTAATCAGGATTAGTAAGATAATTAGCAAAAAAATCAGTTTTTAGTGAGTTTTCACTCTTCCCCTTCACCCCCAGCCAGTGGAGGGTCTCTAGCATCTAGCACACTCAAAATTAGGGCATAAGATTCTTACACAAGCTAGCTAAGGTCTTTGGCTTCAAGCCTATCAAGAAAACGCAGCAAACCGCCGGCGGGTTCAGGAGATCTATGCGTTTTTTCCAGCGCTTAATTTCTGAGATGTTTGTGACATTGCAACTTCCACAGGTCAAAGCTCTCTAATTCCTCTTAGCCCAAGGGGTAATCAAGCATGCTCTACAAGCTGGTGAAGTCAGAATTAAGTTTCATCAAGTCTACAGCGAGATCCAAGCTCTTCATCAAATCTGCAGGTGACTTTGGTAAAACAGAGATTAAGCTTTCATTATTTGGTCAAATCTTGTGTTTCTTGGCTTAATCCTCTACTAGACTCATTGCTATTGATGCCTTTCAAAGCATTTGAGCTCATTTGAAGTGGAAGGCACCAGATCTGAGCTCCCCGCATACTCTGTTTTCTGCACACAAACCAGAGCATTAATTTGCTAATCAGTGATTAATCAGTGCTAATCACTGTACTTTGGTGCAATTGAGGGTTCAAATTAACCATTAGGTATCTGATACAGATCCCTAAAGCTTCAGATTGCAAATCAGAGTTGGTTTGATACTCCAACCATCCCGTACAAATTGGTTACTCTCAATTTAATGTAATTTCTGGTGATTTTATGCTGATAAAATTGTTGTAATCATCTATTAAACACCAGATTGAGTTGTAAAAGGGTAGACACTGCCCTTGAATCTTGAATTTGGATCAAGAGGTAAGACCCCCTTCACATCACCATGAATTCAGCACATGAAATAGCCAAATTTAATGGAGAACAGTTTTATACATGGCAAACAAAAACCATGTATTTGCTGATGAGGAAAAATCTGTGGGGATTAGTTGAAGGGAGAGATGAATGCCCAGAGAAAGGGGAAAATGAGTGGAAGAGTAGGAATGAAAAAGCATTGGGGCTTATTGCACTCAGTTTAAATGATGAGATCATTCATCATATCACAGGGATACAGTGGGCAAAAGATGCATGGGATGAACTCAATAAATTATTTGGTACACAAGCAAAAAATTCCAAGATAAATCTATTAATGCAATTTTACAAATTGGACATGAAGGAAAGTGAACCCTTAATCACACACTTGAACAAATATAAAAGCATTAAGCAACAGCTGGCAGCTATTGGCAAAAAGGTAGAAGATGATGAAGCATTAGCTGTACTTTTGAAGAGTGTGGACAAAGGAGATTATGAAAACATTGTAGCAACACTAAAGAATGTACCTGAATTGAAGATACACGAGATAGAAGCAGCTCTACTGGAGCAAGAGAGCAGAGGCAAAGAGAAGAAAGAGCTTGACTCAACAGCAGGAGAGGAAAAAGCATTCTTCACCCGAGGAGGATTCTCTCGAGGATGAGGACGAGGAAGAGGCAGAGTAGGAGGGAGGACCTTTACTTGCCACAAATGTGGAAAGCCAGGACACATGGCGAGAGACTGCTACAGCAAACCCAGTGAAGAAGGAACGACATCGGCAAACTTCATGGAGGCTCCAAGAGAAGTGGAGTCGGATCATCTTTTCTGAGAGAGAGAGAGAGAGAGATCCCACAACCCAATGTAACCTGCCCCAACAAAGTAAAACCACCTCTGAGCCACCGATGATGTAGGCCAAGTGGTAGATGTATGTGTGAGCACTTTAGTCAAGGTCACGGGCACTTATAGTAGCCTTGGACACATAGAGAGAGAGTGTGTCAAGGACTATGGAGTTTAGGGACTTGAGGCACTGGTCGCGGGCTATCAAGTAAGAGGGAAACTTGATACAGGGTCCAGGTGTGTTAGGATTATTCACTTGAGGGCAGGTGTTGAAATATACAAGTGAAAAGGGTGTGTGTGGGAACAAGCTCTTGGATAGAGGCTGTAAAAGAGGAGATGTAATTGTGAAAGAACCTGTGAAAAGGTTAGAAGAATCTACTGGGAGAGAATAATGGGTAGCATGAGGGAATTTAGGAGTGTGGAGATATTCTGGGAGATATTCAGGGAAAAGAGAAGAGGTGGAGAGAATCAGGCAAGAGGTGGAGATATTCAGGGAGTGAATCATGGAGAAATCAAGGGGATTTGATGCTTGATGTAAACACTATAAATTGAGGCATAGCCCTAATGAGAATTTGCTGGTTTTTGAGTATCCATGCCTACATTAATCTATGTGCTAATTATTCACTAATTATGTCTTAATCACTTGCTAATCACTTTGTTAATTATGTTGATTCTAGTGTTTGATCCACCATAGCTCATCATTTAGCTCAAATTTCAACATGTCAGCAGTTGCAACTTTATCAGTTCGGTCTTCATGACCTTAATCCTCAAGACGGTCAAAATGCTTCTCCAGCATTCTTGACATAAAACAGTCATTTACAAACAGTCACAAAATACAGTTTCTATAACGAACTCTTGTCTTTCCATATTATCCACTCTCGGACCACATTACTTATTCCACATTCCATTCAAGGTGTACTCGTTCTCATCCATTCACTCATATAGACTACACATTATCTCACATTTTCATACACCTTCATATTCATTACTCTACATACATATCCATGTTCGTACGTCCACATCATACATCCAATTTCACATTCATACATACGCATCTACATGCATACATCCACATCCACATTCATACATCCATACCTCCATTTCCACATCCACACATCCACATTCATATTCATACATCCACATTCACATGCATACATCCATTTTCACATCCTCATTCATACATCCACATTCACATACATACATCCACATTCGTATCTACATCCATACATCCACATCTACCTCTTCATTCACATTCACATCCATACATCCACATCTACAAACATACATCCACATCTATATACATACATCCATACATCCACATCTACATACATACATCCATTTTCACATCCTCATTCATACATACACATCCACATACATACATACACATCCTTATCTACATCCATACATCCACATCCACATCCACATTCACATTCATACATATACATCTACATGTATACATCCATTTTCACATCCTCATTCATACATACACATCCACATACATACATACACATCCGTATCTACATCCATACATCCACATCCACATCCACATTCACATTCATACATATACATCTACATGTATACATCCACATCACATTCATACAACCATATTACATCCATTCTCGTCCTAACACATCCCATATACATCTTAACACCTCCTAACTCATCTTAACACATTCTATCACATCTCATACACATCTTATCACATCTTTTCACATCTCATACACCTCTTATCACATCCTATCACTTTCCATACGCATCTTATCAAATCTTATCACACCTCTTATCACATCTTATCACATTTCATATCTTTTTTAAGAGAATTCTTATATTTGATATAAGATTTCTCTACACATTTATTTATGAGGAGACTAACACTTTCGAAATTAAAATCAATCTTTTATGCATCTTCTTATGCATAAATTCAATTTGGTAGGAATTACACTTTTAGAATAAAATAATTTCTCTTATGCATCTAAGTTATGCATAAAATCCATTTATGATGAAAATCACACTTTTAGTATAAAAAGAATATCTTTTATACATACCTCTATGCATGAAATCCAATATGATAAAAGTAACACTCTTATAATAAAATAATCAACTTTTATGCATACCTCTATGCATGAAATTCAATTATGATAAAAGTCACACTTTTATATTAAAATACTCAACTTTTATGCATGCCTCTATGCATGAAATTCAATATAATAAAAGACACACTTTTATAATAAAATAATCAACTTTTATGCATACCTTTATGCATGAAATTCAAATATGATAAAAGTAACACTTTTGATATAAAAATTTATCCATTATGCATACTTCTATGCATGAAAATAAAAATGATAAAAGTAACACTTTTGATATAAAAATTTATCCTTTATGCATACTTCTATGCATGAAAATAAAAATTGATAAAAATAACACTTTTGATATAAAAATTTATCCATTATGCATACTTCTATGCATGAAAATAAAAATGGTAAAAGTAACACTTTTGATATAAAAGTTTATCCATTATGCATACTTCTATGCATGAAAATAGAAATAATAAAAGTAACACTTTTGATATAAAAATTTATCCATTATGCATACTTCTATGCATGAAAATAAAAATGGTAAAAGTAACACTTTTGATATAAAAATTTATCCATTATGCATACTTCTATGCATGTAAATAAAAATGATAAAAGTAACACTTTTGGTATAAAATTTATCCATTATGCATACTTCTATGCATGTAAATAAAAATGATAAAAGTAACACTTTTGATATAAAAACTTATTCTTTATGCATAATATAAAAATTCAATTTCTCCATGATTATAATGAAATTCTTTCAATTAATCTAGGATGATAATTCCTAGAATATGGTAGGAAGTCCTCTTTTTATGCTTTGAATGAAATTATTTTATGCGTAATTTTTATAAAATTTTACCATAGCTCCGCTGCTATGACTGATAAATCTCAATTTTTCTAAGGGATAAAGCTTATCATTAAGGAAATAATTAGAATGGCCTCTAATTGGATCATCAATCCATAATGGATTGAATCATCAATATGCATAAACTAAAAGCATAGAAAAAAAGCCATTAATTTGGCCTCAAGCATAGCTTAATCTTGGATTAAGGAAAAGCTTTATGAAAAGCTTCATTTGGATTGAGAATGGGTCATGAGCATGACCATTTCTTGAGTGAGAGAGAGAAATTACATAAAAACCATTAGAATTTAAACATAAATGGAAATTAACTTCAATAGCATTTATTAAATTATGTAACTCTTCACTACTATTCACCAATTAACTTCAATAGCATTTAAAAAACCATACCAATTAAGCTTCTCAAGCTTGAGAGGGGTTGAGAAGAGAGAAACATTGAGAAATTATAGAAAAGATAAATATTCACTAATTACCTTACAAATTGCTTGATTCTTTGTTCACGGTAGAGGCCCCCAACCAATGAATTGGTTAAGTATGTTGATGGAGCCACTAATGGGGATTGAAGAAAGAGGGAAGCTCAAAAAACTAGTGAATTATTAAATGAATTCACAGTTCTTGGCTTAGGTGGAGTAGAGTAACGATGCATAAACACTATATATTTTTCAACAAGGGGGAGGCTTCTATTTATAGGAAAAATTGATCTCCTAACCAAACAAACTGATTCTAGAATTTTCCAAATCAGTTTGGTCAATTTTTGACCTTTTTTAGGTCAGTTAAGCTAACTTTTTGGAACTAGACTTGAATGAGGAGAGAGGAGAGATGAAATATCTCAATTTTTATGAGTTTAAAACTCATTCAAGCATGTGAAATATGCACCTCCTTTAAAGAACTCCCCTTCCTTACATATGTGTCATAATGGAATCATTTTAATATTGCTCATAGTTTTTTACTAATAAACCTTGTACATTTTCAACTCTTCATCTTATGTGAAATATGCACCTTCTTTTAAGAACTCCCCTTCCTTACATATGTGTCATAATGGAATCATTTTAATATTGCTCATAGTTTTTTTACTAATAAACCTTGTACATTTTCAACTCTTCATCTTATGTGAGCATTTACTCATTTTTGGATACCCAAAATATCTCATATTTTTAATATTGTTCATAGTTTTTTACTAATAAACCTTGTACATTTTCAACTCTTCATCTTATGTGAGCATTTACTCATTTTTGGGTATCTTCTTTTACAAATTGGATTTATCTCCTCCCTACACATGGATTGATGCTATTGGCCCATAGGAACCTTAATTGGACCATAATCCAAAAATTTCTGAAAATTCTAGATCCTTAGGCTAAGGTCCTTTATACCCATTTCCAATTAATTCCAATTGCACATTGGAAAGTTCTTTTTGAATTTCTGTTTCAGGGGAACTTATTTTAATAAGATGAGATAATTTTCTATCCAAAAATATTAAAAATTTGAATATTCTCTCTCTAGAATATTTTCTCTCTCTAGGTTAAAACAGTTAGAAACAAGTCTTTTATATTTCTGAAGAGGGATTGATTACAGGGGAAGATACAAGACATCAAGGGGGAGGAATCTTACATTCTACCCCACTTAAAAAACGCGAGATGTCCTCATCTCGCAAACTGGGATAATTTCGCAAGATGTACTAGCAGCGGAAGTAGCACATCGTGCGCGGGTAGGGGTCTCACACTCGGGGCCTCGCCCACGGATATCCAGACAAGAGACTAATCCGTCGGTTTGTCCAAAACCAAAACCGAAAAAACTTCCTTTACCCGGAAAGCATGGGCGATTCCACCAGGATAACTCTTTACTCTAACGTAGTCAAGATCATTACGGATCAACTGATCTGACTGCACCTTTAACGGTACTTGGTCAATTCAAGGAAGAAACTTGCACTTGGATCATTGGGATCAACGCTTTTTTCCCCATCAAGAGGCACAGCCGTTGATTCCTATCCATAGAACAATTTCTATCCGGGATTTACTTCATCTAACGTAATAATAGAATTTAAATCACGATTTACGGATCCATCAGTCCAGCCTAACCCCATCCAGTCCCATGGGTTAGCCAACCTCCCAACCACTGTAGTGATGGGATCCAATTTGGAATTTGGTTAGGTTTTGTCCCG
This sequence comes from Cibotium barometz, assembly GCF_041138505.1. Lineage (NCBI taxonomy): Eukaryota > Viridiplantae > Streptophyta > Polypodiopsida > Cyatheales > Cibotiaceae > Cibotium > Cibotium barometz. The sequence goes on along the minus strand of NC_141081.1, from coordinate 3,276,239 downwards.
GGTACCAAGGAAAAGAGTTCCAAGGCCCCCTAGCCGGAAGTTCATGCAAACATAAAACTAGTCACACCACTTACACACCCAATATGAAATTGCCTTTTTCTTAGCGTCAGCTAACTTTAAAACAATCCTTTAATGAAACCATTATGTCACTGATGACAATCCTCAAAGTCTCTAGTTGAATCCTTATTTCCAGTCATTCATTCATCGGTATACTTATGGCATCATTGGCAACCAGAACGCTCACCACCTGTTCACTCAGGGGCCTTTTCCATAGTTCCTAGCTCATAGTAACCGGAAATATATTCATATAATAGAATGGAACCTCCGTGGAAGATCAGCAAGATCAACCCACAGATCCATATAAAAGAGCCATGGACTCATCCGTTGAGGACCAGCAAGGTCAATCAACCAGATCCATGCCCGGTTTCAGAAAACAACTCTTACTCCTTGTTCCAATATCTTCCATGACGCACGTGTGGGTATCGTCGGCGACCCAGAGCCCGAGCACCGTATGGTCAGCACCCTCTAGGATCCTTCGCAGGTGACCTAGCGCTTCACTCATAGGCCGCTTCCTTGGTCCCTCATCCACCGTACCAGAAGCTCACCATTTAAATCGAACCGAGGCTAGTCAAGACCTCGATCGACCTTGCTACGCGAGACGTCCTCCATTGACTCTCCATCAGCAGTTGCAACTTTATCAGTTCGGTCTTCATGACCTTAATCCTCAAGACGGTCAAAATGCTTCTCCAGCATTCTTGACATAAAACAGTCATTTACAAACAGTCACAAAATACAGTTTCTATAACGAACTCTTGTCTTTCCATATTATCCACTCTCGGACCACATTACTTATTCCACATTCCATTCAAGGTGTACTCGTTCTCATCCATTCACTCATATAGACTACACATTATCTCACATACACCTTCATATTCATTATTCTACATACATATCCATGTTCGTACGTCCACATCATACATCCAATTTCACATTCATACATACGCATCTACATGCATACATCCACATCCACATTCATACATCCATACCTCCATTTCCACATCCACACATCCACATTCATATTCATACATCCACATTCACATGCATACATCCATTTTCACATCCTCATTCATACATCCACATTCACATACATACATCCACATTCGTATCTACATCCATACATCCACATCTACCTCTTCATTCACATTCACATCCATACATCCACATCTACATACATACATCCACATCTACATACATACATCCATACATCCACATCTACATACATACATCCATTTTCACATCCTCATTCATACATACACATCCACATACATACATACACATCTTTATCTACATCCATACATCCACATCCACATCCACATTCACATTCATACATATACATCTACATGTATACATCCATTTTCACATCCTCATTCATACATACACATCCACATACATACATACACATCCGTATCTACATCCATACATCCACATCCACATCCACATTCACATTCATACATATACATCTACATGTATACATTCACATCACATTCATACAGCCATATTACATCCATTCTCGTCCTAACACATCCCATATACATCTTAACACCTCCTAACTCATCTTAACACATTCTATCACATCTCATACACATCTTTTCACATCTCATACACCTCTTATCACATCCTATCACTTTCCATACGCATCTTATCAAATCTTATCACACCTCTTATCACATCCACATTCATATTCATACATCCACATTCACATGCATACATCCATTTTCACATCCTCATTCATACATCCACATTCACATACATACATCCACATTCGTATCTACATCCATACATCCACATCTACCTCTTCATTCACATTCACATCCATACATCCACATCTACATACATACATCTACATCTACATACATACATCCATACATCCACATCTACATACATACATCCATTTTCACATCCTCATTCATACATACACATCCACATACATACATACACATCCTTATCTACATCCATACATCCACATCCACATCCACATTCACATTCATACATATACATCTACATGTATACATCCATTTTCACATCCTCATTCATACATACACATCCACATACATACATACACATCCGTATCTACATCCATACATCCACATCCACATCCACATTCACATTCATACATATACATCTACATGTATACATCCACATCACATTCATACAGCCATATTACATCCATTCTCGTCCTAACACATCCCATATACATCTTAACACCTCCTAACTCATCTTAACACATTCTATTACATCTCATACACATCTTTTCACATCTCATACACCTCTTATCACATCCTATCACTTTCCATACACATCTTATCAAATCTTATCACACCTCTTATCACATCTTATCACATTTCATATCTTTTTTAAGAGAATTCTTATATTTGATATAAGATTTCTCTACACATTTATTTATGCATAAATTCCATTTAAGGAGGCTAACACTTTCGAAATTAAAATCAATCTTTTATGCATCTTCTTATGCATAAATTCAATTTGGTAGGAATTACACTTTTAGAATAAAAGAATTTCTCTTATGCATCTAAGTTATGCATAAAATCCATTTATGATGAAAATCACACTTTTAGTATAAAAAGAATATCTTTTATGCATACCTCTATGCATGAAATCCAATATGATAAAAGTGACACTCTTATAATAAAATAATCAACTTTTATGCATACCTCTATGCATGAAATTCAATTATGATAAAAGTCACACTTTTATAATAAAATACTCAATTTTTATGCATGCCTCTATGCATGAAATTCAATATAATAAAAGACACACTTTTATAATAAAATAATCAACTTTTATGCATACCTTTATGCATGAAATTCAAATATGATAAAAGTAACACTTTTGATATAAAAATTTATCCATTATGCATACTTCTATGCATGAAAATAAAAATGGTAAAAGTAACACTTTTGATATAAAAATTTATCCTTCATGCATACTTCTATGCATGAAAATAAAAATTGATAAAAATAACACTTTTGATATAAAAATTTATCCATTATGCATACTTCTATGCATGAAAATAAAAATGGTAAAAGTAACACTTTTGATATAAAAATTTATCCATTATGCATACTTCTATGCATGAAAATAAAAATAATAAAAGTAACACTTTTGATATAGAAATTTATCCATTATGCATACTTCTATGCATGAAAATAAAAATGGTAAAAGTAACACTTTTGATATAAAAATTTATCCATTATGCATACTTCTATGCATGTAAATAAAAATGATAAAAGTAACACTTTTGATATAAAAATTTATCCATTATGCATACTTCTATGCATGTAAATAAAAATGATAAAAGTAACACTTTTGATATAAAAACTTATTCTTTATGCATAATATAAAAATTCAATTTCTCCATGATTATAATGAAATTCTTTCAATTAATCTAGGATGATAATTCCTAGAATATGGTAGGAAGTCCTCTTTTTATGCTTTGAATGAAATTATTTTATGCGTAATTTTTATAAAAAATTTGCCATAGCTCCGCTGCTATGACTGATAAATCTCAATTTTTCTAAGGGATAAAGCTTATCATTAAGGAAATAATTAGAATGGCCTCTGATTGGATCATCAATCCATAATGGATTGAATCATCAATATGCATAAACTAAAAGCATAGAAAAAAAGCCATTAATTTGGCCTCAAGCATAGCTTAATCTTGGATTAAGAAAAAGCTTTATGAAAAGCTTCATTTGGATTGAGAATGGATCATGAGTATGACCATTTCTTGAGTGAGAGAGAGAAATTACATAAAAACCATTAGAATTTAAACATAAATGGAAATTAACTTCAATAGCATTTATTAAATTATGTAACTCTTCACTACTATTCACCAATTAACTTCAATAGCATTTAAAAAACCATACCAATTAAGCTTCTCAAGCTTGAGAGGGGTTGAGAAGAGAGAAACATTGAGAAATTATAGAAAAGATAAATATTCAGTAATTACCTTACAAATTGCTTGATTCTTTGTTCACGGTAGAGGCCCCCAACCAATGAATTGGTTAAGTATGTTGATGGAGCCACTAATGGGGATTGAAGAAAGAGAGAAGCTCCAAAAACTAGTGAATTATTAAATGAATTCACAGTTCTTGGCTTAGGTGGAGTAGAGTAACGATGCATAAACACTATATATTTTTCAACAAGGGGGAGGCTTCTATTTATAGAAAAAATTGAGCTCCTAACCAAACAAACTGCTTCTAGAATTTTCCAAATCAGTTTGGTCAATTTTTGACCATTTTTAGGTCAGTTAAGCTAACTTTTTGGAACTAGACTTGAATGAGGAGAGAGGAGAGATGAAATATCTCAATTTTTATGAGTTTAAAACTCATTCGAGCATGTGAAATATGCACCTCCTTTAAAGAACTCCCCTTCCTTACATATGTGTCATAATGGAATCATTTTAATATTGCTCATAGTTTTTTACTAATAAACCTTGTACATTTTCAACTCTTCATCTTATGTGAAATATGCACCTCCTTTAAAGAACTCCCCTTCCTTACATATGTGTCATAATGGAATCATTTTAATATTGCTCATAGTTTTTTTACTAATAAACCTTGTATATTTTCAACTCTTCATCTTACGTGAGCATTTACTCATTTTTGGATACCCAAAATATCTCATATTTTTAATATTATTCATAGTTTTTTACTAATAAACCTTGTACATTTTCAACTCTTCATCTTATGTGAGCATTTACTCATTTTTGGGTATCTTCTTTTACAAATTGGATTTATCTCCTCCCTACACATGGATTGATGCTATTGGCCCATAGGAACCTTAATTGGACCATAATCCAAAAATTTCTGAAAATTCTAGACCCTTAGGCTAAGGTCCTTTATACCCATTTCCAATTAATTCCAATTGCACATTGGAAAGTTCTTTTTGAATTTCTGTTTCAGGGGAACTTATTTTAATAAGATGAGATAATTTTCTATCCAAAAATATTAAAAATTTGAATATTCTCTCTCTAGAATATTTTCTCTCTCTAGGTTAAAACAGTTAGAAACAAGTCTTTTATATTTCTGAAGAGGGATTGATTACAGGGGAAGATACTAGACATCAAAAGGGGGTTGAGGGAGGAATCTTACAAATCTAAAGGCCGCTAAGTATCTAAAGGACGACAGACCCTTTTCTTTCTTTTTGACATTGAGGAGTACCCCATGAAGATGAGGGCATCGGTCTCGAGGGCCCATAATGTACCCCAGAGTCCTACCAGCATCTATCGGTCTTTCTTACCCTTTTAGACGTCAGTGTTCACCCCATGGAAACCATGACATCGACCCCAAGGTGCTAAGACAACCCAAGGTCCTACCAAGCATTCCACATGGCTGTAGACACGTCATGTCTTGATTCACTTGTATATATTTTTTAGGGCATGATTTTCGTAAATTTTTTATTAATCCTAGCACCTAGCCCATACCTAAGAGGTAGCTACCACTAGGGATAACTAATATACTTCGAGAGCATAAGAACTTGGCATACTCCGTTGGTATATATCCTACACCGTCTTCAAATAGAAATAACTTCTACTAAGTCCTCTAAGAATCTAGAAATCACTCACCACATTTTAACAACTAATTTGAAACTTAAACTAGCCAACTGTGTGTGAATATGCAAACAATATATCCAAAAGTTAAAAGAACATAAAGAACAAAAGATTATGATTTGAATACACCTATTGTAGTGCTCGTTGATGTTGTGCATTTGCATTGATGCATTGCTGATGTTGTGCAGATTGCTTCTCTTTGCTCTTTGTAGGCATTGCATGTCTCCCCCCTTCCTAGTTTGTGCGCATGGTAGGTGGACTATTGGGGCGTGTTTGTATGCTCTTGTTTAGCTGAGATCTCTGCAAAATGTTTATTAACAAACAAGAAAAGAAAAGAAAAGAATAAAATTTGTTATTGGTGCCAATCACCGAGTATAGCCAAGGGGAAAAACCCAGTGGGAGAAAAGTGCCCTGGCTTGTTGATCTTATTGTGGAGTTGATGAGCTTACCCTTGCACTGGTGGTGGATCCGTGTCCACTTCTGCTGGAAAGATGGTATCAATCACTTCAACATGCAAGGACAACCTTGTGCAAAAGCCGGCCTCTGGAGAAGGTGGTAGAGGAAGGAGTGCTTCCTCGCTAAAATATGGCATTGGTTCTATGGGAAGGTTAAGCAGACAATTCCGATTTTGGAACTGCTCAATATAGGTACTCATAGTGATCCAAAATTGACATGTTGAGGCTAGGGGAAGGAGGGCTTGCAAGATAGGTGGTTGCAAGTCATTTATGCATGTATCCCTCCATTGTTGTGCTTGAACCTCCTTAGGTAATCTACGTTGATTTGGTCCTCGGTGGTCTGGTACTCTCACATCAAGAAGGTTTTGGCGTTGGGGTGTAATTCCCACAATTTGTTTCATTAAGCTCGTGCCATATTGTCGAAAGTAAGAGCGGCATAGCCAGCAAATGTGTGAAGCTTCTCCTAATACGAGTCGTGCACACTCTTGATAATGTGGAAATGGATGATGCTATTGATAGAATAAAGTGACAAAGTGATGCCCACAGCAATTTTTACCTAAGGGAGCATAAAAGTACCTAGAATGAGTTTGAAAAGGAGGAGCACTGTAACCCCCATGATGTTCAGGTTGAGTACTATCAGGGTCAATGCATTGTGGACATGTATCTGGCCAAGTATCCATCAAGAGGTATCTGGGCGTAGAACAATGAAATTTAGAGACTTCAAACTTTATACATTCATATCCATCATTACAATCCCTATCAAAAACAATGTAGATAAGATCATCTCAAAAAGAACACAATCCTGTAAAGGCATAAGGAACCACATTAGTAAAAGTGAGACTATTCAAACACTGATCTACCAACAAAGAGCTTCAATTGTAGTGTTAATGCCTTACCTTTGGTTTTGGGTATGTCCTTCTTAAGAGGTGGGAAGGTTAGTAATTGTCGAGAAATTTGAGCAAGATAAGAGGATTTTGGTAGTGAAGTGCTAGAATCTATGCTCAAAGGAGACTCATGTAAAGTTGGATTTGTCTTAGGTACACAAGTTGATAGTGGAAGTGTGTAACAAGGAGAAGTTGGGACAACTGGTGATTCAATACATGTTTGGGGAAGGTCAACACAAGGAGATTTGTAGGTGCTATCACAACCACCTATCCTATCTTGAAGAGGTTGTGTTGATTTCCTTTGCACCCACTGATATGGAAAACCAAGGGTGGCTTTTGGAATCTTATTGATACACTCTTTTACCCCTAGCAAACCATGACATTTGGGAAGCCAAAGTGCTGTTGCACCCTCATAATAGCCTTGTGCTTTAAGAACATGCTTTGGGACCCAATGAGTAACAATCTGAGGTTTAGGCTTGGAAAAGATATGCACTTTAGGAGGTTTAGCAACTAGGCTAGATGGTACAAGTTTGTACGCATCTTTGGGTAGCCAAATTGACAATTCCTTCTTGCCTGGCCTTCTTTGAGCAGTGACTAGAGTAGTTGGAACATGCCAGCCATGGCTCTCATTTGAGGACTCATCGATTATCCACATCATTTGTCTTGGAGCTTGAAGAGCAAATGTTGAAAGTGGGTTGTGTAAGGTAGAACTACCACCCTTTTGATATGATAAAACTCGTGGAGCAGCAGATCCCAAGATGCAATCAGAGTCAATTTGCAATTTATATTGTCTATTCTTCCAATCTAATGAACAATTGGTAGCACTTAACCCCACGATCGACCAAGAACAGCCTCTACCACCACTGCCTTGGACTTACTAGCCACATAAAAGGGAACTGACATTTGGTGATCCTGAATGGACATCATAATGACACATTTTCCCTCTATAGGGTTATCTTCACCTGAGAAGCTTCGTAAGTCAATAGGAATGTGCACAAGTGTTGGTTGTCTCAAGGCTATCCATGTGTCATTATAATCTGCACCAGAGTCAATTACGGCAGAGACAAAGTAGGTAGTCTCATGAAGATGAAGACACACTTGAATATTGAAAGGATCGACATATTGTTCATCAGTAGCCAACTGTAAGGCCAACATAGAAGCCTTGCGACGCTCCTTGGCTTTTGCAACTCTACCTTTAGCCTCTTCTTGAGCCTGACGTTTAAGTAGGTCATGTGCTTCTTTCTGTGTGTGTGCAGCATGCATTTGTTGAAGCATGGCTTCAGTTAATGATTCATTGTATTTCTTGAGACGACTTCCATTAATGAAGTTAGGCATTTGCTCACCTTCTAGTGTCTCTAAACGCACTGCACCACTTGGAGTAAGCTCATTAATCACAAACGGTCCTAGGCCACATTTCTTGAGCTTTCTCTTATGCTTCTTAAGTGTGTACAAGAGCACAAGGTCCCCTTTTTTGAATCGGCCAGTTGTTACATTTCTATCATACCATTGCTTTTGTCTCCTCTTCTTGGCATACATCCCCATTACCGCCAATAAGCGGGTCTCATCAAGCTTTTTCAATTCATCAATGCATTGAGAAAGCTCATGACCAGTCTAGTCCAATTGTTTACCAACTCGTAGAGTAGGTACAAGAAATTCAATGGGAAGAATTGCATCTAGCCCAAAAGCAAGCTCAAATGGGGTTGTGCCCACAGATGTTTTATAGGCTGTCCTATATGCCCAAAGAACTGAGTGCAACTTTTGCTCCCAACAATCAGTCCTATGTCCCTCAACAATCTTTGTGAGTGCTGTGCAGAGAATCTTGTTAGTACTCTCAGCTTGTCCATTGGTCTGGGGATGATAGGGTGCACAACGCTTGTGAATTACCATAAATTCTTGAAGCAAAAACTCATCACCTCATTCACAAAGTGCACACCTTGATCACTAACAATTTCAATAGGTAAGACATAGCGTGTAAACACGTACTCATGCAAGAACTTGGTTGTGGTTCTGGCATCATTTTTAACTGTAGCCTTTGCCTCTACCCATTTGGTCAAATAGTCAATTTTGCGACTATAATATATTCGGCATGTGTGTGACGACGAGCTGGAGGTTTAATGGGACCGACAAAATCAATACCCCATTTGGCAAACACACGTGTGCTTAACATAGACCGCAATGGCATATTGTCCTTTGTGATGGGAGGTTTGGTCCTTTGACAATCGTCACAACGTTTCACATATTCTCCGGCATCCATTTGTAAGGTTGGCCACCAAAGCCGAGACCACCTAATCAACTTAGCTGTGGTATTGTCCGAAAAGTGTCCACCCTCAACACCTGCATGTGCATGAGTCAAGATTTTCAAGTAGTCAGCTTCACATACACACATGCGCAAGTTGCTATCCTTGCCCCTCTTGTAGAGTTGGCCCTCTATCAGCATATAGTTGGCCGCTTCAACTTCAATAGCACGCTTTCGATGTTTAGGAATTGTTCGATCGGTATGACCATGCTTAAGATAGTCCACAATATACTTACTCCAACTTGGTGTAGTTGAAATTTGAAATAATGTGACATTATGAATTGGTTGTTGAATATGACATGAAGCACAGTTACGAACAAATTTTTCAGCATCCGCATGCATGGTAGGCCACCATTGCCCATCCTGAGTTATACGTATCACACAAGTAGTAGCTGATGCATGGATTCCACCAATACCCTCATGTGCCCATTCCAAGATCTCTTCATATTGGTCAGGGTTAGGTATAAGCCGCAACACTCCATCATTACCGTGACGATATAATCTCCTTGAGATTAACTTGAATGGTCGCCATAGGTCCACATTAGGACCCGCTAGTTGTATTTGCCCACTTGTCAAAATTTCTAAGATGGGTTGAGACCATTTAGGATCTGTCTCTACTACAAGGAAAAGTATTGAATCTAACATATCATCATCCACACCCACAGGAGCTTCGCCAGAGGTGATTCGAGACAAATGATCTGCCCTAAGATGAGTTGTTCCTTTTTGGACTGCCACTTCAAAATCAAACTCAAGAAGGATGACAAACCACCTCACAATCCTTCCAGTTGCACAAGGCTTATTCACCAAATATAGCAATGCTTGATGGTCCACAAAAAATATGAATTTGTTTGCCAAAAGGTAATGGCAAAACTTTTTTACTGCATAAATCATGGACAAACCTTCTCTTTCTGTTGTGGTATAATTCTTCTCAGCATTGTTCAACTATCAACTAGCATATGAGATTGGGAAATCCTTATTATGTTCTCCCGACGATTGAGCCAAAATACATCCAATTGCAAAGTTTGAAGCATCAATATGGACATGAAAGATTTGGTTCCAATCTGGTGCCCGTAAGATGGGTGCAGTCACTAGTGCTTGCTTCAACTTTTCAAAGGATTCCTCACACTCATCAGTCCAATTAAACTTTACAAGAAGAGCATATAATGGTCTGGCTAGGACAGCATACATGTAGATGAATCGACGATAATAGCCACAATGTCCCATGAATATTTGTACCCCTTTAGGGTTGATAGGCCAAGGTAAGGAGACAATGACATCAATTTTATCCATATCTGTTGAAATCCCATTGCGAGAAACAATATGGCCCAAAATTTTTCCTTGTCTTACCGTGAATTTGCACTTGTCAGGATTCAAGCATATACGATAAACTTAACACTTTTGAAACACAAGTCTGAGGTGTTCTATATGATCATCACGCTCTTGTGAGTGAACACATAAATCATCCATGAAGATCTCAAGAAATCGCCTAAGGTACTCCTTGAATACATGACTCATTAACCGCTGAAAGGTTGCTAGTGCATTTGTTAGACCAAATGGCATAACACGATAGGCAAAGATGCCATCTTCAGTAGCAAAGGCTGTCTTGTGTTGATCCTTTGGATCAATTGACACTTGATTTTGTAACCGGAGAATCCATCCAAGAAACTATATGCCTTTTTCCCTGCAACTCGTTCCAAAACATGATCCGTGATTAGAAGTGGGTAATGATCACGTACAGTAGCTGCATTTACCTTCTTGAGGTTTACACATACTTGAAGTTTTCCATTTTTCTTGGGCACCACTACAATAGGGGAGACCCATTCAGTGTGTTCAATCTCATAGATAAATTCTGCCTCTAAGAGCTTGTCTATTTCTTCTTTTATCTTTCGTGTAAAATTCTCATTGTAAGTATAAGGATGTTGCTTGGAAGGCTTTGCATCCTCTCGCAATGGAATTGTATGCTGACATATGCTTGGATCAACTCCTTTGAGGTCTTTATAACTCCAAGAAAAAACATCGCGATACTCCTTTATTGTTTGAATTAATAACTTCTCCTCATCTAAGGACAAGTCTGTGAGACAATCCACACATAGCGAGGCTCTTCTCCTGGCTTAGCGATATCAATTTTTTTTGCATCTTCTGGACCATCATATGAAGCCCCTGGCACGCTTGGCTTTTAGCGCATGGGCTGTTGAAGAACAATCTTTTGATCTTGAAGAGTGTACTGTGTGAAGTTGGGGGGAACATTGAGACCTTGTTCTTGTCCACTTGAGTCATCACTAATTGAAGACCATGCGGTTTTGAGCTCTCTTTTGCAATCTTGCATCAGATTTTTTTGTTCAACCGTTATCTTTGCACTTCCGACATTCTCTTTTGAATCGGTTTTAGACTTGAGTTTTGGTTTTGGTTTCTTCGCTTTTTGCAATTTTTGCTAAACAGTTTTTAGCTTTTCTCTTGGTTGGAATCCATCTGATCGTTTTACTTGGTGCTTGGACATAGTATAGATATCCATTTTTTCCTGAGAGAAGGGAGGTGGTGGTCGAGAGTGTTCATTCTTAAACTCCTCCTTTTCTTTTTGTATTCTCTCACATCGTTCCCTCTCATCTTGTTTACGGATTCTCTTATGGCTCTTACAGCAGTTACGTTTAGGTCGGCTTCGAGGGATCTCTACTTGAACCTCCCTTCCTCTCAAGAGTAGGCGTGCCTTTCCTAACTCTTCCTCAGGGATTATCACATCATTATCAAAATGAGAGTCCCATCCATCTTCCTTATCAGCATCATTAGCAGACTCGAGTGTTAAATCCTCCACTGAGACTTCCTCTACATGCAGTGCTATTGTGGATGCATCCACATAGTACAAATCATCTAGAAGATCACATGGTTATACCATTTGTATAGGAATAATGTCATATCCATTTGAGTCACAAAATTGAATTCGCTTAGGTAAAGCACATGTCGATAATGTTGGACATGACTCCATTCTAGTGGATCAATTAAGTGCTCAGGGAAGGGTTGTGGAATGTATGCCTCATCTGATACATGTCGATAATGTTGCAAGGACATGACTCCATTCTAGTGGATCAATTAAGTGCTCAGGGAAGGGTTGTGGAATGTATGCCTCATCTGATACACTTCGATTACCCTTAAGTCTCTCCGTATTGAAATCCCTACATGAGGCTCCACACATCTACAGATCTTCTCGCCCATCTGACAATGTAACTCTTGAGCCCTCAGATGAAGCAGAATCAAACTCATCTATTAGAGACCTTGTTACATCACGATATGAGTGATTCTTTAGGTTGACCCTTGTGATGACAGAATCATGTCGGAGGTACAAATAATTGTATCCCCAATCTTGAATCATTTAAAATTATCGCATGAATGGTCTACCCAATATCACTTCATAGTTTGGATGCTTTCCAAAGTCCACTACTGCAAATGTGTGCTCATATTCAATCCCACATGTGGTGACCAATATGTTCTTTAGCAGTCCAATGGGATGTTCTAAGCTTCCATCTGCTAGCTACAAGTGCATCTTGGTACTCCTAATAGCTGGTTTTTCCCACTTTTCCCAAATGGACCTTGTCACAATGCCCACTCCTTCACCACTATCAAGTATTGCATTTGAAGCTACTTTTCGCACTTCTAATGGGAGGGTAGCATTTCCCTGATCGTCCTCATAAAATTTTCCTACTTTGTTGATAGGAACTGGTATAACATGCTTTGTCTCAGTGTGTATAGTACAATGATGGTGACCCTTTTGTAGCAATACTTGCTCTGACAAACATGTGGCAATATCATTCCACAACTCTGGACGAAGCTTTATCAAATCAAGCAAAGGTATGGTACAAGCCACTGGTGCTGACAAAATAGCTTGCACGATACCCATATCCAACCATCTCCTTTGTCAACCTTCTATGCATGGAGGGTATCCTCAAGGTTTGAGAACAGTTCTCATATTCTCCCAAATATGATGGTAAGGTTTTCATTGTATGCTTACTTCTAGGAGAAACAATTGTTTGAACTTCCTCCTAGATGCTTGGGCGTCTAAAGTTGTTTTCTGTGCCACTGGTAAAATCCACCTCAGAGAATGGAGGTGAAATAATAGAGGACATATTCTCATTAACTTTCTCATGAACTGTTGCCCACATCTCATTTTCCATGTCCTCTCGTTAGCATCAATAACTTCATTATTGCATGGGAAGGCAAGGCTAGGTGGTGGCAGAATACCTTCTTTCAATGGGGTGGCAATTGGTGCAGACTTCTCGCTATACTATGAGCTTGTGAGATCAGCTCACTTTTCATTTCCCAACTTGATGACACTTCTGGTATGGTTTCTAATGTTGGCTTAAGAGAGGTTGGGCCCCGAGGGATAGGTGGAGGTGGACCCTCAAGTATTGATTGAGCTTCCCTAATGAGTTGCTGATGTACAGCTACATTGATCTTCTCCTCACCTCATGAGGGTTTGGGTATTCTTGAAGCTTCTTGGGTAGCTCAGATAAAGTTGCAATGCGACTTCTATGAGCATCAATGATGGCATCTAGAGTCTCATTCACCTTATCCACAAAAACAGAACCCCCAGAACTATCCTCAGTTGTACTAGCCTCATCTTGTTTAGCACTAGGCCCAGGTGGAGGTTGATGCTCCTCATGCACTTCTTGGGATGTGAAAGCTTCTTGGGTAGCTCAGATAAAGTTGCAATGCGACTTCTATGAGCATCAATGATGGCATCTAGAGTCTCATTCACCTTATCCACAAAAACAGAACCCCCAGAACTATCCTCAGTTGTACTAGCCTCATCTTGTTTAGCACTAGGCCCAGGTGGAGGTTGATGCTCCTCATGCACTTCTTGGGATGTGAAAGCTTGATCCTTCATGTTTTGTTTAGAGACTTCTTGAGAACTAGTGGATGCACTCTTAGTTCGCTTGTTGCGGTTCTTTTTCCTCCTAGTGGTCCTTTTTCTATTGGAATGTAGGGTCTTGTCCACTAGATTTGCCTTTGCATCCCTAGTTCGAGGTGTCTCATCAGTCTGCATTTCGGCATTTCGTGTCTGTGATCTAGTCATGACTCTAAGTGGCACGACATCCTCATTCTCTGATGAAGGTGGTGATGGAACTGCCCCTACAAAGTTGAGTGAGACCTTTGGTTGAGAGGTGCCTTCCTCATGTGGTTTCAGCAAACAATCCTTTGGAAAGTGTTCTACACAACACCCTAGACAATATCTTTCAATTGGTGAAAACTGTGGTACTGTTGTATTGGATTGAGCTGCTTGCCTTGAGCGATGTGGACAATCACGAGCCCAATGGGGTTCTCCGCATTCATAACAGGGGCCCATTAGTTTGGCTTCTACTTTCCTTTGCTACCATTGACCTGAGGAGCGTGGAGTCCTAGGTTGGTAGCCGCCTAGCAACATCAAAGAATTTTGTTCCCCTGTTGAGCCTCCAGTGCTTGGCTTAGATATGCGGGACTTTCAAAGAGATTTTCCTTGGATGAATATGATGCATATTCCTCCTCCACATAGCCTGGGTTTACCAAGTCTCTACACATATTTGAATTGTCATAGTCAATAACCCTCACAGGAGTAGTCCCAGGAGGAGGAGGTTGAGCTCCAAGTACAGGTCGTGCTTGCTCTTGTGCCATCGGTGGCTTACGTTCAAAATTAGTATACTGTTGATGCATTTGTGGAGCCACTGCACCCCTTTGCTGCTCACGCTCTTGTCTCATTCTTGCAATGCGAGTACATTCCTGTGTGGTGTGGGTATAATTCCAAGCATAGGCCTAGCACCACTTCTTTGTGGGTTGGTTTGTGAGAGGAGAAAAGTTATTACATTCTTTGGTTTTATGGTTACCGCCACATGCTCCACAAAGATGAGGACCTGTAGGTAGTACACTCCTCATTCGCTGCTGCTGTTGTTGTTGTGGCTGCCTGGGTGGTCGATAGGTTTGTCCCAATCTCCTTAGTACTAGGTTAGCTATGTGGTCTAGATTTACTAGCGCGCTAGACCCTCTTGAACTTTGGTCATCACCCTACTGATATCTAGGTTTCACCTCAAGGCTAGTACCATCTTGGAATTTGAAGTTATCTGTGAAATCCATAGCATCATGGCAACACTCATTGAAATTTGTATGCTTCTTTGCATAGAGATGTGTGTGTAGTGTTGAATTTTTGAGTCCTTTTAAGAAGAGAGAAATTAATCGACTCTGGGTGGGCTTCTCATCTTCTGGGCAATGATTAATGTACTGCTTCATCCTATTTACACAGTCTCTAACACTCTCAGTCTCGCCTTGCTTGAAAGAGTAGATGTTTGCTACCGTGTCATGTTGAATCCCCATCAAGGAAAAAGCAGCAATGAATCTCTCTTCCAAAACTCATAAAGAAAATTTGTCTGAAGCCTCTAGTGCCTGAAACCAATGAAGGGCCTTTCCCTCAAGAGTGAGCCCAAATCCTTCAATTTGCGTATGCTTGTCAGTCACTTGCTCAGCTTGAACTGCTTGCCTAAATGCCGCTACATGGTCATATGGATCTCCCGACCCTTCGTACTTCTTTACCAGTTTCTGAAGAGTTGATGGCCTTACTTGTCTTGAATACTCATCATAGGGCCTACGGCCTCTCACTCTCAGTGGGAACTATTCCTCTCTTTGGTAAGATGGTCCACATGCATCCCAAATTGGTGTGGGTCCCCTATTACCTGCCTCACCAACCCCCTCCAAAGATCTTGTTACCCGCATTTCAGGAGGTGCATTTATGGGAGGCCGAGTTGGCTCCCCTACCCTCCGATTATCATAGTGAGAGACATGTTGTGGTGTGATCTGTGGTCGCACTTTTGGTGTAGGATAATATCTTGGTGCTAGAGTTGGGCTACTTGCAGTGGTCCACTTTGAAGTTGAGGGTCCCTCTTAGTGAACTCTCATAGGGAAGGAGCAACAGTTTCTCCAAGAAAGGCTGTCTCTCCTGGTTTTGTTGAGAACACTTCCATGAATAATGGTTGTCCTCTCCACGTGAGCTCACGAATTTCTTTCCAATCTAAGGTTTGGTATTCATTGGCCCATTTATCAACGATTTGGTTCTTGTATCCTGCAAGCTTCTCGACTACCACCACAAGTGCTAGAGGAAGATCTAGATCTGGCGATCTAGTTGTGGCATAATATCCTTCTAAAGAGTCCTTATAGACCTCTTGAAGTGGGTCATCCTGAAAGACCTTTGTCACTGGAATTTGTCGTACAAACTCCCATTGGTTCTCAGCCCCCTGATCCATTTTGCTCTTGCCTTTCCTATCCCTTTCCAAATTTAGATCTACAAAAAGTAAATCATCTATGGATGGCTTTAAGGACTGGGCATTGGATGGTCCAGGCATGTCCGGCTCAATGAGCCAATCATCTCTAGACTCCCTTGCTCTGGAAGGCTTTGATAAGTCTAAGAACTCACTTTTAGAGAGCTCCCCTAATTTGTCCACATTCTCTAGATGATAGGTGACTTCGTAGCGAACACCATCTCCACCCATGTACATGTTACCTTGGTCATTGACTAAAGGTGCTCTATCAAGCTCTAAGAAAAAATCTGCGATCTTAACGAGATACCGTTACTGTGGATCCCTAAAGATCTCAGCTCCTTGAGCATTCGTGTAGAAATATTGAAGTCTCACATTGAGTGGTAACCCCATGGTGTCGGCTTCAAATGGATTAAAAGATCTTGTGGGTGTCCTATTTAGGGCTAAGGGATGACTATTTGACGGCCCTAGATTGTCCATAGACAATGAGCTAGTTGTCCTGGAAAGGATATCAGATTGGGATTCGAAAAAGGTTTCAGTAATATCTACCAAATTTCCTACCGATTGGGTCCCACTTTCCTGTGTAGGTACTCTAGAAGGTGTCCTAGGCCCTATGGCAGTGTCTATATGACGTCCCGACCACAAGTGCATAAGGTCAAATTTTAAGGTTTTTTTTTAAAATATTTTTTTTCTTAAAAAAATTCTGAAAATATTCAAGTTGGCTCAAACTTTGCCAAAACCCATTTTGAACCCCCTTGAACACATTAGGCTAAAAAATGGCATATTTTTTCGGATCGAAAATCGCCTAAAATTTACCAGTTTTCCATACTGTCATTATGGGAAAATGGGTCCGGGACCGAAATTTCAATTATGGGTGTCATCTAACTCCTCTCGAAAAGCTAAATAACCTCCCAAATTTTTGCAACAGAAAATGAAAATTTTCCAGACTCTTTTTTTTTTGCACCCCCTTATCCGGTGCAGTGGCGGTCTTTATGATGCAGTGTGTGGGTCTCTCCACACGGTGTGCTGTTCACACACAACCGTCTTCTTTTATTATTATTTATTATTATTATTTTTTGAAGTGCATGTGCAGTGAACTAAATGCGTGTACAACTATGAGATTTGCAGCAAATTCAATGCGTGTGCAGTGAACTAAATGCATGTGCAGCAAATTCGAAATGTTCAATCTTCATGTGTGTGTGCAGATTTCAGTTTCTCTATAGGTGTAGGTTTAACACAGAACTAAAATGCAGGTTTAACAGAGAACTAAAATGCACAAAATTAATGATGCAAAAAACTAAACTAAGCTAAGAACAGAAAATAAAACGAACATGCAGAAAAACTGAAACTGTAAAAATTTTCCTCAAACAGAATGACAGAAATGCAAAAACAGGCCTCTCTTTTTCGCACACAAATTGAAATTTGCAGGTTTAGCGCCTACCTCCAATCTTTCCCGTGTGTTGAATCCTTGTCCTGACCTCGAGGGAGAAGTGTAGCCAGCCAATCGCACTCAAATTGCAAGACAAATAAAGAGAATTTAACAGCAGATTAGTCTTAAATAAGTACCAAAATTAGTCCCAAAGCCTGCTCTCCTATCCACAACAGTTTTGCAACCGATTGGAGCTTAATAAGGAGTGGTAGTGTGTGTATGGTGCTCAACTAATGTAGACACTCTCTCCCCGACACAACGGCGCCATTGTAGAGCAGTTCTCTCTACTGTGCAATATAGTGCTCATAGAGTACTACTGATCAACAAATGTGTTAAGAAACACAATGTCAATCCGAGGACTCAATCTGATTAGTGCATGAAGGCTTATCCCATGAGGGAGAGCTCACATACACAAACCACCACTTGATGATTTAACCATTCAACACCTCAATCAATCTCTCAATCCCTTAAATCCACTACACTAATCAAGAGAACAAGCAATGCATAGCAATCTCTTAATCCCATTCAAACATTGATTAAATCTTAGCTTTCCCTAATGCCTGCAAACCCATAAGTGTGCATCTACTAACCCGCAAGCTTATAGAGAGAGTTTATCCATGAATAACTCATTGTTGCCAATGAAGTGGGCAAGAGCTTGCATCAATGGAGACTACACACACACACTACAAGCATGCAGCATACACAAGAGAAAGAAAGAAGCATTCAACTAATCATAGATTTATCTACTTCAATGATGCTAAAACAGATTAAGAGAATGAAGTGGAGCTATACTCATTGGAGCTTCATGCTCATTAGAGTACAATAGAGAGAGAGTTAGAGAGCTGCCATAGCTTGAGAGCTCAAGAGCTTCACTCAATAGCTTATGAGAATGGCAAAAAATGTCCACTTTCTTTAGCTAACATCTCTTTTGTAGAGATGCCACTAACACTAACCCTAAATTGATTCTAGAATTTTCCAAATCAATTGGGTCAAATTTTGACCATTTTTGAGTCAGTTCAGCTTACTTTTTGGATCTAGATTTGAAATAGGAGAGAGGAGAGATGAAATTATCTCATTTTATTGATTAAAAATTGGGGGTAATGATGAGAAAAAGGCGCCTCCTTCAGGAGGGGAGATCCCCACACTGAGGTGTCAAAACTCAGTTTTTAAATTCTTTTCTCTGGTCCACTCTTCATCTTATGTGAACATTTACTCATTTTTGGGGGGTTTTTCGTTTATTCTTTAATTTATTTCCTCCCTACATTTGGATTAATCTCGTTGGCCTATCAAACCTTTGTTTTGACCTTAATCCTTGAAAACAGGGGCTCTTAGGCTAAGGTCTTTTGTGCACATTATAATTTTTTTCTAATGCACCTTAGAAATTTCTTTTTAAACTTCTGTTTTGAGGGAATCGGGGGAATTTATTTTAATAAGAAGGGATATTTTTCCATCCAAATATATCTAAAAACTGAATTACCTCTCTCTAGGCCAAAACACATAGAAACAAAATCTTTTATTAATCTGAAAAGGGGATTGATTACAGCGGAAGAAACTGAACATCTTGAGGGGCTGGGGAGGAATCTTACACTTCATCCAGTTTGTACCCAAGAACTTGACTCATTTTCTGAGGAGTCTTGCTTTCCTACATCAAAAGCATAGGAATAGGGAAAAAGAATTTATCCTGCATGATTTTCTCCCTTGCTTCATTGAGATCAATGGATTTGACACCACTAAAATTGCAAGCAAGGAGGTTTTTCTACTGAGCACATCTACCACCACATTTTCTTTCCCCAACCGATACTTAATTTCAAAATCGAATTCTTATAGGGTCTGCACCATCTCCTTTGACACATCTTGAGATCCCTTTGGATGAAGATCCATTTCAGACTTTGATGATCTATCATCAAGGTGAACCTCTGTCCCAAAAGATAATGTCTCCACAACTTCAGAGCATAAACTACTGAGAGTAACTCCAAGTCCTGGGGGACAACATAATTTCTCTAATGGGTTTTGAGTTTTTTGGATTCATAGGCCACCGCATGACCTTCCTACATAAGAGCACTGCCTAAGGCAAACCCACTAGCATTAGTAGCTACCTCAAAGGGTTTGGTAAAATCTGGCAATTTAACGACAGGGTTGGTTATTAAGCGTTTCTTCAGTTTTAGTTTATCAAAAGCACTCTGACACATTGCAATCCACTGAAAAAGGGTACTCTACTTCAGAAGGTTTGTTAAAAAGGATGCTATCTAAGCGTACCTAGGTATAAAGATCCTATACCATCCGGTTGATCCTAGGAATCCTCTGTCTTCCTTTCCCTTCTTGGGTTCCAGACATTCTACGACTGCTTGGATCTTTGTGAGGTTAGGAGAAATCCCATATTTTGACACTATTAATCCCAAGTATTCTACTTGGTCAACAGAGGTGCCTACTTCATGAGGGGAGATCCCCACACCGAGGTCTAAAAATTGAGTTTTTTAATTCTTTACTTTAGTCCTTAGTCCACTCTTCATCTTATGTGAGCATTTACTCATTTTTGGGGGGTTTTTCTTTTATTCTTCAATTTATCTCCTCCCTACATTTGGATTAGTCTCATTGGCCTGTCAAACCTTTGTTTGGACTCTAATCCAAAATTGTTTGAAAACAAGCACCCTTAGGCTAAGGTCTTTTTGTGCACATTATAATTTATTTCAAATGCACCTTAGGAATTTCTTTTTAAACTTCTATTTTGAGAGAATTTATTTTAATAAGAAGGGATATTTTTCCATCCAAAGATATCTGAAAATTGAATTATCTCTCTCTAGAACATTCTCTCTCTAGGCCAAAACAGGTAGAAACAAGATCTTTTATTAATATGAAAAGGAGATTGATTACAAGGGAAGAAACTGGACATCTTGAGGGGCTAGGGAGGAATCTTACATCCTCTCCTACTTTAAAAATGCAAGATGTCCTCATCTCGCAAACTGGGGGTAATCCCACAGCAGTTTGGCTTCTTTCTCCCAGGTGGCATCTTCAAAAGGATAGAACTTCCATTTGACTAATAATTCTCTCAAAATTCTGTTCCTAAGAACCTTCTCTCGAACATCAAGGATTTCTTCAAGTTGGAGTTCCATCTACCCTTGGGTTGAAGAAGTTAAGAGTTCATCATGATTTGGGCTCAGTACATACTTCTTAAGTAGACTGACATGAAATACATTATGTACTTTGAGATGAGGAGGCATAAGAAGTTCATAGGCTAAGTCACCTACTTTCTTTGTAATCAGATATGGCCCACAGTATCTGGGGGGATAACTTCTTGTACTACCCAAGAGATAGAGAACCTCTTTTGGAGCATACTCGAATGAAGACCATATCTGCTTCTTTGAATTTTTTGCCTGACCTCTTCTTAACTGCATACTGCTTCGGTCTATCCTGGGCAGCTTTTACATTCTTACGGATTGACTGCATCTTCTGCTCCATGTCGTCAAGCATCTGTCTGGACATCTCAACCCTAATCAATGGGTGTCGGACCAAGTTAATGGTGTTAGGCAGTCTTGTCCATATAGAGCTTTGAACGGGCTCATCCCGATACTTCGGTGTGTGATAAGAAGCATTGTAGGCAAATTCGACTAGGTGTAGATAGCTTAGCCACTTCTTGGGATCCCTGCCACAATAGCATGACCAAAGTATATCTTCGATTACTTTATTCACCCTTTCTGTTTGACCATCGGTCTAGTGGTGGTAAGCTGTGCTGAGATCCAAGAAAGTTCCTACTGCTTTGAAGAATGTAGTCCAGAATCTTGACGTGAATTTGGGATCTCGATCACTTACTATTCTCCTCGGTAGGCCATGCAATCTGAAGATTTCCTTGAGGAAAACACTGGCCACATCCACTACAGTGTAGGTTTCTTTTACTAGAATCAGATGAGTGACTTTGGTCAACTACCACAAAGATGGAGTTGTAACCTGATTGCATTGAAGGTAGTCCAGTAATAAAATCCATACTGATACATTCCCACTTCATCTAGGGGATGTCTAATGGATGTAACTTCCCAAGAATTTTTACTCTATCGGCTTTGACTTTTTGACTTATCAGACATTGACGTACATGATTAAGTACATCCTTTTTTAGTCCAGGCCAAAAGAAGCTTTTCTTTATAGACATGTAGATCTTGATGAAACTTGGATGTCCTGCTATAAGGCTATCATGGGCTTGATTTAGAATTTGACCCTTAGTTCCCTCATCATTGGGAATGCATAGCCTGCCTATTACAATACATATAGTTCCTTCATCCAGGCTGTACCCTTGAACTCGGTTCAACTCCTGAGGAGTTTTGCTTTCGTGCATAAGTAGGGTAGCAATAGGGCCAAAGAATCTATCCTGCATGATCTTCTCTCTTGCTTCATTAATTAATGGATTTGACACCATTGTGATTGCAAGCAAGGAGTCTTTTCTGCTGAGGGCATTTGCTGCCACATTTTCTTTGCCTGGGTGGTACTTGATTTCAAAATCAAATTTCTGGACGGTCTCCATCCACCTTCTTTGGCGCATGTTGAGTGAAATCCACTTTAAGCTCTGATGATCTGTCACTCATCAAAGTGAATCTTTGACCTAGTAGGTAATGTCTCCACCACAACTTAAGGGCATAAACTACTGAAAGTAGCTCTAGGTTGTTGCACAGCATAATTTCTCTCATGTGTTCTGAGTTTTCGGGACTCATAAGCCACTGCATGAACGCACCTCCCAGTGCAAATCCACTGGCATCAGTTACTACCTCAAAGGGTAGAGAGAAATTTGGCAACTTCAGAACGGGATTGATTACCAAGGCAGTCTTTAGCTTATCAAAAGTGCTCTGACACCTAGCAGACCATTGAAACGGGGTATTCTTCTTGAGAAGATTAGTCAAGGGGAAAGCAATATTACCAAGGCAGTCTTTAGCTTATCAAAAGTGCTCTGACACCTAGCAGACCATTGAAACGGGGTATTCTTCTTGAGAAGATTAGTCAAGGGGAAAGCAATGAGAGCATACTTAGGTATAAAAATTCTATACCAATCAATTAATCCTAATAATCCCTTGACTTCTCTCACTGTCTTTGGTTCAGGCCAATCTATGGCTGCTTGGACTTTTACGAAATCTGGAGCGAAATCTGGAGAAATTTCATCTTTGGATACTAGAAAGTCCAAGTATTCAACAGGGTCGAGAGAGAAAGTGCATTTTCTCTTTTTTGCAAAGAGTTGGTGCTTCCTTAGAATCTCAAGAACTTTACAGACGTGAGCTTCATGGTCAGCTACATTCTTTGAGTTAATCAGAATATCATCAAAGAAAACAAGAACAAAATCATCCAAGTATTCTCTAAGAATGTCCTGCATTAGGTGATTGAATGTAGCTGGGGCATTTGTCAATCCAAACGGCATGATAGTAAATTCATAGTGCCCATAGCGAGTATTGATGGCTATCTTTGGGATATCTTGATCATCATTAATCTTGATCTGGTAATACCCTGATTTGAGATCTATCTTTGTGAAGATTTGGGCTCCAGAAGCTCATCAATTCTGGGGATAGGATACTTATTCTTAATTGTCAGCTGATTAAGACCTTTGTAATCCACACAGAGTCTTAAAATTCCATCCTTCTTTTTCTAAAAGAGAACTGGTGCTCCCCAAGGTGAAACATTGGGTCTTACAAACCCTTGTTCTAACAGTTGTCTAAGCTATTCCTTGAGTTCAATGGTTTCAGGGAACTGGCATTTTGTACGAGCGTGTAAGGTTCCTCCCTTCTAAAATGGGAAAAACACTTAAGATAGTCCACTAAGTCTTATCTTGGGAAAAATTTCCTATTCATCGACACCTTGACCTTGTAGAGATTCAAGGATATGATTCATAGGTATGACCTAGCTCTATCCCGCAGGGGGAGCGTGATTTTCTAAACATCAAATCACCCATAGGGCAATTGATCATAAATTGGGCAACTACTAGACTTGATTTCTGGAGACAATGCTTTTTTCCTCATCTTATGCAAGGCACAGCCGCTGGCCTAGTCTTCTAAAATAGAGTTGCCCAAGAACCTAATTATCTAGCGTAGGGCTTTCACTTAATCTGTTGGAAAACTACCCGACTAATTGGGTCCACCCGTCCGTAGGATGGTGCCGTCGAGGCGTTCCATCCTCCCACTTTCCACCCTACTCACGCATCAATTTGTTTTCTAATTAATCCTACCACACTGTTTGACATAAATAAATATATTCCTTAATTAAGACCCCTTTTTTCACAAGGTTTGTTAAAACAGCCTTTTTACACAATACAATCATGCCAAAGACAAGATATATTTATAAAAAAAGTTTATACATGAATCAATTCCATACAAGCCAAACCGGCTCTCTTATTCTTATACTGTCGATGATCTAAAATTCAGCCTTCCAGCCTCTACATGCTGGGCATAACCCTACGGGACCATACACCTCATGGTCGGCCGCCACACTAGCGAGGACTCAAGCCAGCCTGTCGCCCTCTCAGGCTCCATCGCTTGATCCTCCCGCCCCCCTCAGAGGGATGTCTGCACACTAGGGTGGGCTTATTTACCGCACTAGCCTGGGCCCTAGAACTAGGCAGCCTCATAATCTCTCGCCTCAATCGGCGATCCTTATTCTCCCAATGGTATGAGGGATACCTTGGGCCATTCCCGGGTTTTACTAACGACGTGGCCTGGCTACACAAGTACGGAACGGAGTTAGCGTTGAAGCCAAAAAAATCTTGAATTCTAAAGATAACAACTTCAATGCAATTTATTAAATATAGAATTCACAATTCGTGAAGATAACAATTTCAACGCAATTTATCGAATATAGCATCACATAATTCGTAACTTCATACAATTTTTATGTCGTCATTTTAAAAGGAAAAGATACCATTCATTAACACTAATTTAAGGAAAATCTCTTCTTTTAAAAATTAACCAAGCTAACTTGGCCACCATTTCCTTGAGGAGCTTGAAAAGAGAGGGCTGGAGCCGAGCATCTTCCCTAATCTCGTTATTGCGCGCTCCTCTTGAGGCAATATTTTGACGTCTCTGAGAAGAGGCCATCTTAGGCGTCGCCTTGTAGAGCTCGCTGCTATGATCAAAACGCTTTAGTCGGATCTGAATTCCGAGTTCGTTTGCTCACCGTATGAGCAAAAGAGTATGACGCACGAACCCTTTCTAAAGGCAAAAAACCCTTATTAAAGTCAACGCAAATGGGGGGAGGGGGAATTGTGAGATGTCCTTAAGACCAAAAACGTGGAGGAGAGCTGAGAGGGCTGCTGTAAGTCTATTCACACAGGGGGGAGGGGGGGGGAGAGAAGAGTTAAGGACACTACCTCCTAGCAAGAGGGGGATGGAGGAAAATTAGCTTATCTGAAAAGAGGCAAATGAGGGGGTGTGAGGGGGAGTGGCTACAAGGGGCGGTTGTATTACAGCAAGTATGCTACACAGGGACGGACGGTGGTACGAACGGCGGTACGGACAGTGGTATACGTAGCGCACAGAGATGCGTGCCGTTTGTAGAGCACCCCGAGTGTTTATATAGCAGAGGGGTGAGGGTACGGGCGCTGCGCAAAGCAAGGACAAAAGGACGGTGTACCGTCAAAGCCTATGGATCAGTGGCCTGCATGGGTCAAGGGAAAAGGTGCGGTGTCGACGGTTGTCCGGGTAAGGAGTGGTACGCATGTACCTTGTCTGGTCTGGGGTAGCATGGGTGTCCACGTAGGGGTACGCGTGGACCATACAGTGGGCGGCCGTCCTTTGGTTCTTGGGCGATCATCGTACGGGCACCCTGGTGAGTGTGTACGGCCCAAATTTTGGGACGGGATACCCAAATTTGGGACGCTCGCCTCGGTTTGTGTGTCGGACCGCCCCGGGGGGCGAAATTTTTTTTTTGTTCGAGAGGTTCTCCTGGTCGTTGGGGTTCAAACCGTTCATCAATCGAACACCCGGTCGTGCATTTATTAAGGTTTAAAGGTCGTCATTTTTTAACTAAAATGACTGAAATTTACATATAGGCGTGATTCGATGTCTGTTTTTTGGATGTTGTAAAATCCTATATTAGGGTAAAATCACGCGTAAATTCTAAATTTGGGCTCAAATTTTGAAGATTCTAAGTAAAAATGACTCAAATAATAAAATTATTGATTTTTATACCATAAAACCTCATAATTACATGGACATTTCTTTATTAGTGATGAAGATGGATATGTTACAGAGCGCTAGGCTACTGGCTAAGCTCCGGGGGTCAATTCTATCTCATGATCTACTTCCCGAATTAGAGGCATCTCAATTAGCTCTATTGGGAATAAATCATCATACTCACTTAACCATTCTAGTTCTTTAACCTTTAACTTTGTGTCTACTGGATTCATTTTGACAACATAAATGAGCTGCTTCTTTCTAAGTCCTTTCAATAACCTAGAAGCTTTTACTAATTGCAGATCTGGGGATCCAAAAATTCCAGTTCCTTGTTATCGTGAAGGTC
The DNA here is from genome assembly GCF_041138505.1 of Cibotium barometz. NCBI lineage: Eukaryota > Viridiplantae > Streptophyta > Polypodiopsida > Cyatheales > Cibotiaceae > Cibotium > Cibotium barometz. The sequence goes on along the minus strand of NC_141081.1, from coordinate 3,249,794 downwards.
ACAGAAGGAAATGGTTCCATTGTGACAGTGAATGTCACCTTGATTTTTGTGGAGCCAATTCATTCCAAGGATTTCGTCGTCAAAAACTCCCAAAGGTAAGACTCTGAACTGGCAGTTTGTTACATTCCCATCTAGATTAAATTAAATACGATATGTCTCATGGTGGTGAGTGAAAAGAATCTTCCCACTGGTCAATTCAACTTGCATAGGTTTCCCTGATTTGTGTTCTAAGACTAGCTTACGCAAGCATCCTGAGGAAATAAATGAATGAGTATTTCTTGAATCAATAAAAATTTAAATGGCTTACCCTTATACTCAGCTGGAGTATGGATGATAGAGAATTGACAATTTGGCCCTTAGTTTTCAATCACGGCATAAATCTGACCTCTTTCCTCTTCCACTACTTTTGTTATCGTAACTGCTCTGGGGCTGCTGCAGATTGGGGAGAAACTCTTTCTCTTTGGTTACCCCAATTCTAGGAGGGACTTCTGAGATTACTCTGAGCAGACATAGATGGTTGAGATGGATTCCTCCTAGGATTTTCCTAATTTTCACGAGACAGACCCTGATTTGACTGATATGAAGGGGCTGGTCTCTGCACTTTGGGTCCTTGACTTCCTTGTCCTCTTGACATGGCAGGAGTCCGGCAATCTTTAAGCTGGTGACCGAATCCCTGACACCCAAAACACCTATTCCCACTTCTAAGCTCATCCCTCTAAATCCTTGAAAGAGGTGGAGCTCTTGAGAAAGTATTCTGAGGGAAGGGTCTTCCTTCACTTTTGAATTTCCCAGCATCTTGATGCTGATTAGGGCCTTGCTGCCTCTTTGGGGGTAGAAAGTTTGAAGCACTTCCCGAGGTTTGGAACCTTTTAAAGTTTGAGGGTGCAGGATTCGGCGGGATCTTAACAACAAATGCTTTAGCAAAGTCCTTTGCCATTATGACAGCTTCTACCATTGAGATTGGTTTGGCATTTTTCACTAAAGTGTCCAATGTCTCGTTCATCCCTCGAATGAATTTGGCCATCAGGTAGGTGCTCTTCATCCAAAAGTGGAGAATATTTGAGGAGAAGAGCAAATGCCTGATGGTATTCTCTTCAATCGTCCGGCTATCCTGTTTCAGTTCTAAGAACTCATTCATTTTGGTTTCCAAGAAGCCTAGAGGACAGAACCTCTTCCTCTTGAGGTAAGCTTTAAGATCTGACCAGGTCTGGGTATTTCGGTCGAGACGGTTTGTCTCGCAATGGTTCCTCCATGCGACCTTGGCCATTTCCACAATTTTCAATCTGGCGAGAGCCATCTTGCTCTTCTCGTTATAATCGGTTACATCAAAATACTCTTCCATTGCCTCGATCCATTTTTTCATTACTTCTCCTAACTGTTCCCTTTCACCCTTGAAGGGAACAAGTTGGGATCGGTGTGCAGGGCTTTACAAACGTCCAGATCTAACTCTTCATCATCGATAAGAGGATGTGGCTGCCTACTACCATGGCCCGCGCGCCTTATGATTCTGACAAAATGATATTTTTGTCAACTTTACTTTGTCATCACATTTATGACTATTTAATTTTTAAGATTTATTTCTTAAATAAATAAATATTTCATCATAATTCTTAAAAACAAGATTCACTCTGATAATTCTATTAACCAATATTCACAACTGCAAAAACAATTTGGAATCATCATTTACTATCAAAAGTTTTTGATATATTGGCATAGAGCGTCTCGGCTCCAAAAGTCACTGCCTCAATCGTGTAAGCATAAAAAGGCAATACTGCGATGGAGACATGCTATGATATACATGAATCATCACTGATAATGGTGCTGTAATTCTTCTCCTAGGAATAAAGCGGCTAAGAAGTCTAAAAATACGGCAAGAACTAAAATTCCGGGGTGAGTCATTATACAGTTGTACATAATGAACAACTTCTAGCCTTATCAAGATCATGGCTAGCGAGATATTCTCTCTGAGTCTCTATGTTGTTGATTGGGATTGATGCGAATACTTCGCCCTCCAAAGAACCACATACGCTGACGTCACTCTACTGGATCAGGAAAGTATAGATCCTCAAAGTGAGACAAGCAAGTCTCACTTTGCTTCCTTGGGTTGTAGCGGAGTTGATGAGATTTTCAAAGGCAAAGTATATCATATCCTGACTCTAGGAGAGTCCAAGAATGCTAGATAGATTTGGGGTATCCATCTAAAAATTGAGTTCAATTTATGAGTTTTCAATTTATGAAGTTCATTTCAAACATAATCTTAACAAGTAAAAACATTATTTTCCAAATTTACTTTAAAATTTTAGGTAATTTTTGGTTCATAAGTTTACAACAACTCTCTAATACCAGCTGTGAGACCCCTCTCCTCCCTCCGCGCATCGGATTCTCGATTGCTAGCAGTGCAAGAAGCTTCCTCTTGCGTGGGGTAGGGTTTCCCACTCGGGGCCTCACCTTCGAATGTCTAGACACGAGACTAATCTGGTTGGTGGTCATTTCGAAACCAAAACCGGGAAAATTTTCCTTGCCCAAAAAACGGGGATGATTCCACCTTTTTAATTTTCTTAACAAATTTTCTAACAGGGTTAAGAGACTAAACTATCCTTCACCTGATTAAACCAGATAGAAGGAAAACTATCACTGACTTAGTTTGAAGAAATCAATGCTTTTTTCCTAACCGAAATCAGGCACAACCGTTGATCTAATCATTTGAGGAAATCAACGGTGTTTTTCTAATCGAAGACAAGCACAGCCATTGATCTACTCATTTGAGAAATTCTTTAGGTTTTTATTTAACTACTCAATTCTAAGCGTATTTCTATTATTTCAATTTAACTATTAAAACTCTACTGATTCCAGCCTAACCCCATCCGGTCCATGGGATAGCCACCACCTAACCACTGGAATCAGTAGAACCAGACAATTACTCACCCACCCATAATTGAATGCCTTTCTTAACTTTTGCTTTGGAATACAGATACACATACACTCCTCTTTAAAACTTAACATATAAAATAATCCATTGACAAACAGTTATTGGTTACAGATGTCATAACTCAAAATTTTCATCCAGTGCCTTGTTTCTCAAAAAACAGTATCACTCTAGACTCTCCGTTGAGACCGACTGGTCACAGCAACAACGAGATCTAGTAACAGATTACAATAATCATTTCGTCCATCATACATATCTTCCATGACATACACATGGGTGTCATAGGAACCACGAGCCCGTGTATCTCCTCATCAGAACCCTCTAGGATCCTCCTTAGATGTCCTGGCACTTCACTCAAGGACCACTTTGTCGATCCTCACCCATCGTACCCCCAGAAGCATACCATTTTTCAACCATTCTAAGGCTGGTCAAGCTTTGCCACGTGAGCCGTCCTGTGAACACTCCCCGCCGCCAGCTATTGCAACTGAACTTCCCTTAGAAAAACATATACCAAATGCTCCCTCCAGCATTCTAGCGTAAGATCGTCCTTTAAGAAAATAGGGTTTCTAAGCAAGTTTTCAGTTTGATTTTCTTTTGAATACAAGGAGTATTTCTTAAATTAGTATCCCCAAAACTTCTGGATCGAAATTCTAAATTTTATATCAAAATTCCTCGAATTCTATAACCTTGATCCACATATCAATTCGAAGGGTCTCAAACTTAGTTTTAGATTTGGCGAGAGTTTTGAGTGTATTTTTCTAAACTGTTCACACCTTCTTTCCTCAAAACTGACGAAAGAGTTTTGTCTTGGTCATAGTCTAATTCAAGGTTCGAGTCAGATAAGATTTTTCCTGAACTATCTTTCTCAAAAAGGTTTGGTAATTCAGTTACTATTTTATTGAATTTCTTTCTCTCACTTTCTAAATTAGTTACGAATTCCAATGAGGAATAAATTAATCATTTATCTAAATATTTCGATGTCCATAGATTTCCTAAATTTTCTCTTTACAATCTGTGTGAATATAAAACGATAGGAATTTCTCTCTTAGAGTATTTAATTATTCATTTATCAAATACTCATAGAATTTAAACATAGATTTTAAGAGAATTCTAATTTTGATATAAAAATTCTTTATGCATAAAAATCAACTTCAATGGGAATAACACTTTTATAATAAAAAAATTTTATAATTAAGAAAATTTTGAATAACAATTTTGTAATAAAAAAAATTCCTTTATGCATCTTTCTTTGCACATAAAAATAAAATTTAATAATTAATATTAGTGATATCCATGCATATTCATAGGTGAATATGTACATGGAGTAATTAGAATATTTCTTTTAGATGCAAAAATGGTGGGAAGTACTCTTTTGGAATAACATAAAAATAAACTTTCTTTTTCACAAAATTCTAGAAAATTTTACCATAACCTCCTTTGTATCACTAACCATTTCTCATTTTTATCTTTCTTCGCTTAGCTTAATTAACCCAATTTAGAATTATAGAACTCTAATCTACATAATTTTCTAAATTCAAGAGAGTAAACAATAAGAAGAGTTTAATTAATCACTTAGTTAATCTTTCTAGGATTAAGAAAGGTTAGAAGTAAAGAAGAGAAGGGGGTGGCCTTTTCATCAAAGGCATAGCATTTGAATTTAATTTAATCATTTGCAAAACATAAAAATCAAGAAAACCATAGATTTTTCATTAAAATTCTTAAACAAAGTAAGAAAATTAGCTTACATGGAGCTTGTAAGCTCTCCTTTGGCTTGAGGGATTGAGAGTTATACTCTTGTTTTGAAGCAATAGTGGCCACCAATTCACTTTGGAGAGGATTAGGCCAAAAACAATTGAATTATTAAAAAATTCAATGTAGATGGCTCAGGACAAGAGTAGAGTAATAGTGCATAAACACCATTAAGCTTTTACAAAAGGGGGAGGCTTCTATTTATAGGAAAAAGTGAGCCTCTAACCAAACAAACTGATTCTAGAATTTTCCAAATCAGTTTGGTCAATTTTTGACCATTTTTGGCTCAATTGAGCTTACTTTTTGGATCTAGATTTGAAACAAAAGAGAGGAGAGATAAAATTATCTCATTTTATTGATTAAAAATTTGGGGTAATGATGAGAAAAAGGTGCCTATTTCATGAGGGGAGAAAATTCAGTTTTTAATTCTTTTCTTTGGTCCTTAGTCCACTCTTCATCTTATGTGAGCATTTACTCATTTTTGGGAGGTTTTTCTTTTATTCTTCAATTTATCTCCTCCCTAAATTTGGATTAATCTCATTGGCCTATCAAACCTTTGTTTTGACCTTAATCCAAAATTTTCTGAAAATAGGAGCCCTTAGGCTAAGGTATTTTGTGCACATTATAATTTATTTCTAATGCACCTTAGGAATTTCTTTTTAAACTTCTGTTTCAATCTTTGTGAACATTTGGGTCCCACATAATTGATCCAGAAGTTCATCAATCCTAGGGATATGATACTTACTTTTAATTGTTAATTGATTCAATCCTCTACATAGTGTTAACATTCAATCTTTCTTCTTTTGAAATAGAAAGGATGCACCCCAAGGTGAGACACTGGGTCTCACAAATCCCTACTCTAATAGTTGTCTTAACTCTCATTAAGTTCTATGGATTTAAGGACTGGAATTTTGTATGCACGCTGGGCTATTGAGACTGAGCTTTGGGTGTTAACTCGATCTCATGATCTACTTCGCGTAATAGAGGCATCTCAATCAGCTCTTCAGGGAACACATCTGCGTACTCACTTAAGCACTATGGTTCTTTAGCCTTGCATTTTATGTCTTCCGGATTCATATTAAAGACATAAACAGCTTGTCTCTTTTTGGGCCCTTTTAATAATTTGGAAGCCTTGACTAATTGCAGCACTGGGGATCCAAAAATTCCAGTTCCTTGATCAATTTTATAGGTGAGAATAAAAAAGAATGAGGGCCTATTTATAGGTGAGGGAGGCCACTAAACTGAGTCCAACTAAGTTCTAGAATTTTTCAGCTTCAGTTTGGCTGATAATAAAGCCTTGACTAATTGTAGCACTGGGGATCCAAAAATTCTAGTTCCTTGATCAGTTTTATAGGCGAGAATAAAAAAGAATGAGGGTATAATTATAGGTGAGGGAGGCCACTAATTGAGTCCAACTAAGTTCTAGAAATTTTCAGCATCAGTTTGGCTGAATTTGGACAAGATTTGGACCCGTTTAGCTCCCTTTTTGATCCAGTTTGATCCAGGAGAGAGGAGAGAAAAATATCTCAATATTTTTGAATTAAAAACCCTCCCACACATGTGAAGGAGGCACCTACCTCAAAGTTCCCCCTCTCCTTACCAAGGTGTCAAAAGTTCATCATTCCTCCAAAATATCTCATTTTTTTAGTAATATCTCTCTTAATTTTTAACTAATAAACCTTGTACTCATTCAACTCTTCATCTTATGTGAGCATTTACTCATTTTTGGATATTTTCTTTTATTCATTGAATTTATCTCATCCCAATACTTGGATTAATCCTGTTGGCCCATTGGAACCTTAATTGGATCATAATCTAAATTTTTTTGAAAATCTTGACCCGTAGGCTAAGGTTACTTATATCATTTTTGATTGATTTCTAATGAACCTTAGAGAATTTATTTTGAATTTCTATTTCAGGGAAATATATTTTTGATATTAGAAGAATTTTTATATCCATAAATATCTCAATATTGAATTACCTCTCTTTAGAAATTTTCTTCTCACTAAACAAAAACAAGAAAAAATAATACTTTCTTGTATTCAAAAATAGGGAATGATTATAGGGGATTGAGGTAAAAGATTATTCATTATTCAGGCAGAGGAGGAATCTTACATATAGTCCATCATTATGCTCACATGGTAAAAGCAATACAGGTGGTTGATCCCACTTGCTTTGATCAAGTAATTGGAAATAAGAAATAGGAAGATGCCATGGATAAGGAGATGGCAACATTGGATGCAAATGCAACATGGGGGAGTTGGTGCCTTTGCCTAAGGAAAAGAAGGCAATTGGATGTAAGTGGGTGTATAAAGTCAAGCACAATGCTGATGGTTCAGTGAACAAGTACAAGGCAAGATTGGTTGCCAAGGGCTATGTGCACACTTATAGCAGCAGAAGCAGCCACCAGGTTATGAGAGTGATGCACATCCATATTTTGTGTGCAGGTTACACAAAGCCTTGTATGGCTTGAAGCAGGAACCTAGAGCATGGTCAACTAATATCGAGGAGTATTTTGTTACCATTGGATTTCAGATATCCAAAGCAGATTTTTCACTATATGTGAAAAAGACAGATAGAGGGATCATGCTATTAGTCATCTATGTGGATAACTTGATTATCACTATGGTGATAGTGATGGAGACATACATGATGTTAGGATGCTTTTGAAGTAAAAGTTTGAGATGAAGGATTTGGGTGAACTACGGTATTTCTTGGACATAGAGGTGGTGAGATCACCTCATGGCATTTTGCTATTACACAGAGGCAGTATGTCTTGGACATGTTGTCCAAGTATGGTATGACAAGGAGTAAGCCTATTTCAGTGCCATTGGAGCATAACACAAAGCTTTCCACAGATACACGTGAGCTTTTGGAGGACCCCACTACATACAGGCACATAGTGGGTAGTAGTTTCATCTACATGACCATTACAAGGCCAAACTTAAGCTATGCTGTTGGACTTGTGAGTCAGTTTATGCAGGCCCCTAGGAAGCCACACTTGGATGTGGCTAGACGGATCCTCAGGTACATAAAGTCCATAGTTGATTATGGAATTTTCTATGAGGCTGGTACAGAGATATAGTTACATGGGTACACAGATGCTGATTGGGCTAGTAGTATTGCAGACATGAGATCTACAAATGGTTTTATGCTCTCATTTAGGAGTGTTGCTATGAGTTGGAGCAGCAAGAAGCAACCAACAGTTTCCTTGTCGAGTAGTGAGGGTGCTGCTGTGGGAGGTAGCTTGGTTTCAGAAGCTACTTGGTGACATGGGAGAGCCCGTGGAAAGGGCAGTTGTCATATAGTAACCCAGTATATCATGATAGAGCGAAGCACATTGAGGTGCATTATCGCTTTGTGAGTGACGGAGAAGGTTCAGGAGATGTAGATCTGGTATATGTCAGTATAGAGGATCAGGTGGCTGACATCTTCACATTAAGGCATTAGGCACAAAGAAGCTCCATAGGTTTAGGAGCTTACTTGGAGTGGAGTGTGTGGAGTTGAGCTTGAGGGGGAGTGTTGAGATATTGATCTCAACTAGTGCTATGGCGGACATTGATGAACCGCCTGGGTGATAGCTTCCGCATCTACACCATTGGCATGCTTGGTGAGATTATGGGTGATATGCGGCCAATGGGATGACAAGCCGTGTGACAACCATTTTGGATTACTAGAGACTGGCATAGTTATAGCGCCAGCTTATTTAGTCGGGTTCACATTATGGACCAACCCTTGTATGTTGTAGTTGATTACTAACCCATATAGTGTGTACACTTATCTTTATGTTATGTTGGTTGAGTAGAGAAGAAGAAGATAGAAGAAAATTCAACTATCCATCTCTCTCTTGTGTCTTGCTCTCTCTTGTGTGTGTGTGTTTTCTTGCTAGGGTTTGAAGCTCTCTCTCTCCCCCACATTCTCTTTAAACGATACTTCAGCACAGCCTGTAGGTCACTAGATCTGACCATGTACATACACCCAATGTCAACAAGACATGTGCAAACACTGTCTACGCTCCCAAAATGCATTGCAGCAGCACTCCAATAACCATATTTTGATGAGAGAAAATGCTTAACCAAAACTTCCCAAAACTATCAAAAATACCTTACAGTGATAGAACGGAGACAAAGACGCACTTGAAACACAATTCTAGCTGCAAAACATCAATACAAAGTCATGCATACCACACATGCACCTCAAAGCCTAGAAAGATATCTCCTCAATCAAAGATGTGTAGCTCTTGGAGGAGGAGCCCTGCCGACAATTCCCCCCCCAACAGCAACCCCATCCTTATTTCCTCTGCATCAACCTCCTTCTTCAAACCCATCTAACCCCAGCACAAGAACCCAAACCCCACCTCCGATCTGGCACTGCCACCCTCTCTCTCTACCCCTCACAACCCTCTATAACCCCACCCCCACCTACCACCTGGCACCACCACACTCTCCCTCTTTCCCTCAGAATCCTCTACACCACCACCTCCCACCCAACAACACCACCCTCACTCTCTTCCCCTCACAATCCTCTACACCCCCTCAAATCCCAACTCTGCCTCCATCACCCACACCTCCTTCACTCCCAACCGTGAATCTCCACTCAGGCCTTCCCCTAAACCTCAAAGATATACCCTCTTTATTGACTAGGCCCCACCATTCCTCACCGCAACCCTCACCATGATGATGATGATAGTGGAGGGGGAGGAGCACCTACCGCGCCGACAACCCCCCCAAACAATCCCCGCATCAACCTCCTTCTCCTAACCCATATGACCCCAACACAAACACCCAACCCTCACCACCCCACCCCACCTGGCACTGCCACCCTCTCTCGCTTCCCCTCACAATCCTCTACACCGCCTCACATCCCAACTCCACCTTCATCACCCACACCTCCTTCACCCCCAACCCTGAATCTCCACTTGGGCCTTCCTCTAAACCTCAAAGATATACCCTCATCATTGACTAGGCCTCCACCATTCCTCACCACAACCCTCACCACAGTACCCTCTCCATTGATAGCCCCTCCCACCTCATCACAACCTCCCCTCGACATACCTTGGCCCACACCTCTTTAGAAAGGTGAAATCCCTCCACCCCCACCGCCGCAAAGAAACTAAAGAGGTGGATCCACCCCTTAACCCTCTCAATTGGCGTGATCCCTTCGATCGCATGGAGTTTGAGTAGGCAATTAACATCCTACTTGGTTGACAACTCCAAGCGGTCCCCATCACCAGGATGATCAACTGCATGGACATCCATACCCTGCGGCCCTCCCTCAATGTCAAGCATAGCAAATGGAAGTGTGAGCATCCCCAATCAATGTAGAGGCTACCACATGCCCCCCGCCCCCTCTTCTCACCCCATCACATTCAAACTCATTGGTGAGCATCGAGCTTAGTGTTGGCCCTTCCTTCTCAAAGCATTCATTTGGGAACAATACTGGGTGCCACAACAACTATGCATTGATCTAGCCTATCTGACCACCCACTGTGCCCGTCAAAGATATACACTCATCTACGACTAGGTCTCCACCATTCCTCACCACAACCCTCACCACAACCCTCACCACGGTACCCCCTCTTCTCACCCCATCACATTCAAACTCATTGGTGAGCATCGAGCTTAGTGTTGGCCCTTCCTTCTCAAAGCATTCATTTGGGAACAATACTGGGTGCCACAACAACTATGCATTGATCTAGCCTATCTGACCACCCACCGTGCCCGTCAAAGATATACCCTCATCATCGACTAGGCCTCCACCATTCCTCACCACAACCCTCACCACGGTACCCTCTCCATTGATAGCCCCTCCACCATTCCTCACCACAACCCTCACCACGGTACCCTCTCCATCGATAGCCCCTCCCACCTCATCACAACCTCCCCTCGACATACCTTGGCCCACACCTCTTTAGAAAGGTGAAATCCCTCCACCCCCACCGCAAAGAAACTAAAGAGGTGGATCCACCCCTTAACCCTCTCAATTGGGGTGATCCCTTAGATCGCATGGAGTTTGAGTAGGCAATTAACATCCTGCTCGGTTGACAACTCCAAGCGGTCCCCATCACCACCAGGATGATCAACTGCATGGACATCCATACCTTGCGACCCTCCCTCAATGTCAAGCATAGCAAATGGAAGTGTGAGCATCCCCAATCAATGTAGAGGCTACCACATGCCCCCCGCTCCCTCTTCTCGCCCCATCACATTCAAACTCATTCGAGCTTAGTGTTGGCCCTTCCTTCTCAAAGCATTCATCTGGGAACAATACTGGGTGCCACAACAACTATGCATTGATCTAGCCTATCTGACCACCCACCATGCCACTAGGAGTGGGGCTTTTTTCATTCGGAGAAAGCAGAGAGCCCTAAGCTTTGTTATTATAACTTCCATTAGTTCACTCCGCTCTGATGTCCTAGAGCCCTTGCACCAAGGCCTCCATTCTCTCAAGAATATCCACGCCTTCATTGACATATCTGAGCAGGTGTCCAACCTCGCAATTATGGCCACCATCAAAATTTTCCATCTCATCATCACCCTCTTGGAAGAATTCCCAGACTGGCACCACTACCACAAGGCCTTGGTTACCCTTGCCTTCAACCTCAATAAAGGCCCCACTTTCAAGTAGATTTTTGGCTACTATGAGCACATTCAATGGATGCCTGCCTTGCAAACATTTGAAGACATGATGGAGACTACCTTTTTGAACAAGCTACAAAGTCTTCCATCGAGCCCCCTCACTGTTAAAACCCTAAGATCTCTCTAGATAATTGTTATGCATAAACATGCATAAATTAGGCATAATTGTTATGCATAAACATGCATAAATTAGGCATAAATTAGGATGCACACATGACTAATAATGATATACATCATACCTTTACCTTGATGTCCATACCATCAAGCGAGGTATAACTCCAATCCAATAGCATATAGCTATAGTGTGAAATGGTAGGTGAGTAGATATGATCCTCTACACAAGAGAGCATAACATAACCTAGCCGCAAGCTAACATCAAGAGACCATAGCCTAAGCCTCATAACATAGCCTTAGTGTAAGATTCCTCCCTTCGGCTTTCGAGGTGTGTAGGTGTAAGAATCTTCCCTTCTGTTTTTATAACTATTCCCCTCTCTCAAATAAAAGAAAGATCATATTTTACACTGTTTTGGCCTAGAGAGAGAAAATGTCTAGAGCGAGGTAATTAAAAAATGAGATATTTTTGGATATAAAAATCCTCCTAGTGTCTAAAATGGTTTCCCTTGAAATAGAAACTCAACAATGTGAAATTGGAATTAATTAAAAATAGATATAAAGGACCTTAGCCTAAGGATCCAGATTTTAAGAAGTTTTTGAATCATGCTCCAATTAAGGTTCCTATGGACCAATAAGATTAATCCAAATGTAGGGAGGAGATAAATTAAAGAATAAAAGATTTGGATTCTGATTGAAAAATAAGATAAATGGTTGAGAACTGATGAGTTGATTTGGATTTTGATTGAAAAATGATGATTCCTGAATTTTGGTTGAAATGTAATAAGCTGAGTAAAACCACATTGAGGATGAATGGGACGAGTCCCTGTGATGATGTTCATAATTGGAATGACGTTAATGACTTCAGCAAATCACTATGAGATTGCTGGATTGCGCTAATCGATTGTTGCTGTTAACACTTGACCCAGTGGATCAAGTTAAGGGATATCAAATTAAAAATTTGTATAATCAAAAATTTCCATAGAGGACTATTCAAATAGAAATTTTCGTCTAATGGACCATTATTGTGAGATAAGGATTTGAATGTTATGATCTGAGTGAATTGTTATCTGATTGATGAGTTCTATATAAAGGATCTTTATCCCAAGATTTTGTTGGGTTCACCAGACTGTAAGGAACTCTAGAACTAGTTGGATCTTAAGGGAAAGAGTTCTCCTCTAATTTTGCGAGATGAGGACATCTCACGTTTTTTAAGTGGGGTAGGATGTAAGATTCCTCCCTCCGACTTGAGGTGTGCAAGTTTAAAAACCTCCCCTTCTGATCTTATAATTATTCCCCTCTCTGAAATAAAAGAAAGATCCTGTTTTATCCTATTTTGGCCTAGAGAGAGAAAATGTCTTAGCCTAAGGGTCCAGATTTTCAGAAATTTTTGAATTATGCTCTAATTAAGATTCCTATGGACCAATAAGATTAATCCAAATGTATGGACGAGATAAATTGAAGAATAAAAGAAAATCCTTCAAAAATGAGTAAATGCTCACATAAGATGAAGAGTTAACTAAGGACAAGGTTTATTAGTTAAAAAAGAAGAGATATTAAAAAGAAATAATGCATTATTGACACCTTAGTGTGGGGATCTCCCCTCATGAAGGAGGATCCTATTTCACATGTGTGTAGGAGTTTAAAACTCATAAATAATGAGATATTTTCATCTCTCTTCTCTCCTGTTTCAACTAGATCCAGAAAGTAAGCTGAACTGATCCAAAAATGGTCAAAAATTGACCAAACTGATGTGGAAAATTCTAGAATCAGTTTGCTTGGTTAGAGGCTCATTTTTTCCTATAAAAAGCCTACCCCTTTGTAAAAGGTTAATAGTGTTTATGCATTGTTACTCTACTCCTTCTTCTTAGAGCCAAATACATTGAATTCACTTGATAATTCAATTGTTTTTGACTAAATCCTCTCCAAAAGAACTAGTGGCCACTCTTGATCCAAACAAGAGTAGAACCCTCAATCCCTCAAGCCAAAGGAAAGCTCACAAAACTCCATGTAAGCTAAAAACTCTACTTTTTAATTTCTAATCTATGATTTTTTTATTTCTTTGCTTTTTTAGTTGATTAAAGTGAATCTTGATGTTATGCCTTGATGAAAAGGCTACCCCTTGCTCTTCCTTAAGAATTCAGCCTTTGTATATTCTAAAATGAGTAACAAATAAATTGATTTAAACTTTTCTTATTATTTACTCACTTGAAAGTGAAAATTGAGTAGATTAGAGTGCTTTACTTCAAATTGGGATAGATTTTAAATTGATATTAGAATGTAGAAATTGAGAAATAGTTGGCATACAAAGGAGGTTATGGTAAAATTTTCTTAAATTTTGTGAAAAATAAAGTTTATATTTATGTTATTCTAAAAGAGTAATTCCCACCGTTTGTGCATTCTAAAAGAAATATTTTTATTTACTCCATGTACATATTCACCTATCAATATGCATGGATATCATTGATATAAATTATGTAATTTAAATTCTATGTATAGAAAGATGCATATTGGAAATCTTTTTATTATAAAAGTGTTGTTTTCATTGAAATTAAATTCTATGCATAGAAAGATGCATATTGGAAATTTTTTATTATAAAAGTGTTATTTTCATTGAATTTAATTTCTATGCATAGAAAGATGCATAATGAAAATTTTTATTATAAAAGTGTTATTTTCATTGAATTTAGTTCTATGCATAGAAAGATGCATAATGAAAATTTTTATTATAAAAGTATTGTTTTCAATAAAATTGATTTTATGCATAGAAAGATGCATAAAGGATTTATTTTTATTTCAAAAGTGTTATTCTCATTAAAATTGATTTTATGCATAGAAATATGCATAAAGGATTTATTTTTCTTTCAAAAGTGTTATTTTTATTAAAATTGATGGATTAATTTTTCTTTCAAAAGTGTTTTTTCATTAAAATTGAATTTATGCATAGAAAGATACATAAAAGATTTATTTTTATTTCAAAAGTGTTATTCTCATTAAAATTGATTTTATGCATAGAAAGATGCATAAAGGATTTAATTTTATTTTAAAAGTGTTATTTTCCTTAAAATTGAATTTATGCATAAATAGATGCAAAAAAAAGGACTTTTATAAAAGTGTTATTCCCACTGAAGTTGATTTTTATACATAAATAGATGCGTAAAGAATCTTTATATCAAAAATTAGAATTCTCTTAAATTCTATGTTTAAATTCTATGAATTGATGTAATGAGATGTGATGAGAATGAGATAAGTGTGAATGAATGGATGGATGGATGGATGTGATGTGAGTAGAGGTGATAAGATGTGAGGTGAATAGATGTGATGAGATGTGATGTGAATTAGATAGATGTGAATGGATGGATGGATGTGATGTGAATAGAGGTGATGAGATGTGAGGTGAATAGATGTGATGAGATGTGATGTGAATAGAGGTGATGAGATGTGATGTGAATGGATGGATGGATGTGATGTGAATAGAGGTGATGAGATGTGAGGTGAATAGATGTGATGAGATGTGATGTGAATCGGTTAGATGTGAATGGATGGATGGATGGATGTGAATAGAGGTGATGAGATGTGAGGTGAAGATGTGAGCGGATGGATGGATGTGATGTGAAAAGAGGTGATGAGATGTGAGGTGAATAGATGTAACGAGATGTGTTTAGAATCAGATAAGTGTGAATGAATGGATGGGTGGTTGTGATGTGAATAGAGGTGATGAGATGTGAGGTGAGATGTGATAAGATGTGATGTGAATTAGATAAATGTGAATGAATGGATGAGATGTGATGTCATGTGAATCAGGATGTAAATGAATGATATGGAATATGAGTGGATGATATGTGATGAAAATGAATGCAAATGTAAAAGTGAAGAATGGATGTGAATGTATATGTGAAAGAATTGATGTGAATAAGTATGTGAAAAATGGTTTTAGAGAGCTCCCCTAATTTGTCTACCTTTTCTGGATGGTAGGTGACTTTGTAGCGAACACCATCTCCACCCATGTACATGTTACCCTGGTCATTGACTAGAGGTGCTCTATCAAGTTCTGAGAAAATGTCTGCGATCTTAACAAGATACCGTTGTTGTGGGTCCCTAAAGATCTCAGCTCCTTGAGCATTTGTGTAGACATATTGGAGTCTCACATTGAGTGTTAACCCCATGGTGTCGGCTTCAAATGGATTAAAGGATCTTGAGGGTGTCCTATTTGGGGCTACGGGATGACTATTTGTCGGCCCTAGATTGTCCATGGACAATGAACTAGTTGTTCTAGAGGAAAGGGTATCGGATTGGGATTCAGAAAGGGTTTCAGCAATATCTGCCAAATTTCCTACCGATTGGGTCCCACTTTCCTGCGTAGGTTCTCTAGAAGGTGCCCTAGGCCCTATGGCAGAATCTACAAGACGTCCCGACCGCAAGTGCATAAGGTCAAATTTTTTTGGTTTTTTATGTGTTTTTGTTTTGTTTCTGTTTTTCTTAAAATTATATATATATATATATGTATATATATATATATATTTTTTAACCTACCTAATCACTAAATGCAACTAAAATGAATGTGTGGCGTAACTATCTATCCTATTATTATTATTATTATTTTTTTAAATGATTTTATGATTTTATGTTTTTACTTTTTTTAAAAAAAATTTACACAAAAATTATGAATCACACTAAAAAAAAATACTAATTATGCACAAAGTTACAAAAATTAAAAAAAATACAAGTTACACTAATTATGCAAAAAATTAAAAAATAAAGAATTACAAATTATGCAAAAAAATAGACTCCTAAAAAATACTTAATTTATAGAATTTTTTTTAATTTTTAAATAAATTTTCTTTTGTTTTTTTTCCTTTTGTTGTTGTTTTTTTTTTAAATTGTTTGTTTGTTTGTTTGTTTTTTTTAAAAAAAAACTACTAAATTTTGTGCCAAATACAAAAAATATAAATCTACTAATTATGCACGTAATTACAAAAATAAAAATAAAAAATGCACGCTATTTTACTTATGCAAAAATTTAAATAAGGAACAATGGATTCAAAAAAAAATAAAAATTGTTTTTTTTTAAATTTAATTGTTTTTCCTCTTTTTTTTAAAATTTTTTTCTATTCCTTTTTTTTCTTTCTTTCTTCTTTTTTTTCTTTTTTTTAAAATTTTTAAATTCTTTTTTTTCTTTCTTTCTTCTTTTTTTTAAATTTAATTGTTTTTCTTTTTTTTTTCTTTTTAATTTTTTTCTATTCCTTTTTTTTCAATCTCTTTTTCTCTTTTTTTTTAAAAAAAATATTTTTTTATTTTTTTATATTTATTATTATTTTTTTTATTTAAGAATAAAAAAAACATGAAAAATTAAATAAAATAAAAAATAAAAAATAAAAAAAATTGAAAAGTGCACTTACCTTATCCGCCACCTCTTCCCGGATTTCTTGGCGCCGCACCCACTCGCCGGATTTGTCGCTGGCACCTTCATCATCTTCTTCTCCACTGTTGCCGCCTACAGCTGGCCACAGCTCGATGCCGACGGCCCCCCTCCACGCAGAGCTCGATGCCGACCCCTCTGCCTTCGCTTCCTCTGCTGAGCTCACCTTCTGCCAGCTGCACCACCAGAGTCGCCGCTGCGCCTCCAACAGCCACGCACCGCCACCTTTGTTGCTGCGCCTCCACTTCACGGCCCTTCAACAACTCTGCCTACCTCGTCGCCTCCACCTCAACTGCCGACAAGCCTGCAGCTTCACGTCGTGCTGCTGTTTTTTTTTTAAATATATTTATATATATATTTTTTTTAAACTCGGCCGGCTTCTGTCGCCTACGCTGACTCTTCCCACTGCAGAGCTCGCCGCCTTCTGTAGCCAACTCCAGCGTTTCGATGCCGACGGCCCCCTCCACGTTAATGTATTATATATATATATATATATATATATATATATATATATATATATATATATATATATATATATATATATATATGTATTAAGCCGCCTTCCTTTTCCTCCAACTGCCTGACGGACGCTCCTTCCAGCCGCCGTTGCTCTTCCACTCCAGCGCTTCTGCAAGCAGCGCTCACGTCACTGAAAAAAAATATAAATATATATATATATATAGATTTATATATTTATATATTTTTTTTAAAGCCGCCCTCTACGTTTTCAGCTGGCCGCCTCCTCTTTGCCTTAGCTTTCAGCCGCCTTCACTTCCAGCCGGCCGCTCCCTTCTCTACAAGGTATATATATATGAATAAATAGATATATATATATATATATATATCTACTTATTTTTCTTTGCTGCGCTTATGGAGATGCCTCCCCACACGATAACAACACAACAAAACAATAAAAGAAAGGCCGCCTCCAACACTTCCTATCTACCACTCGCCAACCCCGTCAAAGATGCAAAAACAGAAAGTGCATAAATCTGATTAATGGCGGGATTTCTCTACCGCATTGGGGTTTTAATTAATTTTGTTTTTTTTGCTTCTAATCAAAAAACCGAAAACACACAAGGCGCCCTTGAGATCACACACTCAATGCCCTTGCAAACTCTACTCTAACCTACCCTAATCCACGATTTTGCAATCAATGGAGCACTTAGTAAGAAGTAATGGTTAACACCCTTCACTAACTTAGGTGTGCGTTCCCCGACAGCGACGCCATTGTTTGGGACATCATAGCATAGCGGAGGCTACACTCCAACCCACACACTTGTCAATCCGTGAATGCAACCCGGTTAGCGCATAGAGGCTATCCCGAATGGGAGAAGAAGAGTTAACCACACACTAATGACTTCTAGTCCTACTGAATCCTTCTTCAACACTCAAGCAATGAATCTTACATAATCATAGCATCAAGATTAGGCTCCACTTAAGCATAAAAATGCAACTTATGCAAAGAACCTAACATGCAAAGAGCTATCATACAAGCCTCAACTACACATCATTTCATGCACAAGCTTCATCACATGCACTCTACAACTCACAAATCAAAACATCATTAAGAAATCTAGATTAGCAAGTGTGTAGACCAAAACCTCATATCATTGAAAATGTAAAGAATAGAGAGTACAAGATTGAAGCATGAATGGAGATGGAGAGCCTTGGGAGAGCACTTGAGAAGGAGCTATGGAGCAAGCTCTCTCTATGAGCCTCTCAACCAAATGACCAAAGAGTCCCCTTAGCTCTCAAATGGGCCACCTTTTATACAAAAATTCTAGAACTCCCAAAAGTTCCCATGTGGGATTATTGTCAAGCCCTCTCCCACATTCATCTACAACATGGAACTCTTTTCAAGAGCCCTAAGTGTCTTTTTTGTTGCATCCTTGTATTGATCTTCATTCGTCATGCAACAGATGTGTATGTGTGAAAGAATGTGATCTGATGTGTCATAAATATATGTGGATGTGAATGTGATGGATATGAATGAATGTGAATGTGATGATTATGAATGAATGTGATGTGATGGGATGTGAATCCGGATAGATGTGAATGAATGAGATCTGAGGTAAAATGAATGATATGTGATGTGAGTGAATGTGCTGTGGTATGAATGGATGAGATGTGAATGAATGTGATGTGAGGAGATTGGGAATACATATGAAATAAATGAGAATTGATGTGGAACAATGTGGAAAGACGAGAGTTTGTTATAGAATTTGTAGTTATGACCTATTTTTAAATTACTGTTTTATGTCAAGAATGCTAGGGAAGCATTTTGATCGTCTTGTGAATGAGGCCATGGAAACCGAATCTGATAAAGTTTCAATAACAGAGATGGAGAGTCAATGGAGGACGTCTCGCATAGCAAGGTCAGCCAAGGTATTGATGATTAGCCTCGGTTGGATTAAAATGGTGAGCTTTCGGTAAGGTATTGATGAAGGACCAAGAAAGCAGCCTATGAGTGAAGCGCTAGGTCACCTGCAAAAAGGATCCTAGAGGGTGTTGACCATACAGTGCTCGGGCTCTGGTCACCGAAGATACCCACACGTGCATCGTGGAAGATATTGGAACAAGGAGTAAGAGTTGTTTTCTCAATTCGGGCATGGATCTGGTTGATTGACCTTGCTGGTCCTCAAAACGGATGAGTCCATGTCTCTTTTATATGGATTTGTTGGTTGACCTTGTTGATCTTCAATGGAGATTCCATTTTGATATGTGAATATATTGCTGGTTACTATGAGCTAAGAACTATCCTGAGTAGACAAGTGGTGAGCATTCTAGTTGCCAATGATGCCATAGGTACACCCATGAGAGAATGATTGAAATTAAAGATCAGCTAGAGATATTGAGGATTATGATCAGCGACTCTATGATTTCATTAAATGAATGGTTTTAAGATAGCTAATTCTGTGAAAAAGGAAATTTCATATTGGGTGTGTAAGTGGTGTGACTAATTTTAAGTTTGCATGAATACCCAGCTAGGGGGCCTGGGAACTCTTTTCCCTAGTACCCGAGACAAAACCTAACCAAATTCTTAATTGGGTCCCATCCCTACAGTGGTTGGGCACTTGGCTAACCCACGCGATTGGATGGGGTTAGGTTGGACTGATGGATCCCTAAAATGAGACTCAATTTCTATTGGTACGATAGATGAAGTAAATCCCAGATAAAAATTGTTCTATGGAAAAGAATCAACGGCTATGCCTCTTAATGAGGAAAAAAGTGTTGGTCTCTATGATCCAAGTGTAATCTTTTCCTTGATTTGACTTGATACTTACGGGTTTGATCAGATCAGTTAAGTTAGTTAAGGCTTTTGACTACGTTAGAGAGTAAAAATTTTCCTGGAGGAATCACCTTTTCTTTTCGGGCAACGAGGGAAGTTTTTTTCGGGTTTGGTTTTGGAAGAACCGAGGGATTAGTCCGGATATTCATGGGGGCGAGGCCCCGAGAGTGAGGGACCCTGGCCCGTGCAAAAAGTGCTACTTTTGCTTGTAGAGCGGTTCTCTCTACCGTGCAATATAGTGCTCATAGAGTACTACCGATCAACAAATGTGTTAAGAAACACAATGTCAATTCGAGGACTCGACCCGATTAGTGCATGAAGGCTTATCCCTTGAGGGAGAGCTCACATACACGAACCACCACTTGACGATTCAACCATTCAACACCTCAATCAATCTCTCAATCCCTTAAATCCACTACACTAATCAAGAGAACAAGCAATGCATGGCAATCTCTTAATCCCATTCAAACATTGATTAAATCTTAGCTTTTCCTAATGCCAGCAAACCCATAAGCGTGCATCTACTAACCCACAAGCTTAAGCAAGCATAGAATGTAACATTCACAAACCCACAAGCTCATAGAGAGAGTCTATCCATGAATAACTCATTGCCAATGAAGTGGGCAAGAGCTTGCATCAATGGAGACTCTACACACACAATACAAGCATGCAGCATACACAAGAGAAAGAAAGAAGTATTCAACTAATCATAGATTAATCTATTTCAATGATGCTAAAATAGATTAAGAGAAAGAAGTGGAGCTATACTCATTGGAGCTTGATGCTCATTAGAGTACTTGACGATTTAACCATTCAACACCTCAATCAATCTCTCAATCCCTTAAACCCGTGGAACATCCCCCCTTCCTAAATCGCACACGTCCTCGGGCGTGGTAGAAACAAAAGCTACAAAAAACAACGGAAGACAAGTAAAGCCTTTTATTGAAGACAAAAAACAATGGAAGACAAAAACCAGCAATGACAATCTCACACATGAGCATGCAAGTGAAAGGCCGATTAGAGTTTTAAAGAGTGCTAAAAGAAACGAGTAAAGACTAGTGAAAGTGAGACTAAGTGGTAGATAGTGCTATGCAAAGGCAAGTGTGCTTGTACGCCACAGGTTATGACCGTAGTCTCAATGTCCTACAAGTGTTTAAGTTATTCCTAAGTGGCAACCCTACTCCTAAATATAAGCCATGGTGATTGGACCTTTCTTGTTTTTTTTTTAAAAAGAGCAGAAGATTAAAGAGAATTATTACTTTTAGCTTGATAAAGAGGAAGGTTCCATCCCAATGAGACCCAAGCAATGGCCAGGAGACCTCCGCCAAGAGAATCTAAAGGCCGCTAAGTATCTCACAGGTGACAGACCCTTTTCTTTCTTTTTGACATATGAAGATGAGGGCATCGGTCTCGAGGGCCCATAATGTACCCAAGAGTCCTACCAGCATCTAGCAAGGCGTCCTCGTAGGTCTTCTTCTTAATCTTTTAGATGTCAGTGTTCACCCCATGAAAACCAAGGCATCGGCCCCAAGGTGCTAAGACAACCCAAGGTCCTACCAAGCATTCCACATGGCTATAGACACGTCATGTCTCAATTCACTTGTATATATTTTTTAGGGCATGAGTTTCGTAAATTTTTTATTAATCATAGCACCTAGCCCATACCTAAGAGGTAGCTACCACTAGGGATATCTAATATACTTTTAGAGCATAAGAACTTGGCATACTCCATTGGCATATATCTTACACCGTCTTCAAATAGAAATACCTCCTACTAAGTCCTCTAAGAATGTAGAAATCACTCACCACATAGTAACAACTAATTTAAAACTTAAACCAGCCAACTGTGTGTGAACATGCAAACAATATATGCAAAAGTGAAAAGCACATAAAGAACAAAAGATTATGATTTGAATACACCTGTTGTAGTGCTCATTGATGTTGTGCGTTTGCATTGATGCATTGCTGATGTGTAGATTGCTTCTCTTTGCTCTTTGTAGGCATTGCATGTCTCCCCCCTTCCTAATTTGTGTGCACGGTAGGTGGACTATTAGAGTGTGTTTGTATGCTCTTGTTTAGCTGAGATCTCTGCAAAATGTCTTATTAACAAACAAGAAAAGAAAAGAAAAGAACAAAATTTGTTATTGGTGCCAATCACCGAATATAGCCGAGGGGAAAAACCCAGTGGGAGAAAAGTGCCCTGGCTTGTTGATCTTATTGTGGAGTTGATGAGCTTACCCTTGCACTGGTGGTGGATCCGTATCCACTTCTATTGGAAAGATGGTATCAATCACTTCAGGATGCAAGGACAACCCTGTACAAAAGCTGGCCTCTGGAGAAGGTGGTAGAGAAAGGATTGCTTCCTCGCTAAAATATGGCATTGGTTCTATGGGAAGGTTAAGCAGACAATTTGGATTTTGGAATTGCTCAATATAGGTACCCATAGTGATCCAAAATTGACATGTTGAGGCTAGGGGAAGAAGGGCTTGCAAGATAGGTGGTTGCAAGTCATTTATGCGTGTATCCCTCCATTGTTGTGCTCCAACCTTCTCAGGTAATCTACATTGATTTGGTCCTCGGTCTGGTACTCTCACATCAAGAAGGTGATGGCATTGGGGTGTAATTCTCACAATTTGTTTCATTAAGCCCGTGCCATATCGTCGAAAGTAAGAGCGGCATAGCCAACAAATGTGTGAAGCTTTCCCTAGTACGAGTCGTGCACATTCTTGACAATGTGGAAATGGATGATGCTGTTGATAGAATAAAGTGACAAAGTGATGCCCACAGCAAATTTCACCTAAGGGAGCATAAAAGTACCTAGAATGAGTTTGAAAAGGAGGAGCACTATAACCCCCGCGATGTTCAGGTTGAGTACTATCAGGTTCTATGCATGGTGGACATGTATCTTGCCAAGTATCCACCACATCAAGAGGAATCTGGGTGTAGAACAATGAAATTTAGAAACTTCAAACTTTATACACTCATATCCATCATTACAATCCCTATCAAAAACAATGTAGTTAAGATCATCTCAAAAAGAACACAATCTTGTAAAGGCAGAAGGAACCACATTGGTAAAAGTGAGACTATTCAAACACTGATCTACCAAAGAGCTTCAATTGTAGTGTTAATGCCTTACCTTTGGTTTTGGGTATTCCCTTCTTAAGAGGTGGGAAGGATAGCATTTGTCGAGGAATTTGAGCAAGATAAGAGGATTTAGGCAGTGAAGTGCTAGAATCTATGCTCAAAGGAGACACCTGTAAAGTTGGATTTGTCTTAGGTACACAAGTTGATGGTGGAAGTGTGTAACAAGGAGAAGTTGGGACAACTGGTGATTCAATACATGTTTTGGGAAGGTCAACACAAGGATATTTGTAGGTGCTATCACAACCACCTATCCTATCTTGAAGAGGTTGTGCTGATTTCCTTTGCACCCACTGATATGAAAAACCAAGAGTGGCTTTTGGAATCTTATTGATACACTCTTCTGGCTCTAGCAAACCTTGGCATTTGGGAAGCCAAAGTGCTATTGCACCCTCATAATAGTCTTGTGCTTTAAGAACATGCTTTGGGACCCAATGAACTGAGGCTTAGGCTTGGAAAAGATATTCTTTTTGGAAAGTTTAGCAACAAGGCTAGATGGTACAAGTTTGTACGCATCTTTGTGTAGCCAAATTGACGATTCCTTCTTGCCTGGCCTTCTTTGAGCAGTGACTAGCAGGGATTTCAGTGACGTAAACGAGAACATGTGAACATGTTAATAACATATGTTAATAACACAAATCTTGTGATCACATGTTATATTCACAGAGCTTTCACAAGGGCCTAAAAAAATTATCTTTGTCGGGCATAAAAAATCTTCTAAGGTGGCCACTGACCTGCTAATGAGAACATGTGAATAGCTTATTCCCATGTGTAGCCAAGCTTTTAAGGGGTTCCCAAATGGCAAGTGACCTGTTAAATGAATGAATGGATGGATGTGATGTGAATAGAGGTGATGAGATGTGAGGTGAATAGATGTGATGAGATGTGATATAAATGAGATAGATGTGAATGGATGGATGGATGTGATGTAAATAGAGGTGATGAGATGTGAGGTGAATAGATGTGAGGTGAATAGATGTGATGAGATGTGATGCGAATCGGATAGATGTGAATGGATGAATGGATGTGATGTGATGAGATGTGATGTGAATCAGTTAGATGTGAATGGATGAATGGATGGATGTGATGTGAATAGAGGTGATGAGATGTAAGGTTAATAGATGTGATGAGATGTGATGTGAATCGGTTAGATGTGAATAGATGGATGGATGTGATGTGAATGGAGGTGATGAGATGCGAGGTGAATAGATGTGATGTGAATCAGATAGATGTGAATGGATGGATGCATGTGATGTGAAAAGAGGTGATGAGATGTGATGTGAATAGATGTAACGAGATGTGATGAGAATCAAATAAGTGTGAATGAATGGATGGGTGGTTGTGATGTGAATAGAGGTGATGAGATGTGAGGTGAGTAGATGTTATAAGATGTGATGTGAATCAGATAGATATGAATGAATGGATGAGATGTGATGTCATGTGAATCAGGATGTAAATGAATGATATGGGATATGAGTGGATGATATGTGATGAAAATGAATGTAAATGTATAAGTGAATAATGGATGTGAATGTATATGTGAAAGAATTGATGTGAATAAGTATGTGAAAGAATGGATATAGATGTGTATGTGAAAGAATGTGATGTGATGGAAAGAGATGTGATGTGTCATAAATATATGTGGATGTGAATGTGATGGATATGAATGAATGTGAATGTGATGATTATGAATGAACGTGAATGTGATGGAAATGAATGAATGTGAATATGATGGATATGAATGAATGTGATGTGATGGGATGTGAATCGGGATAAATGTGAATGAATGAGATGTGAGGTAAAATGAATGAGATGTGATGTGAGTGAATGTGATGTGGTCTGAATGGATGAGATGTGAATGAATGTTTATGTGATGAGATTGGGAATACATATGAAATAAATGAGAGTTGATGTGGAACAATGTGGAAAGACGAGAGTCCGTTATAGAAACTATATTTATGACCTGTTTTTAAATGACTGTTTTATGTCAAGAATGCTAAGGAAGCATTTTGACCGTCTTGTGAATAAGGTCATGGAATCCTAATCTGATAAATTTGCAGCAACTAACGGAGAGTCAATGGACAACGTCTCGCATAGCAAGCTCGGCCGAGCTATTGACCAGCCTCGGTTTGATTAAAATGGTGAGCTTCCGGTACGGTGGATGAGGGACCAAGGAAGCGGCCTATGAGTGAAGCGCTAGGTCACCTGCGAGGGATCCTAGAGGATTCAGTGACCATACGCTGCCCAGGCTCTAGGTCGCCAACGATACCCACACGTGCATCATGGAAGATATTGGAGCAAGGAGTAAGAGTTGTTTTCTTAATTCGGGCATGGATCTAGTTGATTGACCTTGCTGGTCCTCAAACGGATGAGTCCATGCTCTTTTATATGGATGCATTGGTTGACCTTGCTGAAAATAAGGTACAAGTTGTGACCAAGTGATTATGTAAGTTTGGTTCATGTCTAATCATAATTAGTGTCTTCTTGTGTTAATCTCATATCAATTTTCTGCATATACCAATTTTTGTCCCTCATATTCATGATGTCTTGTACAATCTCTGATCCACCTTTAATATGGTTTTGATCAATCTTCATAGCTTAGTTATTATATCCAACATTTGGTATCAGAGCTTGACTCAATTAGGCTTAGTTTATTAGCAAAAACCCTAATCAATTTCTTAATCACCATAGCCAGTTTTTCTCAGTTTTAACCACATGCTGTAGTTTGATTCCATGTGTGCACCTGAGTTGATCATACCCCAAGATTTTGATATAGGCTCTTAGCTTAGCTCCCACGCATGCTACAACTCCAAGCTCATGGCCTAATTTTGACAGAGCTTGACGAATTTGTCAACGCCACCAGCGCTTCAATGCAGCCATTCGTTGCCCTTCATACGAATTGCACCAATTCCTCTGAGATGTTGCAAGTCTATCAAGTGAATATTAAGAATATCAAATCTTGTGATATTTGGTGCATTGTAGCTGCTGTGTACGAAGCTAATTTCCAATCGCCCCTTTTCTGCAATTTTTGCTCCTCCAACATGGTGATACCAATTTTGATTTATATTGATGATATTTTTACTATTTGGGCTTAAATCATCTATATGAGCAAGTATTCAACATTAATCATCATATTTCATCATCATGAGTTTCAAATTCCCCGACAAATTCAACGGAGCTGGATTCCATACCTGGCAAATCAAGGTGAAGGGCTACCTCATGAAGAAAAATCTGTGGAGTATGGTCAAGCCACTTACTGAAGATGAAGCTGGTATTTCTGCTGCAGTTACAAGAGCTACAATGGCTGCACTTCAAGCAAAAGATGAACAAGCACTTGGTATTATCATTACTGCATTAGAAGATGATTTTATTCATTATATTGATGATGTTGAAACAGCTATGGAAGCTTGGGAATTATTAGAACGTACTTTTGGTGCAAAGGCAAAGCATTCCAAGATCAGTTTGAAGATGAAACTCTTTGATCTAACCATGGAGAGTAATGAAAATTTAGCAGCTTTGATTAACAGGTTGAAGAGCTTAATGGCACAGTTGGTTTATGTTAAATCTCTTGTTCCTGAAGAAGATGCTATTGCTATCCTGCTCAAAAGCTTACCTTCAAGCTTTAGATAAATTGTGACGGTACTTAAAGAGAAGGAGCCAGTCCCTTCTTTGGAAAGTATCATAAATTCTTTGCAGGAAGAAGACAAGAAGATTACAAAGGATGTGATAGATCCTTATGCATATACTGTTACTCTACGACTTCGGCAAAGAAGAAGTATACTATTTGTGGTCGTACAAATCATCTTACTAAGGATTGTTTCTCCAAACATCCTTGTGAGTATTGTGGAAAGACGAATCATCCAGTGCTACCAAAAAGATCAAAAGCAAGCAAAGGCACATGTGGTTGAAGACGTCAACCAACAAGAAGAAACAAATCTTTGTTCTAGTCTCAGTATAAAAGATGTAGATGAGGAGTATGCTTTTTAGATTATGTCATGTATGTGGTTGAGTCAAGACTTATGTTGTTCCAACTTGACGAGTTGTAGAGGAGAGTACACTACCCTATGTTGTTATTAAGGGGGGACTCTTACTCATTGTGTCAAGGAGGTTTATTAGACTTGATTCATGTTTTGTAAGAAGTTGGTCTTAAGGGGGGATTGTTGGATAAATATAATCCCAACTCCTTAGTCCAAATTAATATGTGGTTGATAGGCTAGTGGTCAGTGTGGTTGGTGTGTAAAGCCTACAAATGGTTGGTGCATGTTGTTCATGCAACTCATGCAACTAAAAATAGGGTAGGTTGTAGAGGACAAAGCAATGCCCATGCCTGCCCTTAAGGGCTTGGCTGTACATGCATTATATACCTATCTAAAAGATTATTAAGGTACTCTTTAGTACCACCAAATACTGTGTCGCTGTCTCTCCTCTCTCTCAACCTGCATCAATAGATTCACTCCATTGATCCTTGCTCCAACAGAATTAGTAGAACCAGACAAGTACTCACCCACCCATAATTGGATGCCTTTCTTAACGTTTACTTTAGAATACAGATACGCACACACTCCTCTTTAAACTTTAATTTTTAAAAACAATCTATTGATAAATAATTATTGGTTACAGATGTCATAACTCAAAATTTCCATTCAATCCTTGTTTCTCAAAAATAGGTATCACTCTGGACTCTCTGTCTCGAGACCAGCTGGTATCAGCCAACCAGATCCAGTAAAACAGATTACAATCATATATATATCTTCCATGACATATGCATGGGTGTCCTAAGCACCGCGAGCCCGTGCATCGCCTAGTCAGAACCCTCCAGGATCCTCCTTAGGTGTCCTGGCACTTCACTCAGGGACCGCTTCGTCGGCCCTCGCCCATCGTATCGGAAGCACACCATTTTTCACCATACCTAGGTTGGTCAAAACCTGGGCAGGTTTTTGCCGTGTGAGATGTCCTTTGAACACTCCCCGCCGCCGCCAGCTGTTGCAACCGAAGATTCTAAGTAGAAATGACTCAAATAATAAAATCATTGATTTTTATGCCATAAAAACTCATAAATTTATCTATGACATGGACATTTCTTTATTAGTGAAGATGGGTATGTTACATCTTTCCCCCCTTAAAGAAATCGAGATGTCCTCATCTCGTCACATGAATTGGGGATAATCCTTTAAGAGTGTAGCTTCATCTTCCCAAGTTGCATCCTCTTCACACTTTACCTCCTAGATTGCTTGATTCTTTAATCAAAGTAGAGGCCCCCAACCAATAAATTGGTTTGGTATGTTGATGAAAACTCCAAGGAAGATTGAAGAGAGAGAGAAGCTCCAATCTCTTCAATTTCTAGAGGATTTTAGAGGATAATAGAAAATAGGCTTATCTCTTCAATTTATAGAGGATTTTTAGAGGATAATAGAAAATAGACTTATCTTAGAGTAATACCAACATAGTTTAGTTAACAAATGAGAATAAAAAAGAATGAGGGTCTATTTATAGGTGAGGGAGGCCACCAACTGAGTTCTAGAATTTTCCAGCTTCAGTTTGACTGAATTTGGACAAGATTTGGACCAGTTTAGCTCCCTTTTTAATTTGGTTTGGTCTACGAGAGAGGAGAGATAAAATATCCTATTATTTTTGAGTTCAAAACTCATCCACACATGTGAAATAGGCGCTCCTTGAAGGGTCCCCTTTTACCAATGTGTCAAAAATGAATGATTACTCCAAAATATCTCATTTTTTTATTAATACTTCATAATTTTTAATTAATAAATCTATTACTCAGTCAACTCTTCATCTTATGTGGGCATTTACTAATTTTTGGGTATTTTCTTTTATTCTTTGGATTTATCTTATCCCAACACTTGGATGAATCTTATTGGTCCAAAGGAACCTCAACCCAAAATTCTCAAAAAATCTTGACCCTTAATCTCTAAGGTCTTATAAATCATTTTTAATTAATTCCAATTGCACCTTGGAAAATCTATTTTGATTTTCTATTTCAGGGAAACATTTTTTTGATATTTGTAGAGTTTAATTATCCAAAAATATCCCAATATTGATTTACCACTCTCTAGAAATTTTTATCTCACTAGGCCAAACAAGGAAAAATAATATTTTCTTGTATTGAGAAACATAGAATGATTACAAGGGATTGAAGTAGAGGCTTATTTGTTATTCAGGCTGAGGAGGAATCTGACATCCTCTCCCACTTGAAAAATATGAGATGTCCTCAACTCGCAAAGTGGGGGTAATCCTTCCCCAACTCTTCTTCTTTCTCCCAGGTGGCATCTTCTAGAGGGAGGAACTTCCACTTTACTAAGAATTCTCTGAGGACTATGCTCCTAAGAATCTTCTCTCGAGCATTAAGGATTTCCTCAGGTTGGAGTACCATCTGTGACCTTGAGTCGGAGAGATCAATTGTTCATCATCATCAAGTATGTGACTTGGGCTAGGTACATACTTCTTAAGCAAACTGACATGGAATACATCATGTACCTTGAGATGGGGAGGCAGAAGAAGTTTGTAGGCTAGATCGCCCACTTTCTTTATGACAGCATACGGCTCACAATATCTGGGAGAGAGCTTCTTGTACTTCCCTAAGGATAAGGAACTTCTTTTTGGTCGTACTCAAATGAAGACCAGATCTGACTCTTCAAACTCTCTCTCTGACCTCTTTTTATCTGCATAATGCTTTTGTCTGTCTATCTTGGGCTACCTTTATATCTTTACAGATTGATTGCATCTGTTGGTCCATGTCATCAAGCATTTGTTTGGACATTTTGACTCTGATCAATGGGTCAAACCAAGTCAACGGTGTAAGGCAATCTTGTCCATACAAAACTTTGAAAGGACTCATCCCAATGCTCCAAATGATAAGAAGCATTGTAAGCAAATTCGACCAGATGCAAATGACTTAACCACTTCTTGGGTTCCCTGCCGCCCTCGCAGCATGACCAAAAAATTTCTTCTATTACTTGATTCACCCTTTCCGTCTGGCCATCTGTTTCGGGGTGATAGGCTGTGCTGAGATCCAAGAAAGTTTCTACTACTTCAAAGAATGTAGTCTAGAATCTCGATGTGAATTTGGGATCTCTGCCACTTACTATCCTCCTGTGGGTACACCATGCAATTTGAAGATCTCCTTAAGGAAAACTCTAGCAACATCCACTGCAGATTATGTTTCTTTCACTGGAATCAAATGGGCAACTTTGGTTAGCCTGTCAACTACCACAAAAATGGAGTTGTAACAACCTGATTGCACTGATTCAGGTAATCCAGTGACAAAGTCCATATACTGATGCATTCCCACTTCATCTGTGGAATGTCTAGAGGCTGCAGTTTCCCCGGCATCTTGACTCTCTCTGCCTTGACTCTTTGGCACATCAAGCATTTCCACACATGATCAAGTGCATCCTTTTTGAGTCCTAGTAGCGAGAAGGAGCTTTTCTTCACAGACATTATAAACCCTGGATGTCAAGCTCTCAGGATATCATGGGCTTCTCTCAGAATTCTTCCCTTTATTCCCTCATCATTGGGGATACATAGCCGATTACTATAATACATGCATCCTTCATCCAGTTTGTATACAGGAACTCCACTCATTTCCTTGAGGAGTCTTGCTTTCCTGTACAGAAGGGTAGCAAAAGGGGAAAAGAATTTGTCCTTCAAGATTTTCTCCTTTGCTTCATTGATCTGCTTCATTGATCAATGGATTTGACACCACTGTTATTGTTGCAAAAAGCAAGGAGGCTTTTCTGCTGAGCACATCTGCAACCACATTTTCTTTCCTCAGTCACTCTGACACATTGCAGTCCACTGAAAAAGTGTACTCTTCTTGATAAGGTTAGTTAAGGGGGATGCTATTTGAGCATACCTACATATAAAGATCCTATACCATCCGGTTAGCCCTAGGAATCCTCTGACTTTCTTTACTCACTTGGGTTCTGGCCATTCTACGACTCCTTGGATCTTTGCGGGGTCAAAAGAAATCCCATCCTTTGATGCTATGAATCCCAAGTATTCCACCTAGTCAATAGAGAAAGAACATTTGCTCTTCTTTGCCAAAGAGTTGGTGTTTCCGTAGGATTTCCAGGACCTTGTGCACATGATCTTCATGTTCTACAGCATTCTTTGAGTATACCAAGATATCATCAAAGAAGACAAGAACAAAATCATCCAAGTATTCTCTGAGAATATCTTGCATAAGATGATTGAATGTTGTCGGGGCATTAGTCAATCCAAATGGCATGACTATGAACTCATAATGCCCATAGTGAGTATTGAATGCTATCTTTAGGATGTCTTGCTCCTTGATTCTAATCTGGTAGTACCCAGATTTGAGATCTATCTTTGTGAACATTTGGGTCCCACTTAAGCGATCCAGAAGTTCATCAATCGTAGGAATAGGATACTTATTCTTAATTGTTAATTGATTCAGTCCTCTGTAGTCAATATAGAGTCTTAATGTTCCATCTTTTTTCTTTTGAAAGAGAACAGGCGCACCCCAAGGTGAGACACTAGGTCTGATGAATCCCTCTTCTAAGAGCTATCTTAATTTTTCCTTCAGTTCTATGGCTTTTGGGGCTAGCATTTTGTATGCACACTGGGCTACTGGTGGCTGAGCTCTGGGGGTTAATTCAATCTCATGATCTACTTCACGAGATGGAGGCATCTCAGTCAGCTTTTTAGGAAACACATCTGCATACTCACTTAACCACTCTCGTTCTTCAGCCTTGCATTTCATG
Organism: Cibotium barometz; assembly: GCF_041138505.1. Lineage (NCBI taxonomy): Eukaryota > Viridiplantae > Streptophyta > Polypodiopsida > Cyatheales > Cibotiaceae > Cibotium > Cibotium barometz. The sequence goes on along the minus strand of NC_141081.1, from coordinate 3,217,774 downwards.
TCTGCTGGATTCATTTTAATGACACACACAGCTTGCTTCTTTCTGATCCCTTTTAATAATTTGGAAGCCTTGACTAATTGTAGCATTGGGGATCTAGAAATTCCAATTCCTTGAACTTTATTCTCGTGAAGGTCAAGGAAAGTGATGGTTCCTTTGTGACAATGAATGTTAGCCTGATTCTTTTGGAGCCAATCCATTCCAAGGATTCCATCTTATATTCCGAGGGGTAAGACTCTAAACTGGTACTATGTTACATTCCCATCTAGGCTAAACTGAATAAGGTCAGTCTCAAGGTGAGTAAAAAGAATCTTCCCACTAGCTAATTCCACTTGCATAGGTTTCCCTGATTTTCGATTTAGGACTAATTTACGCAAACATCCTAGGGAAATAAAAGAATGAGTACTCCCTGAATCAATCAAAAGCTTGAATTGCTTACCGCGGTACTCTGCTAGAGTCTAGAGGACTGAGAATTGATGGTTATTCCCCTGATGCTCTATTGCTGCATAGGTATGTCCTTTCTCTTTCTCTACTTCCTTAGCTATGGTGACTGCTCTAGCTACTGCAATCTGAGGTGGAACTCTCTCTCTTGGGTTATTCCAATTCTGGGAGAGAGTTTAGAGACTGCTTTACATGGAGGCTACAGGCTGAGCTGGCACTCTTCTTGGGTTACCCTGATTCTGGCGGTGCCGCAGGGGACCCTGATTATGGACTGATATGAAGGAGTCAGTCTCTGAACTCTCGGACCCTAGCTTCCTTGGCCCACCGAAGGAGATGGGCAATCCTTGAGCTGGTGCCCAAATCCCTGACATCCGAAGCATTTGTTCTCGCTTCGAAGCTCTTCCCTTTGCATTGTAAAGAGAGCTGAAGTTCCTAAGAAGGTACTTTTTGGGGGAAAGTTCTTCCTTCATTTCTAGAGCTTCCCGTCTCCACATTTTGGTTGGACCTTGGTGTCTCTTTGGAGGCAGAAAGTTGGAAGAACTTCCTGGTGTCTGAAATCTTTCAAAGGATGAAGGAGCTGGCTTTGGTGGGACTTTCACGAGATGAAGGCTTTGGCAAAGTCCTTCGCCATTCTGATAGCTTCTGCCATGGACACTGGCTTGGCATTCTTGACCAGTATGTCCAAGGGTTCGTTCATTCCCCGAATGAACTTGGCCAGGAGTTGCTCTTCATCTAGAGGTGGTGAATATTTGAGTAGAAGAGCGAAGGCAAGGTGATATTCCTCGATGGTTTTGCTCCCCTGCTTTAGCTCTAAGAATTCGTTCATTTTTCTTTATCACTTATACAACAGGGAATTTTTCTCCAAAAAACATTTCTTTATTTATATAAAAGTTGCAATATGTACATAGAGCAGCTCGGGTCCATAAATCAAAATCTCCTCTCGGGAGACGCAAAAGACGGTGGTAGTAGGGAGGTTGCAAGATGAGGGTACTCACTTTCGTTCACTCTCTCTAAAATTGGGACATCCATGCATCTCGGGCGGAGTACCTTGATCGTGATAGCACCGTGAATTAAAACACGACACGTGCCTCCCAAGCCTAAATCGACATATCTCAATCGAGATGCCAACTAATGCCACGCTAGCAGGTCCGGGTTTCCAGTCATCATCCATGTCACCATTACATGTCACCGCCACCACATTATCTCGATCGAGATATCTATGCCACTCGGATCCACATCAGGGCCACGCTGTATCCCCCTAGGCATATTTGACTAGCACATCTCCATCGTCCACGTATCTCGAACGAGAAATTAAAATCAAATCGCAAGCGACCATTCAATCTTCAAGGTAAAGGGATGCAATCTCCACCGTCCACGTATCTCGAATGAGATATTGAGATCCAATCTCCACCATCCAAATAGCTCGTTCGAGATACAGAGATACAATCTCCACCGTCCAAATATCTCATTCGAGATACGTAGATGAAATCTCCACCGTCCAAATATCTCGTTTGAGTTATAGAGACGCAATCTCTACCGTCCATTTAGGTGCGTTGGAAGATGCGATCTCAGCCGTTTAAATATCTTGATCGAGGTATATATAATGAATCTCGATCGTCGACATACCTTGGTCGTGGTAATGACTTTAAATCATAGCCATCCATACGAGATAGTAATATCAAATCTCAGCCGTCGATCCTTCACCAACCCTAAAATTAAGTGTGTATCTTGGCCGTATGTTTCACTAACCCTAAAATCCAGAGCGTTAATCTTGCAAACCCTAAATTTCATGATTAACCGAACCTCGATCGAGGTTATAAAACCAAAAAACTTTTTTTTTTGCCTCATTGTCAGAAGTCATTTTCACTCTCCTTTCTCTCTTGATTTGGATTAGCATTAGTGGGCCCATTAGCATTGTTTTATAGCTTCATTAGTGCTACTTCGCACTAAGCATTAGACCCTTCACACATTGGACCCTTCACATTGGACCCTTCACATTGGACCTTTGTGTTAGGCTTAGGTTTTAGCATCACACACGAGGAGGGCCACGAGGAGGGCCGCACATCTATTGTGGACCTCATCGTCGCGGAGATAGACCGTGAGTTAGTGGCTATCTGTAGGAGTGCTAGAGACACACCGTCTACATTACATATCATGGTGGCAGACTTGGAGGCGATGCTTTCGTCCCTTCGTAGCCTTCACGATATTGTTTATGTAGATGAGTGGATAGCCCATCGTCGCACTGCTCCTGTGTCACATGGCCTGACATATCGTCAGGTCCGTGATCTTGCTCCGATTAGGGATGGAGCCTACTTGGATCTTTTCCTCGATAGTCATGGGATGAGACCTGGGGCGGGCAAGCCCCTTACTATTTCGCGGTGTTCGCATCCTCGTATGGTGGCACATATCTATAGTCGATATGTTGCCGCATATGGGAGGATGCCGAACAACCGCCAGATTCCCATATACTTCGCAAAGCAATTATATGCGGAGTTTGTCGTAGGGGAGGAGGTGGATTACACTAGCCATCAGCTGGGTGGTGGTGTTGGCCGAGGCCGTCTCCAGGACCAGGGTAGGCGGCCTCCACCAGCCCTTCGTGTAGCTCCTACTACAGATCCTTCATTTGTGCCTATGCCGACAGTAGAGGCTCTTGGCACCCAGGTCGGCATCGACGTACGGAGTGCCATGGAGAGCATCCATGGCCAGCACGTGGTGCGCCTGTTCTCATGATCGATACCGACGACGACAGACGTCGAGGTATTTACATATTTATTACTTCTTAAGTTTTTTTAGTCATTTATTTACATGTTTATATGTACTTTTCTATATTTTTACATGAGGGCATGGTTGATTGTGTCACGTAGGGTCCCACACCTACCACTGAGAGACTCACTTAGGAGTTGGTAGAGGCGAGAGCGGAGATTGATTGCCTTAGAGCTGGATTACAGACGGCAGAGGCAGCTACTGCAGAGGCACAGCATCTGAGAGAGTCCGACATCCAGCAGGTAGGTTTCTCTTGCACGTAAAAGAGTTATAATTAAGGTCCTAAGTTATAAATTTCTTTAAGTAATACCTAATGAGAGAGACTAATCAATTATTTTTATGCTTTACTTTTTTGCGTAGGCTCAGACCGAGGTAGAGAGCTCTAGAGCTGAGGCACAGCATCACCAGATTATGGAGCGGATTGCCCAGCATAGGGCAGAGCAGTTGATGCTGCATGTTCGAGAGTATCGTAGATCCTCAGACGTGACAGTGCCTTACCTACCTTTATATCCACGACCTGTCAGGATGCACCACCCTTCCTACGTGATGTGTGCTGCGCTTTATGTATCGAGGACATTGATACTACTGGTGGATATGCCCTGGGATGTGGACATTTTTTCCATTTGTCTTGCATCACCCAGGAGCTAGTACGGTTCTCAGCATGCCCCTCTTGTCGTGCACGCGTCGACCATACAGAGTTTTGGGCATTGATGATCTTCACCCAGGCCTCGTTCGAGTAGATGCTAGGACTGGCAGGCCTATTGATTGTATATCAGCTATTGACTTGGGACTCGATGCCTTTGATGATAGAGATCAGGAGCTTGAGGTGCCTCCAGATATTGAGTGAAGCTCACATGAGTTTGATGCATACCAGAGAGTCCTACATGAGAGCCAGATCACAGCATATGAGCGCGTGGGTGGTGCTGGTCCTAGTGGCACCTCGGGTGATGGTGCTAGCAGCAGTGCTGCTTCTCATAAGCAGCATGTCCTTACAGCAGAGGAGCTTACACGAGTAGAGTGGCAGACACGTACCATTACAGATTATAGATTTTGGGTTTATAGACAGAGATGACTTGCATTAGCACGATGACGTAGAGAGAGAGAGAGAGGGCTATAGAGCAGCTTCTGGGACTCGTGAGCTTCCGAGTACACCGGCACTAGCTCACGATCCTGCCTTTGAGACAGACCTCCCCGCAGACATTCGATGACCCCCGCAGCCAGCACAGCCTCCTCGACGTGCACAGCAGCCTCGACGCGCACGTCGACCAGCAGTTAGAGATGATGATTTTGATTGGGTTGCCGTTGATAGTGACTAAACTCAGACTAGCTGGGTTAGCTCACTTACATTGTACTTAGATTTATGGACAGTGACTAACCTCAGACTAGCTGGGGTAGCTCATTTTCATTCTGATGTACTTCTTTGATGTTTATATCATTATGAGTTTTTTCATTATTGAGTATCATTACATTTTAGTTGATGTTCGTGAGATGAGGCGTATATCCCATACCTTTTCCTGAGAACTTGATAGATCCCTTAGAATGGAACCATGTTTTAGCTACCATAGATACTTGTGCATTGCCAAGGCAAACACAGTTCTGTGATCTAGATGGGTATGACATTATTCCTGTAAGAATTATAAGACCGATCTATGCAGAGGAACCTCAAGAAGCCCCTAGGTATGAAGCAAACAAATCATTATTGCTAGGAGATATGGTATCTGTAGAGGAAGTATCCCCTCTTGAGTACAGCTTAGCTGACGAAGGAGATGAGGATAGATGCTTAGAATCCTCTGATGAGAAGGATTCTGATGAGACGATGCCATAGTCTCTGAATCAGAGTTAGAGAAGATAAGATTGTTGTTAAAGGGCAGAGAGGTCTTGCTGAGTATTCCTAGGGGTAAACCGAAACATAAGTTTTGCAAGTAACTGGAAGTTTCGCAACAAACAGGAAGTCAAGGAAAAGAGACGACAACAACAAAAAGAACGAGATGTAGATAAAGAGAACTTTATTCCACCTCCAACCTTTGTAGGAAAGAACGAGTACTTGTACTACTTGGGAGCTGATGATTGCATCAAAGACGAGATGAAATGGAGATACGGCTTTCAATTAGTGCAAAAGCTAAACGAGCACGAGAGTGACAACCCAAAGAAGAAGAGGAAACGGAAACCGAAGCTAAAATCTAAGGCTTCAATGCATTCAGTCAAGACTGAACAAAGCACCATGATGAGAGTGGAGCGTAAAGCTCTAGTGCAAGACAGAAGAGAATGCTAAAAGCAGCATGGTCTTCCATGAGTGATGACTCGGAGAAAGAAGAGGATACCACAAATATCCCCTCAAACTTCAAGAAATTCACCATACAAGATCAAAATATAGTCTTGCAACAACCTATTCAACAAAAACCTGAGGAACCAGGAGTTTCCTATGATGGCCCTGAGGACGCCAAGAAAATAGACCTGGCAGAACCAAGCGAAGAGCCACGTAACGTGTGGATTGCCACAGACTTAACCCAAGCGGAGGAAGAATTGATAATCTCTACTCTGAGAGAGTATCGAGATATATTTGCTTGGAGTTACAAAGACCTTAAGGGGGTAGATCCAAAGATCTGCCAGCATACAATTCCCATGCGAGAGGATGCCAAGCTGTCCAAGTAGCGTCCTTACACATATAACGATAATTTTGCCAAAAAGATCAAAGAAGAGATTGACAAGATGTTAGCGGCTGAATTTATTTATGAGATTGAACATACAAAATGGGTTTCACCGATTGTGGTAGTACCTAAGAAGAATGGAAAACTACGAGTATGTGTCAATCTAAAGAAAGTAAATGCTGCTACTATCCGGGACCACTATCCGCTTCACTGATCATGTATTGGAGAGGGTAGCTGGTAAGAACTCATACAGTTTTCTTGATGGATTTTCGAGCTACAACCAGGTATCTATTGATCCCAAGGATCAACACCAAATTGCATTTGCTACAGAATGGAGAGTGTTTGCATATAGAGTCATGCCTTTTGGTTTGACTAACGCTCCAGCCACCTTTCAGAGGCTGATGAGCCATGCGTTCAAAGAATACCTGCGATTATTTCCTGAAATATTCATGGATGACTTGTGTGTGCATTCCATCAACAGAGAAGAACACATAGAGCATCTCAAAAAAATCTTTGAGAAATGCAGAGTGTATCGCATATGCCTTAACCCTGATAAATGCAAGTTTATGGCTAGGCAAGGGAAGATTCTAGGCCACATTGTGTCTAGGAATGGTATATCCACGGATGCAGAGAAGATAGCTGTTATTGTTGAGCTACCTAGACCTTACAATGCAAAAGGGGTACAAGTTTTCATGGGTCATTGCGGCTACTATCATAGATTTATCTACATGTACGCTGAAATAGCACGGCCATTAGCACGGCCATTGTACGCACTCCTTGTTGTATTTGAATGGACAGAGGATTGTGAAGAAGCCTTTGAAAAGCTAAAGAAAGCATTAGTGAGAACGGCACCTATTCTCAGGTCGCCAAATTGGGATAATTTATTCCACGTACATATAGATGCTTCGGCTTTTACAATTGGCTGTATTTTAGCTCAACCAAGCGAGAACAAAATGGACTTTCCAGTCTCATATGCTGGCCGCCATGAATAGTGCTGAAAAGAATTACACCACCACCACGGAAAGAGAAGGCTTAGCTATGATCTATGCTGTGAAGAAGTTTCGGCATTACCTTTTTGCCAACAAATTTACATTCTTCGTAGATCATCAAGCTTTGCTTTACCTTGTGAACAAGCCATGTGCAACCGAAAGGATTGTACACTGGTTTGTTATTCTACTTGAATTTGAATTTGAAGTAGCAGTAAAGAAGGGAAAAATGCATCAGCGGGCTGATCATCTTTCCAAGATAACTTCAGGAGAAGCACCCATTGGTGTAGATGATGATATTCCTAATGCTACTCTATTCTTGGTTGAGATAGCACCAAGATGGGCAAAACCCATCATTGAAGTTTTAACGAGAACAGGATTTGTTAACTCCATTAGTCCCACCAATGAAAAGATAATGATCTTAGAGCATTGTGCTCCTTATAAGCTTCTTTCTGGACGATTGTATAAATTGGGAAAAGATGGAATACTCCGTCTATGCCCTGACCCTGATCAATATGATGAGATTATCTCATATGTCCACGTGAGCTTAGGAGGCAGACATGTCGCTGGAAAGGATACGGTTAAAAGAGTTTTGTGGGAAGGATATTGGTGGCCAACACTTCATGCTGATACAGAAGAGTACATACGGAATTGTAAAACTTGTCAACAAAGGAAACCCATTCCTCATGTGACTCTGTTTTATATTTCAACAACACCCAATTGGAGTTCGTACATTGTGAAGTATTTGACGCAAGGTCATACGGACGATAAGATGCCTAGAAGATGCCTAGGCATAGAAAGAGAGCCATAGAGGTAGAAGCAGCGAGTTTTCAGATTATTAAAGGCCAGCTGTACAAAAGGGGCAAAGATGGAAACCTACGGACTTGTGTTTGTGAGAGTGACTACCTTAGCATATTGACTCATGCACATTCAGGAGTTGGGGGCGGACATTTCTGTGGAGAAACAACTGCTAAACTTATATATGGTCAGGACTATGGTGGCCTACGCTTTTTCATGATGCAATAGAGTATGTCAAACGATGTGATCAATGTCAAAGAGCTAAACCTCCTACCAAGTATGAGGACATGCCATTGAGACCAACTATGGGGGTAAGAGCTTTTGCAAAATGGGGAATTGATTTTGTGGGACCGATTAAACCACCAGCACACCATACACATGGTGAGTACACAAATTATCTTACGAAGTGGGTAGAAGCAAAAGCCACAGTAAAAAACGATGCTAGGACCACTGCAAAGTTTTTATACGAACATGTGTTTACACGCTACGGTTTACCTATTGAGATTGTGAGTGACCAAGGTGTGCATTTTGTCAATGAAGTCATTGCCTTTCTTTTGGAAGACTTTATGGTCATCCATATAAGAGGTCAGCGCCTTATCACCCGCCGCAAGCAAATGGTCAAGCTGAGAGCACAAACAAGACTCTTTGCACTGCGCTTACAAAGATTGTTGAGGGACATAGAACAGATTGGGAACAAAAACTTCACTCAGTTCTATGGGCTTACCGAATTGCTTACAAAATGTCCATAGGCACAACACCTTTCAATCTAGTTTTTGGATTGGACGCTATCCTTCCGATAGAATTTATTATATCTACACTTCGAGTTGCAAAACAACTTGAGTGGATGGATCATGAATTCTCTACACGGATCAATGAATTGGAGAGGCTAGATGAAGACAGGCTATTGGCAGTCATTGGCATGTATGATGCCAATGACTGCCAATAGCCTGTCTTCATCTACACGGATCGATGAATTGGAGAGGCTAGATGAAGACAGGCTAGTCATTGGCATGTATGCTGAAAAATGACGCCAAAAGCATTGGCATGATACGCATGTGAAGAAAGGTCGCTTCAGGAGAGGTGATCTAGTGTTGCTTTACACATTGAAGAAACAAAAACACAAGCTGAGAATGCGAGGACTTGGTCCATTTGTGATCAACGAGCTTAGTGCGAGTGGTGCAGTAAGGTTGGAAACCTTAGATGGAGAGCCAATGACTAACTTCATCAATGGTAGGCCGCTTGAAGCGCTATGAAGAACCTCTAACAGATGATATGCTGATATGCATACATGCTAGCCAGACACGTAAAAAAGCTCAAGCTTTGTTACAAAGTCAAGCAAAAGAAGAAGCTCAGGCTAGAGTAGCACTAGCACGAGAGCGCCGTAAGGCAGCTATCATGGCCATCCACTTGAATGATGATGAAGACTTTGTAGATCCCTTTCATATTGAAGTAAGGATCTCTACTCAAAGAGAAATCTTTGCAGTGTCTGCACTTATAGATTCGGGAGACGATTGCAATGTTTTGTCTTATGAAGCGTGGACATCATTAGGCCAACCTTTGCTCACCAATGCATCATTGAACTTCCAGAGTTTCTCTGGTGATGAAACCCCAGCCCTAGGCAAGTGCTATATTAATATGTCCATTCAAGATCAATCTATGCATGTGACTTTTTATGTTGCTAACAAGAACCAAGCAGTGGTGGATGTTGTTTTAGGCAGATCATGGATTCGAACCACCAGATGCGGTATGGACTCGAACTCATGACAATACACCTTGTTGGTAAATTCTACTCACCTTACAGGATCAAGTGCTTCGGCACTCCCATCTTTTCAAAAGGTGGAGACCATCACTACTATGATAGAGACAACCTCAAAAGGTGGATACCATCACTACTGTGATAGAGACAACCTCAAAAGGTGGAGACCATCACTACTGTGATAGATTTGGGTGAATAATGACAATGATAGTACTCAAGGATGGCATGTGCCAACATCTCTCTTATATGCACAAGGCTACGGAAGGGGGGAGGCACTTAGAACTCAAATCTGGTTACCTAAAGCAGCTCGCAAGCCAAGACCCAATGCTGCCAAGGAACATCCAAGGAATACAAAGCTAAAGAGGAGGTTCACCACCACAGCCAACAGTTTCACCTCCAACAAGACCACTCAACAACGGTGGATCCCAAAGAAGGTTCTGCAAGCACAAGGCTACTACGAGGGTGCTACTACCTTGTGGCTACCAAAGAAGAATGCAGGGACTACTGCAGCAAAACATAATTATATTCCTGAATCTACTCAAGAACAAAAGCGGTCAATACCACCTCACTTACAGAAACCAAAAAAACACTGGAAACCATGCCTTACCAAGCCTGAAAGAGTCCAAGTGGAAACACATGCTGACGCGCCAATCGGACATCATCAAAAGGTCTCGAACAGGAAGGGATACTCCAAACTGACATGGGAAGAAAAAGGCAAGTGGGTACCTTTACTCACTTCTATCTCAGAGGCAACACATCAGAAGGAGGATATTGCAACCGAATCAAGTTCAGAGTCTATTCCTCAAAACACAAGCAATGTCAAAGTTTGTCTTACAAAGCCGACAGCTTTCAATCAGGCTCCTACACAAGTAGACTCCTTGACTATCACGGAAAGAGCGTTCTTCCTACAACTCCAACTATTTGGAATGTCGTCGGTATTCTACTCTTTCCCTAATCAAATTACATTACCAGCCCATAAGTCTACAGGCATAGGTGTTAGAGTCGGGCACTCTGAAGCCCCAAGAAAATTTTGAAAGCCCAATGGGATGGCAAGAACACAGCTGCCATATGGTTACCAAAGCTTAGAAGTGTTCAAACATCTCCATTCACACCTCCTCCTATTTGTCCCAATGCATTTCCTATGCTTATCGCTAAAATCTCGCCACTGACTAAACTTCAATCTCTTGCACGTACTCTGAAATGGGTACCAAAAAGAGTCCAACAAAAAGGAACTTGTGCCATACCTCAACGCCCCACAAACAATTTGCATAATGTTACATCCAAAAGCAAACTCATTCTTGAAAGAGCTATCATGCTACAAAAGCTACTTTTTGGCAATTCATCTATCGAATCTATTAGCTCTATTTCCGTCATGCCTCTACATAATGTGTTGTGTAGAATAACCAAATGGAGACTTGGCTGGACACATGCAGTCCATCACATGCAGTCCATCTTTGGACCTAGATAGCACTCACCCTGACCATCAAGGGGGCTACACCATTGCAACTTTTCAGACACACTCCCAATATTTTTATTCCCCAGTGGGTGAGGATTGCTGTGGAAGACAATTTGTGGAGTTATACTACCAGCAACATCATCCGTTTCCACACTGCCCCGCGACTGTGCTCGTATGGTATTAGGGAATGCTTCCCATATATGTTGGCAGTGTCGCACATATTTTCCGTTGCTATGGCACTTGTATGATGCAGCAGATCATGGGAGTCACACCCCAACGACATAATCTCTGGGCAATTATGATGTCGCAACAACGTGGACCCAACCAACAAAGACTCCCGGAAGAGGAAAGAGCTCAAACATGGCGCGAGGACACCCTTCATTTGCTAACCCCTCCCATTTTGCAGGTTCTTCTTCCCCATGAATCTACATGTCAGTTTTGGCTCAATGTGAGTGAGTCTTTAGAACGATTTCAAAACCATAGGTGCCTCTTTAGCCTTCCTACTGTGCCCATACCATATGTTAGTGAAGATGCACTTCTTCCCTTGCCATCTTCTCCATCGGTAGGATTACGTTCTGGGTTATCTTTACATATGTTAGCGAAGATGCACTTCTTCCCTTGCCATCTTCTCCATCGGTAGGATTACGTTCTGGGTTATCTTTACATCCTGAAGCTATTAATGTTCACCCACCTGAGAATGCAGACATACATCCACCCCCAGTGCAAGACTAGCGCTTGTACTCTCTTAATAAGAACTAGAAGCCAGGGCACTTTTTCCCATTGGGTTTTTCCCCTCGGCCAAATCCGGTGTTTAGCACTAATGTTTCTTATTTTTTGTCTTTTTAATTTTCTTTCTCTTTAGTTTGTTTTGTCGGAATAAAACAGATACAAGCACCAAACTACATCTTCCACTTCAGTACCGCAACTGACAGTCATACAATCAAGTGCAAATAATTCTTCACCAACCAGTGCTTTAACAAAAACAGGTGAACTCATGCCAATCTCTAATGTTTTCTGTATTTTTCTTGTTGTTTGATTGTTTATAAATTTCACTTTACTAAGCATGGCAGTATGCATCTCCTTTGGTCTAGAGTAGGGATAGCATTTTAGTGGCTTTAGACTTGATAGTGTAAGTTTGACCGTACTTGTTTTTACCCGTTTAGCAATACAAAGTAATTAGTGTTTTGTGCTAAAGGTAGAGTTCCAGACCTAGGACAGAGACTAAATTAATCATAGGACCGTCAATGGATATCTTGCCCTTACTAGGACATTGCTTAGGGACAATCTAATAAACCTTCCATAACAAAAATTGGCATGACAAAAATAAAAGAAAAGTGTATATGTTTGTGGCCTATTGCCTTGTTATTCATGGTAGGCGAGGGAGCTCTATACCTTTCCCAGACCAATGCCTTGTGTAGTAAGGAATAGCCATACCGCGGGTGTACAAACATTCTCTTGAAGAGAGCCCTGTTCAAAAAAAAAAAGGAAAAAAAAAAAAGAAAAGAAAAGAAAAGAAAGGACAGAAAGGCACCAAGAGAAATGCTTGTCTAATCCAGGATGGTCGCCGTTGTGCTTAAAATATTAAACCAAAACACTAAGCAATATCAAGAATCTGCCACTACATAATTATGTTAGATTTATTAGTGTTGAACCGACATCTTTGACTTAGCATAGGCTCATCGATTAACTGTTGTCTTTTGCCTTCTAGGAAAAGAACAATACATTTGGCATAAAACATTCTTTACTTTAGTTAGCTGCAGGTAGTAGTTATTAAGGCTTGAACTAACCTATTCAATCTCTACACTGCTTCAATGTTTCCTTCCTCTAGCTAATTGGACGTTTATTGCCATGTCTTATTCAGTAAAATTGCTTGTTTTGTTATTGTTTGTCAGTACTTTTGCTTTCAAAAAAAAAAAGAACACACAAACCACCTATCGTTTTGTTTGCAGGTACACACTGGAGATGCTATTCTTCCTCGATATCTACGCGCTCGAGGACATGCGCAAAATAGGAAGGGGGGAATATTGCATGACGAGTGATCAATGCAAGGATGCAACACAAAGAGGGAAGCAGGAAAACAAGAGACTTGACATTCTTATTTAGGGCTCTTGTAGAGAGTTCCAAGTTGTGTGGGCTTGAGAATAATCCCACATGGGAAGTTTTGGGAGTTTTAGGAGTTTTAGTATAAATAGTGGCTCATTTGAGAGCTCACACACACTTTGGGCTAAGTTCATGCAAGAGCTCCTTTGAGAGAACTACTCTCCCTCTTCTCCATAGAGGTGAAGACTCTTCTCTCACCCCATCTACATCTTTGTATGAGATAAATCTCTTCATTGAATCAATAGCAATGTCATGAGTCTTTCTCATCTTCTTCTCTAATCATTTTACTCTTATGCATGCTTTTAGTATTTCGTTTTTGTGTATGTGGGCTGATTTGAAGCTTTCATGGAAGCTTGATGTTTGAGTGTGTGCATGCTTGTAGGAAGATAGGAGTGGAGTGAGGTCTTTCTCTTTGCTTGTGTGCATAGTGATTGTGTTCCTCTTGCTTGTATTTGTGAATGAATGGGTGTGTAGGAATGAGGGCAAGTTGAGCTTGTGTGTGTGCTTAATCTAGTGTCATGTGATGGTAGCCATAGACATCTCTCCTTTAGAGGATAAGCTTTCGTGCACCTAACCAGGTTGAGTCCCTAGCGCTCGCATTCCATTGGAGCTAGGCATTACCTCTATTCACCTGTATTGCATCGTAGGGAGATAAGGGTCTTTCCAGTACCAAGCCCGAATCATGTGCTTAATAATAATGAACTCTTAACTTCTTCAACACAAGGGCTGATGGAACTCCAACCTGAAGAAATTCTTGATGGTCAAGAGAAAGTTCTCAGGAATAGATTTCTGAGAGAATATTTTGCATCGTAGGGAGATAAGGGTCTTTCCAGTACCAAGCCCGAATCATGTGCTTAATAATAATGAACTCTTAACTTCTTCAACCCAAGGGTTGATGGAACTCCAACCTGTAGAAATTCTTGATGGTCAAGAGAAAGTTCTCAGGAATAGATTTCTGAGAGAATATTTAGTCAAATGGAAGTTCTATCCTTTTGAAGACGCCACCTGTGGGAGAAAGAAGCCGAACTGATGCGGGACTACCCCTAGTTTGCGAGATGAGGACATCTCACGTTTTTCAAGTGGGAGAGGATGTGAAATTCCTCCCAGCCCCTCAAGATGTCCAGTTTCTTCTCCTATAATCAATCCCCTTTTCAGAATAATAAAAGATCTTATTTCTACCTGTTTTGGCCTAGAGAGAGAAAATATTCTAGAGAGAGATAATCCAGTTTTTAGATATCTTTGGATGGAAAAATATCCCTTCTTATTAAAATAAATTCTCCCAAAACAAAAGTCTTAAAAAAATTCCTAAGGTGCATTAGAAATAAATTATAATCTGCACAAAAGACCTTAGCCTAAGGATCCAAATTTTTTGAAAATTTTGGATTGGACCAATAAGATTAATCCAAATGTAGGGAGGAGATAAATTGACAAATAAAATAAAAATCTCCCAAAAATGAGTAAATGCTCACATGACATGAAGAGTGGACTAAGGACCAAAGAAAACATTTAAAAAACTGAATTCTGACACCTCAGAGTGGGGATCTCCCCTCATGAAGGAGGCACCTTTTTTCTCATCATTACCCCCAATTTTAAATCAATAAAATGAGATATTTCATCTCTCCTCTCTCCTATTTCAAGTCTAGTTCCAAAAAATAAGCTGAACTGACCCAAAAAATAAGATGAACTTATCCCCAAAAATGGTCAAAAATCGACCAAACTCATAGACTAGAAAATTCTAGAATCAATTTGCTTGGTTTGAGGCTCACTTTTTCCTATAAATACAAGCCTTTCGCTTTGTAAAATCTTAATGGTGTTTATGCACTGTTACTCTACTCCTGCCGTGAGCCATTTACATTGAATTTCTTGATAATTCAATTGTTTTTCGCCTAATCCTCTCCAAAGTAATTCGTGGCCACTCTTGCTTCAAACAAGAGTAGAACCCTCAATCCCTCAAGCCAAAAGGAAAGCTTACAACTCCATGTAAGCTAAATTTTCTTACTTTTTCAATTTTAAATCTATGGTTTTCTTGATTTTCTTGTTTTACTGTTGATTGAATTAAATTCAAATGCTATGTCTTTGAGAAAAAGGCCACCCCTTCTCTTCTTTACATTCCAGCCTTTCTTAATCCTAGAAAGATTAGTTAAATGATTAATTAAACTTTTCTTATTGTTTACTCTCTTGAATTTTGAAAATTGAGTAGATTAGAGTCCTATACATCTAGATTGGGTTAATTTAAGTTAAAATTAGAATGTTAAAAATGAGAAATGGTCAGCCATACAAAGGAGGTTATGGCAAAATTTTCCAGAATTTTATGGAAAAGAAAGTTTATTTTTATGTTATTCCAAAAGAGTAATTCCCATCGTTTGTGCATTCTAAAAGAAATATTCTAATTACTCCATGTACATATTCACCTATGAATATGCATGGATATCACTGATATTAATTATTAAAATTGATTTCTATGCATAGAAAGATGCATAATGAAAATTTTTTATTATAAAAGTGTTGTTTTCATTAAATTTAATTTCTATGCATAGAAAGATGCATAATGGAGTTTTTTTATTATAAAAGTGTTATTTTCATTAAATTTAATTTCTATGCATAGACAGATGCATAATAGAAAATATTTTTTTTTATTATAAAAGTGTTATTTTCATTAAATTTAATTTCTATGCATAGAAAGATGCATAATGGAAATTTTTTATTATAAAAGTGTTATTTTCATTCAATTTGATTTTTATGCATAGAAAGATACATAATGAAAAAAAAATTATTATAAAAGTGTTATTTTTATTAAATTTAATTTCTATGCATAGAAAGATGCATAAAGGATTTTTTTTAAGTGTTATTTTCATTAAAATTGATTTTTATGCATAGAAAGATGCATAGTGGAATTTGTTTAATTATAAAAGTGTTATTCTCATTAAATTGATTTTTATGCATAGAAAGATGCATAAAGGAATTTTTTTATCATAGAAACGTTATTCGTATAAAAATTGATTTTTATGCTTAAATAGATGCATAAAAAAATTTATGCCTAAATAGATGCATAAAGGAAATTTTTTATCATAAAAATGTTATTCTTATAAAAATTGATTTTTATGCTTAAATAGATGCATTAAAAAATTATATCAAGTTTAAAATTCTCTTAAATTCTATGTCTAAATTCTATGAGTATTTGATAAATGAATAATTAAATACTTTAAGAGAGAAATTTCTATCGTTTTATATTCAAACGGATTGTAAAGAGAAAATTCAAGAAATCTATCGAGATCGAAATATTCAGATAGATGATTAATTTATTCCTCATCATTGAAATTCGTAATTAATTTAGAAATCAGTTAAGTGAATATTCAAAGAATGAAATTCAGTAAATTAGTAACTAAATTATCAATCCTTTTTTCGAGAAAGATAGTTCAGGAAAAATCTTATCAGACTTGAACCTTGAATCAGATTATGACCAAGACCAAACTCTTTCGTCAATTTTGAGGAAAGAAGATGTGACCAGTTTAGAAAAATACACTCAAAACTTTCGCCAAATCTGAAACTAAGTTTGAGACCCTTTGAATTGATCTGCGGATCAAGGTTACAGAATTCGAGGAATTCTGTTACGAAATTCAGTATTACGATCAAGAAGTTTTGCGGATACTGATTCAAGAAATACTCCTTGTATTCTCAAACTGAAAACTTGCATAGAAACCCTGTTTTCTTAAAGGACTGTCTTACGCCAGAATGCTGGAGGGAGCATTTGGTATATGTTTTTTTCTAAGGGAAGTTTGGTTGCAACAGCTGGTAGGGAGTGTTCACGCGCGGCAAAGCCTGCCCACGTCTTGACCAGCCTCGGTACGGTTAAAATGGTGCGCTTTTGGTACTATGAACAAGGGCCGACGAAGCGGTCCCTGAGTGAAGTGCTAAGACACCTAAGGAGGATCCTGGAGGGTTTTGACCAGGCGATGCATGGGCTCGCAGTGCCTAGGACACCCATGTGTATGTCAAAGGAGAGCTCACGCAGCAAAGCCTTGACCAGCCCTCGGTACGGTTAAAATGATGCGCTTCCGGTACTATGAACAAGGGCCGATGAAGCGGTCCCTGAGTGAAGTGCTAGGACACCTAAGGAGGATCCTAGAGGATTTTGACCAGGCGATGCATGGGCTCACGGTGCCTAGGACACCCATGCGTATGTCATGGAAGACATGTATAATGAACGAATTATTATTGTAATCTGTTTACTGGATCTCGTTGTTGCTAACCAGCTGGTCTCAATGGAGAGTCTAGAGTGATTCTGTTTTTTTGAGAAACAAGGGATTGGATGAAATTTTTGAGTTATGACATCTGTAATAACCACCAATAACTGTTTGTCAATGGATTATTTTATATGTTAAAGTTTTTAAAGAGGAGTGTGTGCATATCTGTATTCGAAAACAAAACTTAAGAAAGGCATTCAATTATGGGTGGGTGAGTAATTGTCTGGTTCTACGGGTTCCAGTGTGGTGGTTGGGTGGTGGCTAACCCATATGCTGGATGGGGTTAGGCTGGAATCAGTGGAGTTTTAATAATGAAATCAAAATATAGGAATATGCTTAGAACTCAAGTAGTTAAATAAAAACCTGAAGACTTTCTCAAATGATTAGATCAACGTCTGTGCCTAATTTTGATTAGGAAAAAAGCGTTGACTTCTTCAAGTTAAGTCTGAAATAGTTTTCCTTCTATCTGGCTTAATCAGGTGAAGGATAGTTTAGCCTCTTGACCCCGTTAGAAAATTCGTTAAGAAAATAAAAAAGGTAGAATTGTCCTCATTTTTCGAGCAAGGGAAATTCCTCGGTTTTGGTTTCGGAATGACCACCAGATTAGTCTCGTGTTTGGACATTCGAGGGCGAGCCCCCGAGTGGGAAACCCTGCCCCGCACAAGAGGAAACTACTTCCGTTGTTGCTAGCAATCGGGAATTTGGTGCGCGGAGGGGACAGAGAGGTCTCACACAATATTACATGTGGCATTCTTATCTTGCACCTCTAGGGTGCTTTCCTGCATACACACATCACCGTCTCTCAACACCCCCTCTCAATCGAGGTTTTCCACAACTTACCCATCAATGTATCATTGCACAACCACAATTTCTACCTCTCAACACTCCACCTCAACGATACATTAGAGTGTCCATCAAACGAACATGTGTGCGTGTGTCTACCATCTTAGACACCAAATCCATTTTGAGCCGACTCGCTCTCACAGCGGAATCACTACGTCCAATTTGAACATAGAAGTTCGGGTGGGAACCAACCCATGCGTATGCACCCCACACGTGCATCGCTCATGCATACATCACGGCAACCATTTTGAGCTTCTCGGTGAGCTTAGGCAGGGCAATCCTTATACCAATGTGGGTGAGAACAAAAAAATACGTATCTCATTTTGAGCTTCAAGCTCGGGTACAATTATCCATTATGAATTACGGGTGAGTTAATTTTACAAACCTTTTTATGCACTATTCAAGGGTAGGGCACCCATCCAATATGGTCAAAAATGCCATGGGTTTCGTGAGGTGGATATGTGCCTGATTTTTTAGGGCAATGCAGAGAATAAAAATTTACAATCCGTGTGTCTTGCATGGACACAATTTTCCACTTCATTATGTTCTGGCTTGCCCGGCCATTCCATTTCTCTTGTTGAGTGTCTTCATACCAATGTGACTTGCCACATGGATACTTCCACAAGGTCCATGTGAACAGGGGGCTTAGCTTGGGTCCCTTCACATTACAAATTACATACCCTTATCTCTTAGGGTTTAAACAACCATCACAAATTTTTTTTAAAATCAAAAGGAAATTTTCATTCTGCTTGCATGCTAGCTGGTTTCTCCTTCCATCGCACCTTGCCTGGACCGTCATATGAGGTCCCAGGTTGCCCACTATTAGACCTTTGAGCCGAATCGTATTGAACAAAGCAATCGGCCATTTGAAAGATCTTAAAGTGCTTAGGCACCTATTGTGTTTCTTCGGCTTTAGGACTTCCCTCGTTCATTAGCCTTTTCGTTTCTTTTTATGCGAGTGCTAACTTTTGTTGCATGCCTTGCGTGCAGAGCGACACAAAGCTTTTCAGGGATTGGTTCTAGTTGAATGGGCTCAACTGGCTATGGGACAGTAGTGTGGACCAAAAGAGAACTATTTGCAAACTCTTTTTGCCACATTTCATTGAAATGCTCATGTGTTTCCACGGCACCCACATATTTCAACCAATGGGTTTCAGAATTGTCTAAGAAGATATACCTCTCTGGCCGCCCAGGGAATCCTTCGAGCTTGTGTGCACTCCTTGATAGCTTGTCTTGAAAAACCTGCTCAAGCTCTTGTGTGGCTATAGTGGGTAGATATGCTGAACTAAGAATATATAATGATGTAAGCTATTGCCCATCTAATGTGGTAAATCTAGTACCACTTTTTCTAGGCAAGATGTCTAGGGTAGCGAGAATATGCATCTAGTTCTCTCAAAGTCTTCTGGCTCTAGAAGTGGTGTGCAATCCTCACTCTCCCTTTTATCGTCCAGTGTTTTATGGCATGTCTGGCATAGATGAACTTCAGTAGTTCTTGTAGTTGTAATTGAGTCCTCTGCAAATGGTCTGCCACTCATGGGGTGTACTTTCCATGTACATAGATTGATCTTGAAGGTAAGATCTTTTCTCTGAATGTAGGTGTGGTCAGTATCCCAATCATGGATCATCCTTGACTCTCGCATAAAGGGTCTACTAAGGATGCAGTCATATGAAACTGGCTAACGTCCAAAATTCATAACCACAAAAGTTGGTGGTAGTAGTTGGTTCCTAGAATCTTAATTTTAAGATCATTTAGTAGACCAATGGGTCTAGCGGTGGCTCCATTAGCGAGTTTCACTAAAAATGGAGTGTTATCCAAGGCAAGTGCTTCCCATTTTTCCCAGCATTGTTTGGTCACAATGCTCACTCCGGCTCCTCCATCCAAGATTGCAGTAACTTGGCCGTCGAAAGTTATTAGCAAGGCATTAAGTTCATCGCCTTCAAAGAATTATCCGAGCTTGTTGACTTGAATAGTAGGAGTCTCTTTTACCTTAAGAGGTATGTGGAATTATCCTTCCTCAGAATCATTAGAGCTATCAGGCTCCATGGTTTCGTGCATGCCTGCGATCGTTCCATAGGCTTGGGCTACCTTAGAGCAAGGTGCCGATAGGAATTTGGACCTGAGAAGAAGAGAGGAAAGAAGAGAGACCTACAATGTCTCTTGGAATGGAGGTTGTCCCTTGAGGAAGGTCGGGTCTACTTTGTCTCAAGCTTTTTGAAGTGTACAGAATGGGAACAGGGATTTCTGCATTGGTTCCCCTATGATGTTCATCTCCCAGGTCTCTAAGATATTTCACCTCCCTATCTTTCTGTTGGGGGGTAGCTTCTTCTTCTATCAACTCTTTCGGGAGTGGTTGGTCTGGAAGTTTGCAAGGATAAACCTGAGCATCATGCAAAGGTCTCTGGTTTGACACAGGCGGCAGGCATGGTTCAAGGTAGACAGTAGGAGAGGCAACTGAGCTTGGCACTCACACGAACTAACTCTTGGGTGGCCTGGAGCCATTCTTTTCCCTCAATAGGATTCGGATACTCCATAAGCTTTTTATGGGTAGTTGACGAGGGGGTCAATGGGTTCTTGGGCACAGGCTACAGCACCTACTAGCATATCTTCTTCTCAGATGAAGAAGTCAAAGGATGAGTTGTACTACTAGAGTCAAAACCGCTTTTGATAATCACTCAGCTTTCACCCTTCCCAACCTTGGTGGATTTCTTTCATGGAGGAGCGTCAAGTTGCTCGGTCTTGTTCAGGGGCTCTTGCTTGGTCTTGGTTTTGAGAGGTTGATGCCTCTCTATATAGCAACATGTGCTGTAGCCCATTGCCAATTTTGTAACTTGGTTACTGCATTGAGGGGGCTGCTCGAACGAAACCATTTCTAACACTCAGCATGTTAAGGCTAGTGCTGGGATTAGCTTTGTGAACCTTTCTAGTTGTTCCTGGTCTAGCAGGAAGCCTTTATACATATGATCGATACCACATCCAACGCACAGTGGAGTCATTGCGGGAGCACTTTTGCAGGGGAACTCACTGTTCTATTCTTGTTGGGACAATCAGCCACTCGGTGAGGTCCACCACAATCATAGCACTATATGGGTAGTCTTCTCATTGTTTGATTCATATCCCTTACTCGTAGTATCAGGGTACATTTGATCACCCTCCATGAAATAGTGACTGAGAATTTGTGAGGGTGGGCTCTTGGGTTTCATAAGTGGGAGTCTCCAGGATTCCCCCCTGATTCCTCCTCGAACAGTTTTGTCAGGGTTATTTGATGAACTGGTGCAACTCTGGGTAATGGGGGCTGTGATGGGAGAACTGGGGGTGGTAAGGGTATTTATGGTACCCTAAGGATTCCTCTTTGGGCCACTTCTTGGCTAGGTTGAGGAGCGTTGTGATGTGTAGGAGCCGGAAAAGCTAGAAGTTGCCTGGGGTAAGTGGGCAGTACCTGAGGCATAGCTCGAGCTAAGGCAGCCTTGTGATGGTAGCACTTAGAGATATTGTGGTTGCCCCAATTCACACAATAGGTACAATAGAGACTTGGGTGGGGTCTTAGATGAGGACATTCAGTGCCAGTATGGTTTTCTTGACAGGTCAGGCACCATACGAGTTCCCTTTTAGGATAAAGATGTGGATGTCCCCCTCGATACCGGCCTTGGTTGATTCTCCATTGCTGGGTGATTTGTTGCATTAGGGTGGTAGCCAATTGCTCCACACTTTGTCTAGACATAGACTCCTTACCCTTTTCATTAGGATTTGTGCTGGTGGTCTTGAAGGAGGCTTCTGATGCGCCTTCGTGGAGCTGTCGGGGAACATGTTCCCTTGAAGTTATCCTCAAATTTTAGAGCACTCTTGTGGCACTATTCAAAAGAGGTGTGTCCCAAGGAAAACAAGTAGTTGAAAAGGGGAATATCTTCAAGTCCCTCCAGAAATCTCCCAATTAGTCTCTCATCAGAGAACTTGTCTACAATACTACAACGTGAGTGGAGATATATGACTTTGTTTATGTAATCTATGATGGTTTCACCCTCATTTTGTTTGACATTATTGAGTTATTCAACAAGGCTCCATCGGGTACCTTGACGAGAATATCCCACTTTGAAATGTTCTTTTAGAGCCTCTAAGGAAGCTTTATCTTCCACTTTCAGAGATTTAAACCATTGGCCAGTTTTGCTATCCAAGGTAAGGCAGCCAAAGGCACTTATCTTAGTCTGATCCTCTATATGGCCAAATGCTTCGCAGATCTGATTAAACATCTCCAGCTGAGTAATGGGGTCACCTATTCCATCAAACTTTGTGATCAGCTTCGAGATGTTTGCTAGTTTGGTTCGTTCTCGCCTAGGTTGAACTAGTGTAGGGAGAGTTATACCAACGGCTACCCCCCTCCCCATTTCCATGGCAATCCTTAACATTTCAGGTGTCAACCCTGTCATGGTGGGAGCAGGTCATGCAAGTTGCGGAATAGGTTGTGAAGGAGAAGAATCGGGAAAATAATAGACCAGCGAGGGTCTTAGCCCTCTAGGAGGACTAGGTTGTGGCCCATGTGGTCCCATTTGGTACTCTGGGTGTGCCACTTGAGGTGGGTACTACTGATAGACCAACAAGCCCTATTGTGGTGATGGGCTTGGATAGACCCATTCTCTTTGGTATGATGTCTCAGGCCTTTGGGAAGATGGACTTGGTTCTTAGTTTAATAAGGTTTTCGAAGCTCTGAATGAGTCTCCTACCCCCGAGACGAGTATGGCTCTCTAGTCTAGTAGTTGGGTCATGGTTCGATGGCTCTCGCTCTCGCTGACTTCCACTCTAGGGTCTAGAGAAGGATAGGGCCCACTTTCTTAAGATTGATCCAATCTCTCACTCTAGGTTGAAGTTCCACGGACTGCCGGTTTCCCAAGATAACAGTGTGGAGCCTTGATGCAAGGATTTGCTGATATAATGAGTTGGAGAGATAGGAGCAAGTTCCTGGACAGATGGCATGTCCACTGTGGTTTGGGTTCTCTTTCCGCAAAGTCTGGAGTCCCTCGTCCCCACTACTGGGGGGAGGTCCTCGCTCTCACTACTACTTTCAAAGACGAGCACCGTTTCACTCCACGTGATGGGTCCGATATGATTTGCGAATGGGCATCTAAAGAGCACACTTCGTCAAAGAGAGTTATTTCTCACCAACCTACCTTAGCGTAGGTGCATGGGAATAGAGAAGTACTGTGTAGAACCCTCTGAGAAAAGAAGAAGTTTTTTTTTTAAGGAACAGCCGTACTCTTGTGAGCAAACAAGCGTACGCTCCTTAGTGAGAGAAGGAATGGACGTTTGCTTCTCTACTGGCACGACGTGCGCTTCAAGGAATTCAAAATGGAATGGGCATTTGCTTCTGGTGAGAGAAGGAATGGATGTTTGGAATGAGAAGGAACGGATGTTCGGAATGAGATTGCAAAATGGAACGGGCGTTCACTTCTTCAGGGTCAAGAACGAACGGACGTTCGGAGGATGAAGCTAATTGGAACAAGCGTGGAAAGCTGATGCCGCAGGTGTTCTCTTCAAGGTTGGCACAGGCGTTCGCTTTAGGGTCAGGAAGGAACAGACGTGCGAGTTTATGGGCTACGTAGAATGGACGTGGCAAGGTAGAAAAAAGAACTTGAACAGGCGTTCGCTCTAGGATGAGGAACGAATGGGCGTGGCAAGTCTTGGAATGGATGTGCAAAAGTTGGAACGGACATGCGCTTTAGAGCGTATGGCCATGGCACTGTTAGGCAGGGAATTTTCAAATTTAACTGGCCTGCTCTACAGGTCTGACATCCAGCCTGACAGTATAAAATTATCTTTATTTAAATTTACTTCAATGCACATGAGGCCTAATTAAATTTACTTCAATGCACATGAGGCCTAATTAAATGCAATTAATGCACTTCAATGCACAATTAAATACAATTAATGCACTTCAATGCACATGAGGCCTAATTAAAATGTAATTAAACTAATTTTAATGCTCTTGCCAAATTTAGGCAACAAATCTACGAGATTTGGGTTGTAGGAAGAAGGAACGGGCGTGGCAGAGTTGGAACGAGCATTCCTTGAACTTGCGGCCATTTGACTCTCAAAGAAGCTTGGTAGAATACAATTTTGCCTGGGAACCTCTCCAATGAGAGCTGATTCAGGCACCTTCCCAAGGTCTTTTGATGTTTTTATTTTTACAAGGAGCTAGAGCTAGTCTGTATCTACTTATTGATAACTACAATGCATGGTTTAAGCTAATGGATTGAGATTAATTGAATGATTAAATAAAAATGTAAACATGAAGAAAAACACAAAAAAAATAAAAATTTCTTGAATGTTGACAGCAAATAGGGGCACTCACTTGCTTCTTCCCCGCTCTCAGGGTGAAGACTCGAATGCTCCGATGCTCAATCAATGATCCAATATCTCAGTAATCTCCAAAAAAACACAAAACAAACAATGTTAATCAACCAACCGAGAAAAATCAAGCTCTAGCTAATGAATCAAGTAGAGAACCCTAAGCCAAATGCCACTCCTTAGCAGTGACACCAAAGATGTTAATGGTTTAACATGCTACCTCACAAGCACAAGAAAGAAGAAAAACAGAGTGCAAGGGTCGAATCCGGTGATTTGCACTTGGCCAACCCTATTAGGGTTAACTTCTCGATGTGAGGCCGCTAGGGGCTCACTGTACACTCTCTTTGTGTCACCCAAAGAGAGATCCAAGAAAGCTAGGTAGGATCAAGAGGGAAGGGATATGGAGAGCTCAACCTTTACCTCATGCTAATCGTATGCAAACAAGACAAGGTGGAGAGCAATGAGAAGGGGTGAAGGAAAGAAGGGAGAGTAACACCATTCCTATTCACATACACCAACAATCACAAGCAAACAAGCATCACAAGCAAGCAAGCCACCATAAGCTCAAGAGAGAGAGACAGAGACAAAGAGAGAGAGAGAGAGAGAGAGAGAGAGAGAGAGAGAAGGCAAAACTCAATTGAGACAAATGGGATTGTCCCTTTTCATATTTCAGAAAATGTCTTATATACATGAGCTCATATTTCCAATGTCTAACCACCCAATTACAAATGGGAGCCCAAAACTATGCTTCCTACTTTATCTAGCTCTTTGTACATCAATTTCATATGATCGGCATTACATTAAGCCATAAGCTTGGCCATCCCATGTCTCATTTACAATTGGCGCTTAGCGCGATTATAAAAAGATAAATTACAAGGGAAGTATGGTAGCCGCACGAAAGGTTATGTTAACCAGAGTGGTTAACAATGAAGAACTAGAATCGTGAGACTTTTAACATGATGTTTTTGGATATTCAACTATGATTTGGTTGGGTGATTGGCTTGAGTTAAAGCCCGTCACAAAATGACTATGACTTTGGTCTTTTTGGACAGTTATGTGGTAGAATCCAAAGTAGCTATAACCATGATGAAGGAGAACTTGGGGGATAGTAGCGATGTTTAGCATGTAGAGGCGGGGTGAATGGACATTAAAGCGAGCCCTATTTTGAACGGACACCAAATTTGATAGTGTACTCTCTTTCAAGATTGTGCGCTTTTGCCGCACAGGTCGTAGCTGGGGACTTGCCGAGCACCGTATGCGAGCCACGAATGGCTGCAAGCATACAACCAGGGAAGGAAGCTCAAACAGAATGCAAAGGGTGTGTCACTCACCACTCAACCGCCGCCTTGAAGGATTCCCGCGTCGCAGCCGTGAAGGAGCCGTCGTCGCCGCTCTACCGCCTCTCCGCCCGTCGTGCCGCTACACAATGCTCGATTGCTCTCTCACTCTCTCTCTCTCTCTCTCTCTCTCTCTCTCTCTCTCTCTCTCACGCAGGAGAAGGAAACCAAGGAGATAAGGCAAGAGCACTCTTGTATTCACAACACATGAGAATGAGGATTTTAGGGTTACATTTGACTCTTATAGGTGACTTGGCCGTTCACACTTGGGCACCCATACATGGCCGGCCGATCCTAACCCTTATCCTACTGATATTCAAGGTGCGCCTCTCATCGGCGATCACCTAATCCCTTTATCCTTAACATATGGTGCCGACAAGCCCAGCCCATGACTCAGAATATTTAAATAAATGACGTAAAACATAATACGTCTCAATGTCCGTCAATGGGTTAACATGCCCCCCTTCCTGATGTAGATTCCATCCTCGGAAGCTATGGTATGGTAAGCTCGATAGGGTTGTTGTGGTGGACCGTCTGCAAAACAAGGAAGTAGAGTGAAAGTATGCTGGAATTCAAAAGATATAAAGTGTATAAATTCAAGCATGTTAGACCACAATGGATGTTGCTACTATGAGAACTTAGTTTAAGGGTCACATGAATGAGCTAGTGTAGCAAATTAACAAGAGTTTAAAATTATTGAAAGGAAATCAAGAGTCAGCAAGGTGTCAAAGGTTAATCAAGGTTTATAACTGGCCTAAGTCAAGGAAAATAACCAAGCTTAATAAATAAACAGATGACCACACTATGTCTACTCTATGAACAAGTTAATACCACGAGCCTAGGGACACAAGAAATACAGAGTTACAGGAGCCTTTTGCCTTTATTTTTTTTATGCACGTGATAATTTTTACACACAATGGCAACCTTCCTAAGACAAAACTAACATCGATCCTGGTACCATGTTTAACACAAGGCATTATCCAGGAATCTATTAGCTCACTTTAGGCAAGGCTACCCCCTACCAACCAAGGCATCGGTCTGGAGTAGAATACTCCTCGCCTACCAAGTATCAATAAGGCGATAGGCCAACATTAAAGCACATCATAGACTTATATTGCCATTTATTATAGGTATTTTTTAAAAAAAAATCTATTTCTTTTGATCTTCGCTCCTGAACTATAATTTGTCTTGCATCCTTTCGACAAAGGGGTAATAGCTATGTCCTAGAGGTCAACACACACATGGCCAGGTGTCAAACATTAAGATGGTTTGACCCTAGACCTAAGACAATCATATTCCCAGGTTAACTAAAGACGTCATGCTACCTAGGAATATTTCCAATAAAGTTAAGCTCATTAATGATTTGCATGCAAGCAACTTCAAAAACTAAGTAGTACATTGACAATTTTCATGTGGTCATGCATTATAGTTTATTCAATTAATTGAACAGTAAAAATGAAAGAGAGTGGGTATGGAAGAATTACACCTGTAATTAGAGATCTCCTTGATTTGACGAGACAGCTTGCAATTTGATGTAGATATATTTTGATGAACGTTGCGGCAGTCTCAGGTTTGAAAGCGAACCCACCTCAAACTTTTTAACCTGTACAATCAACTAACAAGCACTATACCTCGAGAGGCACATCAGTGTGAAAAATTAAAGACTCATTTAAGGAATCCAAACTAGAAAAAACTTGAAAACACTAACCTACCTACCAGTCACCACACTACTACTGAGGATACGGTAAGATGATGTTGTAGAGTCCTGGCTCTAGTCCTACTAAGGCTAAGCCTCTATCCGCATCATCCAAACAAATAAAGTCAACCTCAGTAGTGCCATGAGTTTCATCCATCCATTCATCATTGTCAGATATTTCCTTTTCATTTTCCCATCCACATAAGCTCATCAAGAATGTAACCATGCGAGGATAGTCATCTTGTGGAAAAGGAAAGCATTGGGCTATCGGGGATATGTCCTCTATTACGGAGTAGGGATCAGTCATGGTCAATAGGCAAATCAGCCATTCTAATTCCTCAACATTTTTCTCTCTGGCTAGTACATCTATATGATCCCATTCAGTTTCAATTACAGGATAGCACATGTGGAATATCTGAGAAAGGTATAGATGATACCTCTCACCAAAGGTAGGAGTGGATGAAGTGTATGATGATCGGGCATCTGCCATATCTGCAAACACAGATATAGCATCAGTAGGTTTATGACAGGTCAATCTAGTTTTTGATTGTATACGGATATTTCTCTTGTTTTTGTGCTCTTGCTCTTTTTACTATTTTTTGTTTTTCTTTTCTTTGTTTTTTTTTTAAAAAAATGTATGAAGCTATATATATACATCCCCTTGAATTTGGCAATTACATGGTCAGGGGAGAAGGTTAAGGAGGAAGCATTAGAATGTCGAGCGTGAGTACATGCTCCCCCTTTCCTTGGGTAGATCATATTATTTGCAATGATGTTGCAGCCTCTTAGAACCAATTTGTCCAGCGGGTCATAGGTTGTGATGTGGGCAGATAGCTTTTTATGACCCTTGTGGCCACATCCAATTGCAGAGATGGTAGTGTACGCTCCCATTGACGAATAGAGGAAATGGTTTCCGACGATACTATTACAAGGGGAGACGTAGACTCATCGGTTTTTTGTTGGGTGTTGGCAAGAGTAGGTGTAGAGCATGTAGTAGAAACTTCTATATGGCATGAGGAGCTAGAAGCTTCATGTGGCTCCCCCCTTCCTGAGCTAGGTGGTAATGATCGATATCGTTTGGGAATCCAAACTAACTCTGGAAGAAGTGGTGCGGAGCACTCTGTTACCTTTCCCTTACCACGGTCTTGAATTGTCATTGGGGTGGCAACAATTGGTTTGCAAGGTTTTACAGGTGATGTAGAGGGATTCAGCTTATGTTTAGGGACCCAAATCTGGTCATTCCCCTCGTAGTACCCTTGGGCTACTAATAATTTTTTAGGGATCCATCGCGATGTTACATTGCCCTTTCTCGGGTGGTTAGCTGCTTTCCTTTTACAAGGCTTCTTGGTGGCTGAACGAGATTGAGCAGGGGAAGTAGCTATTAACGAAGCTTTTGGGACCCATTTGTATGTGTTTTTTGGCATAGTAAGCGGAACCTTAGATACTACCTTGCCTGTTTCCACTCTTGGCGTTGAAGCTTTAGAGGGATGGCAAACAATCAAAGATGGTTTTGCCACTGGACTTTGTGATTTTTCATTATCTAATATTTGAGTGGATGACTTAGGTGCGGGATTTTGAGCGGTCAGACCTAGTGTTGGTTCTTGCATTGTGACTCGTCTAGTTGCCCAATCGATATTGCACTTGGTGGCCATCATCCATTTGCGCTCTAAGTTTACAGTGCCTTCCATAGTACCACCCGGCATAACCAAAAAGCTTTGAATTACGGTCCCCTTGTCATAGGCAACCGGAGTGTGCAGAACTCCTGAGACAGGGGTTTTTTTCTTGTTGATTCCTTGAACTTGGATAGCACTCTTGGATAAAGGTGGTTTTCCAAGTTGACACCACACGCCATATGATAGCAAATTGTGTTGAGCTCCTGTATCCAATAATGCATTATACAGCACCTCCCCGTAAGGACTCTGTAACTCAATTGGGTATCTTAGAGGCGGGTCGGATTCCGGTGCATCCTCCTCTGCTTCCTCGAAAAATACTTGCGTAATTCCCAAGTTGGCTTCTCGTTGTCGCCTAGCACGCTGTTGACGTTCTTTGGCTTCGACTCTCACTTGTATCTTTTTAAGCTCAGCTTGTTCTTTGGCTGCCTTCTTTTGATGGATTGCATGTAACTCCTCTTGGCTCAGGGGGTCATAGTACCTTTTGAATTTGCTCCCATTAAGGAATCCAATGGTTTCAACTCCGTCGAGAGTCTCCACTCTGATGGTACCTTGTGGGGTAGTTTCACATACTCTATACGGTCCCTTACCAGCATATTTGAGCTTCTTCTTTTCGTTACGCACTCCATACATCAGGACTTTATCCCCAACCTTGATATCCTAGTCCTTCAGGTGGCGATCAAACCATTTTTTCCTTCTATCCTTCTCCACAAGGGCATTGCATACAGCCAATTGTCTTTCTTCGTTTAGCCGCTCAAGGATATACAGACGTTCTGCTAAGGTATTACCATCCCAACCCTCTTGAGTAGCGACACGAAGACTTGGAATGACAAATTCCCACGGCATGACTACTTCTTGGCCATATACCATTTTGAATGGTGTGCAATTAATAGCCACTTTATACGTAGTACGATAGGCCCATAAAGCTGTCATAAGCTTTAGATCCCAATCCATGCGGTGAGCTTCAACTGTCTTTGTCAAAACAGAGATTAAAGTCTTGTTGGTACTCTCAGCTTGGCCATTTGCTTGCGGATAATAAGGAGTAGATTTATGATGGGATATCATGAAATTTGTTGTGAGCTCCTTAATCACGTCATTTATAAAATGCGTCCCATTATCGCTCACAAGTTCAAAAGGACAACCGAAGCGTGTGATTATATTTTCAAAGAGGAACTTGGCTGTTGTCCTTGCATCTGCCTTACGTGTCGCTTTCGCTTCAGCCCATTTGGTCATATAGTCAGTGGCCACAATAATATAGCAAGTTGTGTGTTGCGGGCCGCTGGGCTAATTGGACCTACAAAGTCTAAACCCCACTTTTCAAATGGTTGGTTTACTTTGATCGGATGTAGGGGCATCTGATCTTTCCGTTGGGGTTTCTTGTATCGTTGGCATTCATCGCAACCCTTCACAAAGAGTAATGCATCTTGGAACATAGTGGGCCACCAATACCCTGATTGTAAGATCTTTCGCGTAGTTAAGTCTCCTGATGAGAAGTGACCACCGGCTACACCCATATGTGCCTCTTGCAAAATGTATAGATACTCATCCTCTCGGGCACAACGCCTAAGAACGTCATCCTTTCCTCTTTTATAAAGAGTCCTGGCTATCAGGCAATAGGGTTCGCATTCTTTGATCAGCTTTCGAGCTAGATCTTTACGAAGCTCCTTGGGTGGAAAGCCATTAACCAAAAAGTTAACAATCTTCTCACTCCATTCAGGCATTGTCTCCACCATGAACAAGGAAGTGTCAGGTAAGTCATCATCAACCCCCGTAGGAGCCTCACCATCAGGTATGCGAGACAAATGATCAGCCATAACATGTTTTTTGCCAGGTCTCACAACAACAGTGAAATCAAACTCAAGAAGAATCAATAGCCATCGTGTGATTCTTCCTGTGGAGCATGGTTTGTTTACCAGATACAACAATGCTTGATGATCCACATAGAAAACAAACTTGGTGGCAAGGAGGTGATAACGGAATTTCCTTACTGCATATATCATTGTCAACCCTTCTCGCTCCGTAGTGGTGTAGTTCATCTCAGCATCGTTCAACTGGCGACTGGTAAAGCTAATGGGGTAGTCTAGCTTGTGTTCTCCAGGTTGAGTTAACACACACCCAATAGCAAAGTTTGATGCATCAATATGCACATGGAAGAGTAAATCCCAGTTAGGCATTCTCAAGATTGGAGCACTTGCCAAGGCCTTCTTTAATAGCTCATAGGCACGGTCACATTCTTCGGTCCAAATAAACTCGATGAGAAGCTTATACAATGGTCGAGCTATCTCGGCGAAGAAGAGAATAAACCTTCGATAATAACCAACGTGGCCCATAAAGCGTTGGACTCCCTTGTAGTTGGTGGGTGGTGGCAGTTCCAGAATGACCTTGATTTTACTCTCGTCCGTGGAAATCCCATTTTTGGACACTATATGCCCTAAGATAACTCCGTGTTTAACCCAGAATTGGCATTTGAAAGGATTCAAGGAGATGCGATATAATCTACACCTTTCAAATATTTTTCACGTAAACACGTCAAGTGCTCGTCCCAAGAGGAATGAACACAAAGATCATCTAAGAAAGCTTCACAGAAGTCCCTTAGATATTCCTTAAAGGCCATGTTTATCAATCGTTGGAATGTTGCAGGTGCATTGGTCAAGCCAAAAGCCATGGCGCGAAAGGCAAACACTCCAAACTCCGTGATGATAAATGCTGTTTTAGCTTGGTCCTCGACTGCAATTGTGATCTGATTGTAACCCGAGTACCCATCTAAAAAGCTATATGCCTCCTTGCCTGCCACTCTTTCAAGCACATGTTCAGAATATGGCAAGGGGTAATGATCCCTTCTGGTGGCTGCATTAACCTTTTTGAGATCAACGCACACTCTGAGTTTCCCATTCTTCTTTGGCACGATGACTATCGGAGAAACCCATTCTGAGTGCTCAATAGGGTATATGAATCCACATTTTACAAGCTTCTCAATTTCCTCTTGTACAATCTTTGCGTACTTAGGATTCATTGGGTAGGGACGTTGCTGGACTGGTTTAGCCGTGCTAATCATTGGAATCATGTGTTGCACCACCGAGGGTGGAACACCCTTCATATCATGATATGTCCAAGCAAATATGTCCTTGAATTCCTTAAGAAGCTTCGTAAGTGCAGCTTCTTCCACCTTGGTGAGGTCTTGAGCAATAAAAACTGGTTTAGACTCCTCACCCGCATCTGCTAAGTCTATCTCCTTGACTACCGCCGGGCCATCGTAGACACCGCTACTCCCATTGGTAGACGTTCGTTGGGCTTTTGTGTAGACCACTTTACGTTCCCCTGTGGTGAATGATTTGAAATGCTTGGGTGCGGGGTGTAAGTCTACTGGTTCTTGTTGTGCCAGGCTTTTTTCTTTCAATTCCGCTTCCTTTTGCTGCTGAGCCAACTCTTGGTTTTGCCGCCTTCTTGCAGTACGACTTAGTTTTGGCTTCTCATCAATTTCTAATTGGGCGATGTCATGAGGTTGCGGAATACACCACATGACACTTTGGAGATATTGTCCCCAATTATCCGCCGCTAACTTTCGATTAGCGTCAATGGCTCCTACATAACTAAGCCATTCTGCAGCAGTGGATCTTTCCTTGTTTATTGCAGTGCGTACATTAGCTCGATAGCGTTGGCGCTTATGTCTCATTTTCTTCTTAACAAGTTTTTGATTTTTGTTTCTATCAGATTCGGACTCACTTGGTCGATCTTCACTTGTGTCCCCCTCACTTTCGGATGAACTGCAGGAGGTCACCGTCCTAGGCCTTGAGCACATTGCTTCCCCATTTGGGTGAATATTTGATTCATCCCCCCCATCAGGCCCAGGGTCAGTTTCTTCTTGAGATTCATATACTCAGAGTTACAGAGGTCAGAGTCTTCGCTACTTTCAGTGTCAGTGGAGTTTGTCGCTTTCTCGCCAAGTGCATAACACCTATCATGTTTATTGGCACTAACGATGGCATATCTTGCCCCTCAGGTGTTACCCAACTTGTGCCTTTATTTCCCCATGTGTCTATGGTTGCCGCTAGGTGTACCCAATCCACGTTATCCGACTCAGTCATACCCGGTAGGACATCCATATAAGGAGAATCTTTCCCATCATCAGTCTCTTTTTTGCATGTATAGCAATACCTTAATGGGGCGGAGTGAATAGTGGTATCCGATCGATTATCAATGATAACCTTGCTTCCTAAAGGATGTGCACGACCATTCTCAAGATCAACTCGAATGACAGAGTCCTAGAATTGTAGGTAGACATGGTTTTTCGACCAGTCATGTACCATTTGTGCTTCCCTCATGAAAGGACGTCCTAAGATCATTTGATATGACATAGGATGCTTGGAGAAATCCATTACAATGAAGGTATGTTTTACCTTGTATCCCAAGACCTTGATCTTAAGGTCCCTTAACATTCCAATAGGTTTAGCTATGGTTCCGTTTGCCATCTTAACCACTATGTTTGTGATTTCAAGGTGAGGTCTTCCCATGGATTCCCAACAGTTTTTAGTCACAATGCTCACTCCAGCACCACCATCAAGGATTCCCTTTAGAGTTAATCCCTTGGTAGTAATGGGGAGGGTGGCATTAGATTCGTCCCCTTCAAAGTACTGACCCAACTTGTTCACAGGTATTTCAACGACCGAATCTTCATCTAGGTTGGGTTGTAGATCCCAATGTTCCCCTTCATCTTGAAGCGTGTTGGGTCTATCCATATTTGCAAATTGTGGTAGCCCCGCCTTTAGTTCTCCATTGAGAAATGCCCGAAGAGCTAAGAATAGCTCAGGATCTCCGTATAATTTGGATATGATCGTGGTTCTGATCTCAGAGGACATGAAATCCATTAGCTTGGACACATTCAACGGTGCTTTTCGAGACATCGCCCCTTGACTAGGGACTGGTGAAGATGGAATCACTTCCTCTTCAATGGGGTCAGGCATTCCCTCACTAAACATCCTTTCCAGCAAGAAGGGTGTTTGCCCACTTCCTGATGTCCTATCCTCACTTTCTTCCCGAATGATACTAGGTATAGCTAACGGTTTATGGTTCCTGTGAGGCTGAACTTGCGTAGGAAACACTATGTCTGGAATTTTGATTTTTCTCGGGTTTGGCTCCAGTTCTCATTGTGTTTCTTCCACCAAACCCCTTAAGTGTTGCACTTATTCAATCTCCTCAACTGGGTTTGGGTAAGTTCCAATCTTTTTCTTGAGGGTTTTTGGCCCACGTGGCTTGTCTTGGGGAGTCTCAGTCAATTTGGGTGGTCGAGAGGGCATTAACTGACTTGGTTGTGGGGCTGAGGAAGTTTCCTTCTGTTTCCCCTTATTTATGTACTCACTTAATTCTCCTTCATTGAGCTCCCGAGTGGGTTCCTCCCTTAAGGTAGTGGCTTTGGTCCCCATGGTTTCTATTGAATCAGAATCATCTTCAGGATCATTCATATACACGGGGTCGTCTCCTGTCCCTATGTTGGTCTTTGAACTGGGCTTGGAGCTCGTGGCATTAAGCGATCTCTTCCGCCGTGTTTTCTTTTTCTTTGCCTGAGCGATTGATGCAGTATCCCTCTCTTCAAGAATGTAGTTTTGATTTTGAAACATTGACCGTGTAACTACATTCGCGGGTACAACGGGTGTGGTTCCTCATGCTTGGTTGGTGACCTCAACCAAATTCAATGGCGTAATCTTGGGTGCATTAGGATTATGTGGACATTGAGCGATCAAATGATCTATGCCACAACGATTACATGTAAGTACCGGCATTCCCGATGTGCTCCCTTGATTTGGTTGCATCTGAGTAGCGATCTTCTGTAGCCTATTAGGGCACTCCGCTACACGATGCGGTCCACCACACTCGTAGCATTGAAGAGGTGGTCTCCTTGCCATGGTATTAAGGTTTTGCCCTCTTGTGGCAAGAGCAGCCGCTTGATATACAGGCTTGACTTGCCCGAGATGATCCTCCATGTAGTACTGGGGAATCATTTCAAATGTATCAATCCCGTATGGAGCAGTGGGGTCTATCTCCTCTTCATAATCCCCACACGCACTATGTGACTCACAACCCATCTAGTTTATAGGAGTAATCCTTAGATGTGGAGGTTGTGGTCCTAGCACTGGCGGTGGTAACGGCACAGACTGGACTACATTCGGATTCCTTGGAACTATGTGCTGTGACGGTTGCTCGACAAGTTGTGCAGGCATTAACGCGGGTACTTGAGATGTGTTTGACCAGGCTAGTGGTGCCTGGTTTGCCAACATTCGCTTAAGTACTAGGCAATCTTTAGATTGATGGCCGTACTTACCACATGCATTACAATTCCCATTGAATTTGACTCTGAATGTGGGACATTCACTCGTGCTATGTGGTCCTAAGCACACCGAACACCATTGTTGCTCTCTCCTTGGGTACATATGGCTATTCTGAGGAGCTCGATTACCCCTAAAGTATTCTTGGAGAGCCTTAGTAAGGTCGGTCACAAACATTTCAGATATCTTGGGCTCCTTGGCAATAGGTTTCACCGTCATTGGCTCGTGCCCAGATACTTGCGAACTAACGGATTTTGTCTCCGAAGACACCTTTATACCTGCACAATCATCAAGTTGTCTTTTAACTGGATTGCATTGGCAGTGACTGCTTCCCATGTTGTAAGACCTCTAATGACTAGGCCATTGTATATATCTTTGTGGCGCAATCCTCGGATGAATCTATCGAGCAGCTGGTTATTATTGAAGCGCTCATCGGGAGTGCAGCGAGAATTTAGATGCTTCAATCGACTTATAAAGTCTCTCACTGACTCCCCTTCCTCGCGTTCAGCTTTTTGGAGTTGAGATGCTACTCCCCAAAGCACACCCTCACGTATGTATTCTTTCAAGAACAATCTCTTAAGAGTGGGGTAGTGAGTGCGCTCTTCAACCCTTAAGGTTCGATACCAATCTCTAGCCTTCCCACTCAAGGTTAAGCCTAAGGCTTTACACTTATGCAGCTCATTGTGCTCTTCCAAAGAATCACACACGTGTTCAAAGACTTCAATGTGCTTCCTAACATCCTCGTTACCCACTGAAGTTTTGAGTGAGCTTAGCCACTTGTACTGCCTTGCTTCTAGGTTCTCTCTCAGGCATGCCCCGCATGTTTTCCACAATAGATCGTCCGATCGTCTGAGCAAACGCTGCGAGATCACCTAGGTGAGCAGGCATAGCTGGTGGAGGCACTTCTGGGATAGCCTGGCTGATAGGAGTTGGCGTTGGTCTGAGTATGTTGGCAAATGACGTAGGATATGATATGTGGCTAGGCCTAGCTCCTCTTGGATAAGGGTTGTGATAAGGCGTTCGTGGAGCATACGCCATTGGCATACTAAGAGGCGTAGGAGCTACATGAGCATGAGTAGCGATAGGTACATAGGGTCGATAGGCACTGGCACGCACTGTTGTAGGTACTATTCCACTAGGTAGCGGTGTCGTACTAACTACAGCGGTAACAGGTGCACTTTCAGCTATGCTCATCATTGGGGTAGACATTGCGGATTCCCTAATGGAAAGTTGAGCCAAGGTTGGAAAGCTAAAGTTACTACTCGTGGGCTCAACCTGCATTGAGACTCCAGGCGAAACAACATACGAAGGGTCTATGGGACTCACCGAGGGAGTCTCCAATTGTGATAGGGTTGGTTGTTTGGCCTTGCCCGTATCCAAAAATCTCATAGGGCCAGTGGAAACTAAGTTCACTCCCCTATTTTGCCTCTCAATTTGGATAATTCTATGAATAGCCTCACATATCATTTGTTGTTGCTCCTCTAGATTAGTGGCGCTAGATGTAGATCGTAGGACTTCTAACCAACCTACATGGTATGTGTAACCTGTGTATAGGTCAGTTAGAGTCTCTGTGTGTAGATCATATTCCCAATTTTCATTGAGAAATATCCCATCCAGACTTGGTGTGCCAAACGGTTCTCTTGAAGTGGACGCAATGTCACTTCTTATGGATTGGCTTCTAGGGACCTCTACTTTAGGAGGAGCATCGGAATGTGGTAGCTCAGTAGGGCCCTCATTAAACGAAGTGTGTAGAATATCTACATGGACACTCTTTGGGAGGATAGGGTCTACATAAGATGTGAATGGCGAATCTACTACCCCTCCTTCCTCATTTACTTCACTTGTCGCATGTTCAGAGCGTGTAGCTCTACTAAAGGTCTCTATTAGACGACTAAACATGCTAGATCCGAGTTGTGGGACCCACACTGGCATGTTTTGGCTTGTCTCCTCAGGGTTCTTGGTAGGGTGTCCTTCCATGGCTTCTGAGTCAGAAGACGAGTCACTATCCACTATTCGTGGATCTTGGGTTGCACTCCCTTGGGTTCCAGCCGAAGGCCAAGATGCTAACATGGAGGGATGGTGTGAGCCTGCGTAGACTGAAACGCTTTCTAGTGGCTCAGACTCCAGCACCCGACCAGAGCGTAGATGCATGTGACGTGGGTACCCTACGTGCATTGGTAACTACCCTTGAAACTCACACAAGTGGTTTCTTAGGTGTTTCGCACCCCATTTTTACTTGTTTTTGTATTGTTTTCAACTTGTTTTTGACCCCCTTACTTACGGTCGAACTTGGACTAGGGCGTGTGATAGCTCGAAACGAGCGTATCGTTCAAAGGGTCCTAGTGTGCTTTGCAGCACCGTGTTTGCCTATCCAGAGCTCCTGTGGTCCTCAAAACAGTCCGTTTCTCTTGGGGGGAAAGGGGCGAAAGCCTATTTGCTTGTGGAGGAAAGGGTGAGGGCTTTATCCCACATGCTCACTTTACTCCTTTGGGAGTGGGCTACATATAGGGCACAACTTCCCATAAGCTCTCACTTGAAAGCAAGCTATGGAGGCTCACTCTCCTATATATATATA
The DNA here is from genome assembly GCF_041138505.1 of Cibotium barometz. NCBI lineage: Eukaryota > Viridiplantae > Streptophyta > Polypodiopsida > Cyatheales > Cibotiaceae > Cibotium > Cibotium barometz. The sequence goes on along the minus strand of NC_141081.1, from coordinate 3,179,807 downwards.
TCAAAAGATCGGGACCGAGACCGGGGCCGGGGCCAGGGTCAATTGGGGGTTTTTCTTTTCAAAATTTTTTTTCTCTAATTAAAAAATCTTTCCTCTCCACACGTTTGGTTTTTTTCTTCAAAAATAAAATTTAATTTTTTATTATTATTTTTTTATTTTTTTATTTTTTAAAATTATTATTATTTTTTTATTTTTTTGAGATAAGTTTTCTACGGTGTCTTTCTAGGGTTCGGCCTTGGCCGCGGTGCAGTTCGCACACATCATAGGTCTGGGGATCCCCCACACGCAGAAAACCAGATAACAGAACGCACGCCCACACGCGGAGCGAAAAAATAACAAAAGAAACAGAAATGCAAAAGACAAATTGCAGAAACAGAATGCAAAACACAGACACACCTCAACAACAAACACACAGATGCTTTCCTGCAGTGTAAATAAAACTTCACGTAGCAGTCTGAGCTGCAAACTAGAGCTTGGTGCAGGACAACTCCCCGGCAGAGCGGCGCCAAAAATGTGCGCTTTTGCCGCACAGGTCGTAGCTGGGGACTTGCCGAGCACCGTATGTGAGCCACGAATGGCTGCAAGCATACAACCAGGGAAGGAAGCTCAAACAGAATGCAAAGGGTGTGTCACTCACCGCTCAACCGCCGCCTTGAAGGATTCCCGCGTCGCAGCCGTGAAGAAGGAGCCGTCGTCGCCGCTCTACCGCCTCTCCGCCGCCGTGCCGCTACACAGTGCTCGATCGCTCTCTCACTTTCTCTCTCTCTCTCTCACGCAGGAGAAGGAAACCAAGGAGATAAGGCAAGAGCACTCTTGTATTCACAACACATGAGAATGAGGATTTTAGGGTTACATTTGACTCTTATAGGTGACTTGGCCGTTCACACTTGGGCGCCCATACATGGCCGGCCGATCCTAACCCTTATCCTACTGATATTCAAGGTGTGCCTCTCATCGGCGATCACCCAATCCCTTTATCCTTAACATATGGTACCGACAAGCCCGGCCCATGACTCAGAATATTTAAATAAATGACGTAAATTATAATACGTCTCAATGTCCGTCATGGATTAACAAAGATGGACACCTTTGTGTTGATTTTTACTCTTTGAATACCCAATAATTCGAGTAATTATTTACAATCTATATTAGGATCTAGGTGAATATTTTGTTAATGTGCAAATGAAATTGGAGGTTGCACTTGGGATATAATTGCTATTATGCCAACTCATATGCATGTTTTATGGAGGTCTTTTGTTGTTGCGACGCTTAATTTTGTATAAATATTTTTCATTAATTTTTATTGTAGAAAGTGTGTAGAATGTTTTGTTAGGACATCTAACATGTTTTGAGACAAAATTTTGTGTTGTAGAAAATTTTTGGTTTTGGTCATTTTCAGGTAGTCATTTTTGTGAGTGATTTTTGATTAGGTTAGAGGTGGAATTAAGCAAAGTTTTGTATGAGAGTTGTATGAGAGAGTTTTCCTGTTTTGTACACAGAACAATTTTTCTTAAGTGAAACCTTTGTGATTCACATTATTTCATATCCGTTTGGTTACTCCAAAGTGGGCTTTGAGTAGTTTTGTGCTAAAAATGTGCCTAGATTTTCATGTCAAGACATTGCAAATCCTAAACGGAGGTCAAGAATGAAGATTTAGCCTCAGATGAAGAGATACAAAGTCGAAGAGGAGGATGGAATCTTCGAGATGAGCTGTTGAGCATCTTGACTAGATCACCGAGGTGCAAATGGCGCACCAGCTATTTTCCCAGTGTTTATAAAAAAACATAATCTCATGGGAATGATGATCGCTTGTGAAGAAAGTTTTCCAAATACGCTTTTTCCAAAAAAAGGGCGACATCGCCAAAAATATGGCATGCAGGTCGAGAAAGCTCCAGAAGGGCTACTTTTGGCTTTTGCGGATGTGAACAAGAGGAATACACAAAAAATCGAAGAACAAATTGAGAGTGAGAGAGTGTGTGTGTGTGAGTGTGAGTGCGAGATTTTCATGAGAGTGAGAGTGCGAGTGAGATAGCTCGGGGGTGGTCGGGTGGTTTGAACTCTTTCCTTCAAGAGTGTGTCATATTAGATTATTGTAAGAGTTCTTGATATATACATAATTGTTCTCTTTCTGCCTCAAATGAGATTGTACAAAATTTTATTTTTCTTGAATTGTATTGTGGTTATTGAGTGGGAGCATCACATTTGTGTATAGGAATTCATTTATGTTTAATGGATCTTACTTTTTTGAAATTGATTTTAAATTATAAGAGGTAAGTTTCAAAGAAGTAGTCATCATCATCATCATGATTTTCTTCTTATTATTTGGCTTGTTCTTCTTCCTTCTCTTCTCCTTCTATGATGCCTCATTTTATCGCTATGTTTCTTGAGGCTTTAGAATGTGGTTGAGGTTATAAAACAATGTTTGTATTGACTTGTTTTAAGCCTCCACATGTTACTAATGCTATTTCTTGAAGTTATCCATTTACATTTTGACACAAGTGGTTTGACTAAGAGCTTTAAATTAAAAATGTTCTTTTTTTGGCTCTCTTTTTAGAGCCCAAACTACATAAAAATAAGTTGAAAAAAGTGGATTTTTAAAGCTTTAATTTAATATGATCCTTTGCTTAGTTCTCTTTAAAAAGAGTAGTTCCACCCCACATATTTCAACTCACTCAATGCTAGTCAAAGGTCACCAATGGCTTAAGTTAATTATGATTACGTGCTTAGTTCTCTTTTAAAAGAGAGGTCTTATGCCACGTATTTTAACTCACTCAATGCTAGTCAAAGGTCACCAAAAGGTTTTTGGACTACATCAGTAAATCGAGTTGGGATTCATGAAATTATTGTCTTAAAAGAGCATTTTTTGGATGCCCAATAGTAGCCATGGCAATGATCAATTGAGCATTCACAAGGTTTGCCTATGCTAGTAATAAATTGTATAAGAAAACTATCACTTACTAACAATAGCCTTTACCAAAAGTAGCAAGTTAAGGGCAGCTTGGTAAAGGTGGTGTAATTGATGCAAGAAGTAACACAATGGTTAGGTTGTTTGTACTAGGAATGAGAGACACTTTATTAATGGGGTTAAGTGCCCCAACACGGATGCACAATGCACAATGCACAAGGTGCCACCATCAAGAGGGTCACAAATGACAAATCATGGTGGATTGTTAGATTGCAATGCTACATCAAATCAAGATGGTTTCTCAATGTCCAACTTAGAAGTGGAACCCAAGAAGTCACTTTGACTTGGCCTTCAACATAACAAGTAATTATAAAAATAGATGCTTATGATGGCATAAGGCTATGCATGTTCATGTGCTTCTATTGATATTTTAAGTATGAATGATAGAGAATGATAGAATGTGTGAATAAACGAAGGTATGAGTGAGCCTCTACCTTTTTAAGAGGGTTAAAGGGTGTTGGAAGATGGTGTGGGTTGCTAAAAGGGACTAAAAGCTCAACCAATGTTTTCTTTACAAAGAGTGTCCAAACTTCAGATGATAAAAGAACCTGTTCTAAGTTTATGTAACATAAGCAGTTTTTGAATTCACATAATGAGAATTTCCATATAGTGACATTTATCACCTCAATCTTTACAGAGAAGCGTATATAAATTATAAAAATTCATAGGTAGGAGGTACCCTTGAATGCACGTGCTACATGGGGTTTTTATGATGAAACCCCTTGTAAAAAAAAACATTTTCCCAAATTCTAGAGTATTCTTATTCTTAAATGTTTTTCTAAAATGGCCGTAAAAACATTTAGCAAAGTCTTCTCAAAGTCTTAGAGCCCATTCTATCTTATGTACCCTATATAAGAGTAGGAAAAATAAAGAGAAAGTCCCAAGATAAAAAGATATGTCATAGTGAGACAATGGTGACAATGATGAGGACATGCTTCTTCTTCATGGAATGTAAGGCTCCAATTAGCAAAAGTACCTTGAGAGTTATAGTTACTTAAAAAAGAGAAATTATAGAATAAATGTAATTTTTAGAGAACAAAACTTTCACTCTTTTTCATTATGAATATAGGAGTGTAAGCACTCAATGATAAGTATAAAATAGGTGTAACCACTCAATGATAGGTGTAATATTAATAGCCTTCCAATCCATGAATATACAAGCCATGCATGATTCAACCTTGTCTCACTATAATATGATCAATTTATTGGATTACAATACATGGTAAAACATTTAAAATTACAATTTCTCAACTTTAACACAATAACATGTAATCTACTCATGATGAAAAGGATTGATGTAAGGCTCGGTTAAAATTATTTCCCAAACCTTGAAACAAGGGGAATTCGACCTTGGTATTGGGAAAATTGGAGGGTCATATTGCCCTAACGCCGTTGGGTTGAAGTTTGAAGGTCCATTTGGAAAGGTTCCATACACAAAGTTGATGGCAGCTCATAGATGGGTGCCACGTGGAACGACTGCGTCTTCTTTCCTGAAAATGTTTTTTTTTTGCGAAATAGGGACCCGAATTTCCGGGCTTCCTATCCATTGAGATGATGCCACGTGTGTCCGTGAGGTTGCCACCGTTTGGTTTTATTCCACAAATTCACGTACTGGATAAAGTAGGACAATCTCTACATTACCTACTGTAACGCAGCTCTGCATTTGTGATGGGCGACACGTGTCCTGGGTGTGCTAGCTGTCGGGCAGAGAACCGGTTTTCATCACGACACGTGTCTAGAAGCGCCTCCTCCCACCGACAGGTGTTTGGCGTGGGCGTCGAAAAGTGGGTGATCCATGCAGGCTCAACGGGACACGTGTAAGAAGGTGAGCGAAAGACGGAGAGGGTCTGGTATGAAGAAGACGGGACGGCCACGTCATCGAAAATTGCGGGGGTGCCTGGCCGCGTATGCTCCCTGTGCCAGGTTGTAATATGCGCACGTTGCTGATGAGCGTAAAGACAGCGTTCTTGGGATCGCTCTGGATTTTGTAAAGTGCCACGTAAACAAAGGCTATTTTTTTTTCGAATGCCATTGTAATTTGTCACATAATGGACACCTCTGCATTGAGCCGTGAGTTTTAAGCTATGGACTAGGTTTACGTTATCAGCAGCTCCAATCTGTGTGCTTCAGCCTTGGTAGCTAGCAATTGGTGCTATAATGGAATGTGATTTCCTGCACGTGAAGCCGCTATGAGTAGTGTGGGGAAGTCTCATGAGGTAGCTTGTAATTCTACATGGCTTGCACTCCTTAGGTCCTCTTTAGCATAAGCCTTTCGGTGTAATGGGCGGTGAGTCCAGCTGCTGCAGTATGGCTAGTAGTGCTCGGGGTGAAACCGATCTTTTCAGATCGCGAGGTGCCCAGCTTTTCCTGATCGACGGTGATGAAAGCGTGTTGATGCAGAGTGGAGATTTCGCCTTCTTGCTGGTGAAGCACTCTTGGTCTCCCCAGCTCGCTGCAGTTGTGGCTATGGTGGGCGATGTGCAGTGGCCCGTTGGCAAGGACTCTACAGTGACCAAAGTGGGCGAAGCAAGCTTCTCTTTCTCTTTGCCAGGTCCCCTCATGTATGGCCTTGTCTTGGCTGCTGCAGCCGATCTGCAAGGACTTGAAGGACTTCTTCACGAGTACTCCTCCTACCAAGCTGCAATACACTCGGAGACCGACACCGGTAATTCAATTATATAGGCACAATTAGGTTCAGTTCGGTCCCGGTTATCATGTCGATTTTCCGGATTTTAGGCTGCTACAGCTGGTGGAGCTCACTAAACCACAGGTGGATTTGTTCCTCATGATGAGAGTACATGCATGATGATGCGTGTGTGCAATACGCAGAGATTAAAGGAGGCGGGAGGTGGATGACCCAAAGAATGCACATATGCAAGGTTTTCAAAGACTGAGCCACGAGGGCTCCTTGGTCCATGAATTTGGCCTCTTCTCTTAAGAGGTTTTTTGTCTTCCATGTTCTTCAAAGCATTAAGGAGTGTATTATGACAAGATGCGTTTGGAATTGCAGGTGAGCAGCAAGGCCAGACTGAAGTGGCGGAGCGGCAGGCGGCGGAGTACTGGACGAAGGTCGCGCGGGAGGTGGAGGGCGGAAGCGCCGCCGAGCCGGCGGGGCAACGACGGGCGGCGACGGCAGCAGGCGGAGCGACATATTTCCAGAAGAGATCCGGGGAAGAGGTAAGCCCGAGAATGGTTAAGAGGATGCAGCAGGCGAGAAGGATGTCTGCCGTCGCAAAGCTCTTCTCCAGAAGCCTAGAGAAAGGAGCGATCAACGCTTCCACCCACATAGAGAAGGCAATGGCTGGCACCGGAAGTCCGTCTTCGGCGACAGACTTGGTTTTGGCGAGCGTGGACGCCGTGGCCAAAGTGGTGGAAGCCGTCGAGACGGCCGGCAGAACTTTGCTGGAAAGCGCTGGGACGGCGGGGACGGAATGGGTGCAGAGAAATTATGGGCAGAAGCACGGAGAGGCTACAGCAGAAGGCATGCGCGCCATGGGCAGCGTCATCTATTCCGCCTGGACGCTAAACAAGGTTGGTTTGCGCATGCTTTTCCGAGCGATCGCCGCCTCTATGGTCATCAACAGCGGCGGCAGCAGCAGCAGCAGCCGTTCCGGGTCCACCACTTCTTCCGACATTCGTCGCCTTTTTTCCTCGTCATCGTCCTCTTCATTTTCCAGCAAGTCGCCTATCACTCCGTCTCATCTCCAAGGGGTCGCTGACAGTACCTCCCGTTTGCAAGTGACTGCAGCTACGCCGCCGCCACTTCCCCCTTCGCCACCAGTCACATCGACTGCAGTTCCTTTTCGACAGCCAGTGCCGCCGCCACCACCACCACCACCTCCGTCTGCACCTGCCGCAGGTTCTCCATCTCCCTCGTTCCGTCTTTATAAACCGCGGCCGGCATCTACCATCACGGCATCCCCTCCCCCTCCCTTTTTGCCTCGACCACCTCCACGCCCTCATCCCCCATCATAACAACGCCACACGAACCGTTCTCCTGAATCCCTGATCAACTTACTAAGCGATGACGACCATACTTCTCAGGAAATGGCTGCATCTTGGGTGGTTTGGCTTGTGTGTTCGTTTACAGATGTGAGGGCGACAGCTGAATACGAACTAGGTTCCTACACACTTGCCGGTTCCCTTCAAACTCTCAAATGTTGATATCCCGTAACTCGATTCTCGATTGCCAATGCACCTCACTGTCTCTGTATGTACATTGGTGTTGATGTAACCTATCCATCCCTTCCCATCTCTTCAACAAACACCGCTCTTGGCAACACGTGTTGATGCTTTTTTGTTCATACGATATCAGCAGGCTTGATTTTTGACGGGCATTCTTGCCTTTTCAAAATTGACGGGTTTGGTGAAATATAGCAAGTTAGTTTTTTTTATTTTAAGGTACTTTGGAGAAATATAGCAAGTTTTTTATATTTTAATGTAATTTTTGACAAGCATTTAAAGATTTGCAAGTATTTGACGGGCAAAATGCATGGGCGTCACACCCGTCAAAAAAGGAACTATGGTTGCGCTCTCTCTCGTCCAATCATACATGCTTCATTTCATGCGGTGATCATGTCATACCTACTTTTATACCATAATGAAACCCTTTTCTCTCACAAGTAAAAGATATTGAGCTGGTTTCACGCATCTCTAATTTTATTTCTCAATGGTGATGAGTCTTGGTGTGAAATGGCATGTGAAAGTCTTGAAAACTTTTAGGGAGGCGTCTTGTTGATACCTAAATACGATTTCCTAAAAGCTAAATCTTGTTTTCGCATGTGCGTGCATGCTCACCCATGTGTGTGTATTAGGGTTATAAAATTGAGTTTTTATTTGAGAGGGTATTGAAATAACATCCCCTCACTTTCCACTATGGGAGTGGGTAGATTTGAACTTCATGTAGGGAGGAGTTGGTGCTACCACTAGGCGCGAGCCTATGAGACACTATAGGAGTGGGTGGATTTGAACCTAGCACCTTCACGTAGGCAGGGGTGGGTGGTGCTACTGCAAGGCTACTGCATCCTAGAAGGCATGAAGAGTCATCTTTGGAGGGCCTACACTCATGTTATCACATGGCTCTCTCAAGAAACCCTTTGTGTTCTCTTTTATGGTTTATTCTTGTGCCTACTCAAATCCTTGGATCTATGAAATGTTGCAAGTCTCCATAAGCTGTCTTCTGAGAGATTTGCCTCAATTCAAGCTCTAACTGGGCACGACTACGAGAGACATTGTCGTCTCTCACCCTCAATTTGCACTTACCAATTCGTGGCAAGAAATTGGTTGATGTTTTGAGCTTGCATGTAGCTATCGTAAGATTTGCTCTCTAAGCTTAGAACTTTGTATGATGCTTTTGAGCTTGCATGGGAGTATGCTTTCTTAAGAGTTCAGGTCTTTATGTCTACAAACTTTGTATGATTGAAGATATGTCTTTATACTCTTGTATAATATTTAATCCTTTTTTGAACATACAACAATGAAGCCCTCAATTTGCATAGTTTGCTACACATAGTTTACTACGTGTATTAATACACTTAAAAAACACTTATGAAAAAAACATGGCACAACACAAGATTACAATGTGTGCACTATCAATGAGCGAGAATGGTCGGCCACTCCCTCAAATATGCTTTATTATCTTGGGAGAATCTTTTACAACTTCACAAGCATTCATTGCTAGTTGTCAATGCATAATGTAATGAACATTATCAAACAAGTATGGTCGAAATCGAAAAACTTTAGCTGCAATGCCTACACAATATCTACTCGTCTCTAGCCAAGTATGGTTGGAGTCAAAAAACTTGAGCTCCAATGCCTACACAATCTCTCCCTCTACTCATCTCTAGCCATGCACCACAAGGCATGGTCCCCTGACTAGCCTAGACATTTCCCACCATGAAAGGGGTCTAGTGGTGGACTGCAGGACGTCTAAATATTTGGAAAGTACAAGCTTTGGGAATGGGGGATTATCGTGGGATACAAAGGATCACACTCCTAAAATATAGGAGAGTTGCTATTTTTAGCTTGACTCAGATACAAATTTCGCTCGCGTCATTGCATCTAGAATCGAGCAAATACCAAGAGTTTCCAAGTACCTATGATGAATGGGTTACGAGTTGGGATATTTTTGAAGGTAAAGATTATGGGAGGACCCATCTCTCTTAGATTGGGACATGTGGCAAGAAAGTGGATCACAATGTGACAATTGGCCTCACACTTGTTATTAGAAAATGGATCAAAGTGAGATAAGTGGCCTCACAGTTGTCACTTTAGCTATTGTGTGGCTCTCCACTTGTCATTATAGCCTTCTTTTGCCATTTTATCTTATGGGAGGCCCAAATCTTTAAATTGGATTCCTCTCTCTTCATTTGGATAGGCTCCCTCTTGCTGCACACTAGCCTCTTCATTTGGACAGGCTCCCTCTTGCTACACACTAGCCTCTTACCATGTTGGTTTCCCATATTCTTGTCAACTACTACTTTGGAGAGTTCTTACACTCCTTCACTCCCCTCTCAACAAAAGGTTTCTTGATTTTTTTAACCTCTTGATGGCTGCACTGTCCCTATGTATAGGCTGATTTATGGTCACTTTAATTGTCACTAGGGCCCCCTCTAACTTTGTAGTGATGCCCTGCATTTGAAGGTTTGATTATTATTGATATTGATCAAGACTACCATATATGCTATAAAGGTCTACGTTGTATGGCAGTGCATTATAGCCTAATGGCTATAATCTAGTAGGTATAGTTGGTGGTACATTAAGTGTAGTGGATGGTACAACAAGTGCAATGAGTGGTACAAGTACAATGGCTAGTGCAACAAGTATAATGGTTGGTATAACAAGTATAGTGGTTGGTGCAGCAAGTATAAGGGCTAGAATAACAGGTATAATGGTTGGCACACTAGGTACAATGGCTGGTGCAACAAGTACAATAGCTGCTATAACAAGTATAGTGGTTGGTGCAGTAAGTACAAGGGCTAGAATAGTAGGTACAATGGTTTTTGGTACAACAGGTATAATCCTCAAATCAATCCGTACAACCCTCTATTCAGCTAGTACAACATATGGGCCCTAGCAATAATTAAAGCAACACTATGGGCCCTAGTAATAATTAAAGCGACATTATGGGCCCTCAGTAACTATGCGTATCTGACATGTCTCTTAGTGACAGTATTTATGTCGATAAGGGACTCATGTGCCCCTCGCCCCACACCATTGCCTGCATCTCTCTCCGTCTCACACACAGACATGTACACACACTCACTGTCACAATCCTCTCTCACTCACATCCTCTCTCTCTCACACACATAAAATCAACTATATCTCTCTATTAACCCCCCCCCTCTCTCTCTCTCTCTCTCTCTCTCTCTCTCTCTCTCTCTCTCTCTCTCTCTCTTCCCCCTTAGTCTTGGGTAATCTAGGGGGAGGTGTTTACCTCATATAGTGGGGGGCGGGGGGAGGAGGGGTGGAGAGGAACATATACTAAGTGGGTAGGGGGTGCTCTTCTCCACTTAGTCTTGTCTACTCTAGGGGGAGGTATTTACCTCATATAGTGGGGGGCGGGGGGAGGAGGGGTGGAGAGGAACATATACTAAGTGGGTAGGGGGTGCTCTTCTCCACTTAGTCTTGTCTACTCTAGGGGGAGGTATTTACCTCATATAGTGGAGGGGGGGGGAGAGAGAGAGAGAGAGAGAGGAATATATACTAAGATCATAGGAGTTTTAAGTATTTATGTTTATGTATGGGTAGATGGTAAACAACTTGCAATGCTGTGGATGAATTGTTGATTATGCATAGCCTATGCATAATCAACTATGGAGCCACGGTCTAGGATGAATTATTGATTATGCATAGACTATGCATAGGAGTTTTACGTATTTATGTTTATGCATGGATAGAGTGTTGTTACACTTGAAGGAGCAGATATCCCAACAGTCTTTGCAAGTATATTACCTCAAATTGTATCTTATCTTCTTTTTTTTAAATTGTCTCGAATCGTATGTTATCTTTTTTTTTTGAAAAGGTTACCTTATAACAACATAAGATCAATAAACTTATTTATTTGTAGCGGTGGATCACCCCCTATGTAGGATGAATATAAATTTGCATTACAATGGGGTTTGGAAGCTCTCCTTGAAAGGGTGCAAGACGAAGGATGGATTATTATTTTTGGAGGCCATGCTTGGCAAAAAGGCATGGCAAGTAAATACATTCCTAAAATCGTAACCTCTTTGTTTCTCTAATAATATGCATGCTTCAAGAATGCAAAAGAGGATTCTATGCCTATGTGTTGCCTCTACTCTATAATTGTAGGTCGTCTTTGTTTTGGTTTAACACCCTACTACATATATATCCATTGAACTCAAATTTAGGAATTTTGGAAAATATGCACAATTTTGGGACAATTCTTTGTTAGATCCAATACGATGTTTACTGTGCGATATGCAAGATTTATTATTGGATGTTCTCAACAAGCATTTGAATAATGCGATATGATTTATGTACTATTGTACATTTGTAACAAGTATATATGATGTTGGTGGTGGGATGTAAATTTGCCTACACACACACACACACACATGCACACCAAGAATTAAGTTTGTTTATATCACATAGCCTCTAGTTGACCATCAAACATAGAAACTTTAACAAAGAAAGGATATTCAATGTAACTTTAAGTTGTAAGAAAGACTAGGTGATAGAATTAAAAAGATCACCATCCGTATTGAATCAAAATTCTTGAACAATGGGTGAACCATAAATCTAAAAGCTTAAGAAAGCCTTACAATTTGAATAATGATTGAACTATGAGTTTGGTAGCTTCATACAACATTGCTAAAGATTTTCGAAGCTAGTTGCCCATGTGCTAACAAATCATTCTTGCTCAACTGCACTGACGTGTGATGGTGCCTCACTTTCATGTTGATTCAATTGATTATGTTTGGCCTTGAGTATTATAGCCTTTGGAATCTTGATTTTCTTTGGAAGTCGTCCACCCTTGGGCTTCCATGCCCAAATGATGCAGCTAGTGTCTTCCCAGCGCTGAGGATCATTTTTGTTCTCTCGCCAATACTTGTTCCAGCAATCCTTATAAACCTCCACATCACTTGCATTCTTCTTCTTTGAAATTGGTGCCCAATATTGTATCTGAACTTGTAGATCTGAACTTGTAGGTAGTTTATCGAGTTGTTGTTTTGATCAACATCACTTGTTTTCACTCCTAACCATATTGGGTAATTTGCATCACAAGGTTGTACAAGCACAAAATCTCCTTTAGACACATCAAGAGTCGGGTTGAACTCTTCAGCAAGTCTATTGCGCATTGGACCACAATAATGGTCCTCATTTACATCAAACCTTTCATCTACATTGTAAGATTCCTCCCCCAACCCCTTTTTGATGTCTAGTATCTTCCCCTGTAATCAACCCTCTTCAGAAATATAAAGACCTTGTTTCTATTTGTTTTAGCCTAGAGAGAGAAAAATATTCTAGAGAGAGAATATTCAGATTTTGAATATTTTTGGATAGAAAAATATCTCTTATAATTTAGATGAGTTCCCCTGAAATAGAAATTCAAAAAGAATTTTTCAATGTGCAATTGGAATTAATTGGAAATAGGTATAAAGAACCTTAGTCTAAGGGTCTAGATTTTCAGAAATCTTTAGACTATGGTCCAATTAAGGTTCCTATGGGCCAATAGCATCAATCCATGTGTAGGGAAGAGATAAATCCAAATTTGTAAAAAAGAAGATACCCAAAAATGAGTAAATGCTCACATAAGGTGAAGAGTTGAAAATGTACAAGGTTTATTAGTAAAAAACTATGAGCAATATTAAAATGATGCCATTATGACACATATGTAAGGAAGGGGAATTCTTTAAAGGAGGTGCATATTTCACATAAGATGAAGAGTTGAAAATGTACAAGGTTTATTAGTAAAAAACTATGAGCAATATTAAAATGATGCCATTATGACACATATGTAAGGAAGGGGAATTCTTTAAAGGAGGTGCATATTTCACATAAGATGAAGAGTTGAAAATGTACAAGGTTTATTAGTAAAAAACTATGAGCAATATTAAAATGATTCCATTATGACACATATGTAAGGAAGGGGAATTCTTTAAAGGAGGTGCATATTTCACATAAGATGAAGAGTTGAAAATGTACAAGGTTTATTAGTAAAAAAAAACTATGAGCAATATTAAAATGATTCCATTATGACACATATGTAAGGAAGGGGAGTTCTTTAAAGGAGGTGCATATTTCACATGCTTGAATGAGTTTTAAACTCATAAAAATTGAGATATTTCATCTCTCCTCTCTCCTCATTCAAGTCTAGTTCCAAAAAGTTAGCTTAACTGACCGAAAAATGGTCAAATATTGACCAAACTGATTTAGAAAATTCTAGAATCAGTTTGTTTGGTTAGGAGCTCAATTTTTCCTATAAATAGAAGCCTCCCCCTTGTTGAAAAATAGTTAGTGTTTATGCATCGTTACTCTACTCCACCTAAGCCAAGAACTGTGAATTCATTTAATAATTCACTAGTTTTTGGAGCTTCCCTCTTTCTTCAATCCCCATTAGTGGCTCCATCAACATACTTAACCAATTGATTGGTTGGGGGCCTCTACCGTGAACAAAGAATCAAGCAAGTTGTAAGGTAATTAGTGAATATTGATCTTTCTATAATTTCTCAATGTTTCTCTCTTCTCAACCCCTCTCAAGCTTGAGAAGTTTAATTGGTATGGTTTTTTTTTAAATACTATTGAAGTTTGAATAGTAGTGAAGAGTTACATAAGTTAATAAATGCTATTGAAGTTAATTTTCATTTATGTTTAAATTCTAATGATTTTTATGTAAATTCTCTCTCTCACTCAAGAAATGGTCATACTCATGACCCGTTCTCAATCCAAATCAAGCTTTTCATAAAGCTTTTCCTTAACCCAAGATTAAGCTATGCTTGAGGCCAATTTAATGGCTTTTTTCTATGCTTTTAGTTTATGCATATTGATGATTCAATCCACTATAGATTAATGATCCAATTAGTGATCATTTTAATTATTTCCTTAATGATAAGCTTTATCCCTTAGAAAAAATTGAGATTTATCAGTCATAGCAGCGGAGCTATGGCAAAATTTTTATAAAAATTATGCATAAAATAATTTCATTCAAAGCATAAAAAGAGGACTTCCTACCATATTCTAGGAATTATCATCCTAGATTAATTGAAAGAATTTCATTATAATCATGGAGAAATTGAATTTTAATATCATGCATAAAGGATAATTTTTTTATATCAAAAGTGTTACTTTTATCATTTTTAATTTCATGCATAGAAGTATGCATAAAGGAAAAAATTTTATATCAAAAGTGTTACTTTTATCATTTTTTAATTTTTCATGCATAGAAGTATGCATAAAGGAAAATTTTTATATCAAAAGTGATACTTTTATCATTTTTAATTTTCATGCATAGAAGTATGCATAAAGGATAATTTTTTTTATATTAAAAGTGTTATTTTTATCATTTTTAATTTTCATGCATAGAAGGATGCATAAAGGAAAAAAATTTTATATCAAAAGTGTTACTTTTATCGTTTTTAATTTTCATGCATAGAAGTATGCATAAAGGATAATTTTTTTTATATCAAAAGTGTTACTTTTATCATATTGGATTTCATGCATAGAGGTATGCATAAAAGTTGAATATTTTATTATAAAAGTGTTACTTTTAGCATAATTGAATTTCATGCATAGAGGTATGCATAAAAGATATGGGAAGTGATAAGATATGATAAGATGCATGTGGATGTGGATGTGGATGTATGAATGTGGATGTATGGATGTGAATGTGGATGTGGATGTGGATGTATGAATGTGGATGTATGGATGTGGATGTGGATGTATGAATGTGGATGTATGGATGTGAATGTGGATGTGGATGTGGATGTATGAATGTGGATGTATGGATGCATGAATGTGGATGTATGGATGTGATTGAGGATATAGATGTGGATGTATGGATGTGAATGTGCATGTAGATATGGATGTATATATGTGAATGGGAATGTGGATGTGGATGTATGTATGCATGTGGATGTGGATATGGATGTGTATGTATGAATGTGGATATGGGATGTGGATGTATAAATGAGGATGTGAAAATGGAGATAAGCATGTAGATGTGGATGCATGAATGTGGATGTATGGATGTGAATGAGGATATAGATGTGGATGTATGGATGTGAATGTGCATGTAGATATGGATGTATAGATGTGAATGAGAATGTGGATGTGGATGTGGATGTATGTATGTATGTATGTGGATGTGGATGTATGAATGAGGACGTGATAATGAATGTATGCATGTGGATGTGGATATGGATGTGTATGTATGAATGCGGATATGGATGTGGATATGGATGTGTATGTATGAATGTGGATATAGGATGTGGATGTATAAATGAGGATGTGAAAATGGAGATAAGCATGTAGATGTGGATGTATGGATGTGAATGTGGATGTGGATGTATGGATGTGGATATGGATGTGAATATATGATATGTGATGTGAAGGAATCTGAAGTGAAGAGATGGAAAATGATATGATTGGATGAGTACACATATAAATGAAATGTGGAATAAGTAATGTGGATTGCATGAGGGATAATGTGGAAAAATGAGAGTTAATATAGAAATTGTATTTGTAAACTGTTTGTAAATGCTGTTTGTAAATGACTGTTTTATGTCAAGAATGCTGGGAAAGCATTTTGACCGTCTTGTGATTAAGGTCGTGGAGACCTAACTGATAAAGTTGCAACTGCTGACGGAGAGTCAATGGAGGACGTCTCGCGTAGCAAGGTCGGCCGAGGTCTTGACCAGCCTCGGTTCGATTAAAATGGTGAGCTTCCGGTACGGTGGATGAGGGACCAAGGAAGCGGCCTATGAGTGAAGCGCTAGGTCACCTGCGAAGGATCCTAGAGGGTGCTGACCATACGGTGCTCGGGCTCTGGGTCGCCCAGGATACCCACGCATGCGTCGAGGAAGATATTGGAACAAGGAGTAAGAGTTATTTTCTGGAACCGGGCATGGATCTGGTTGACTGACCTTGCTGGTCCTCAACGGATGAGTCCATGGCTCTTTTATATGGATCTGTTGGTTGATCTTGCTGATCTTCAACGAGAGTCCATCTTGATAAGTGATTATATTGTTGAGTATTATGGGCTAGGAACTATTGAAACAGTCCCTGTGTGGACAGGTGGTGAGCGTTCTAGTTGCCAATGATGCCATAGATACTCTGATGAAGGAATGATGGGAAATTATGAATCAATTGGATAATTTGGGAGATTGTGATCAGTGGTACTATGGTTTCATTAAAGGATTGTTTTAAAGTTAGCTGATGCTAAGAAAAAGGCAATTTTCATATTGGGTGTGTAAGTGGTGTGGCTAGTTTTATGTTTGCATGAAATTCCGGCTAGGGGGCCTTGGAACTCTTTTCCTTGGTACCCGGGACAAAACCTAACCAAATTCCAAATTGGATCCCATCACTACAGTGGTTGGGCGGTTGGCTAACCCATGGGATCGGATGGGGTTAGGCTGGACTGATGGATCCGTAAATCGAGACTCAATTTCTGTTATTACGATAGATAAAGTAAACCCCGGATAGTAATTGTTCTATGGATAGGAATCAACGGCTGTGCCTCCTTGGTGGGGAAAAAAGCGTTGATCCCAATGATCCAAGTGCAAGTTTCTTCCTTGATCTGACCAAGTATCTTTATAGATGCAGTCGGATCTGTTTGATCAGTAAGGGTTTTGACTACGTTAGAGTAAAAATTATCCTGGTGGAATCGCCCGTGCTTTCCAGATAAGGGAAGTTTTTCCGGGTCTGGTTTTGGAAAAAACCGACGGATTAGTCTTTTGTCCGGATATCCGTGGACGAGGCCCCGAGTGTGGGACCCTGCCTCGCGCAAGAAGTCCTACTTCCGCTGCTAGTACCCCGAATCCGTTGCGCGGTGGGAACAGGGATCTCACAGTTGGTATCAGAGCCAATTGGTTAATAAAGATCAACTGAGAAGACAAATATGTCAAAAATTTATGTAGAAACACAAAAAGGTTGTAATTGTGTGATATAATTCATACAATTTGATATTCAAACTGAAATTCGTAATTTGGTAATTGGGTCTTCAGATAGAAGTACCGCAATTATATAGAATCCCTGACTTGCTTGAGGCCTAGACATGATGGTATTTACCTTATAATTCCAAGAGCCACGACTACCCGTATATACCGAGAGTATACTGCAGCTCTTTACTGACAGTATATACGAGTAAATCTAAGACTTGAAATTATAAGCGTTAATGCTATCCAGATGATGAATTCGAATGTGGTTGATATGATTTTTAATTCTGTTTGAGAATTGATGAATTGAATTGGATTCTGATTGAAAATTCTGATTGAAAAATGATGATTTCTGAAATTAGTTGAAATATAAAAATCTGAACAAAACCACAATGAGGATGAATGGGACGAGTCCCAGTGATGATATTCATAACTGGAATGATGATAATGAATTCAGCAAATCACTATGAGATTAGTGGGTTGTGCTGTCAAATTGTTACTGTTAACACTTGATCAGTAGATCAAGTTAAGGGATGACAAATTGAGAACTTGCTTGACTGAAATTCCCGTGGAGGAATGTTCAGAAGGAAATTTTTCGGTCTAATGGACCATTATCATGTTAAAGATATGAATGATATGATCTGAATATTAATGATGAGTTCTATATAAGGGATATTTATCCCAGTGTTCTGTTGGGTTGACCAGAATATAAGGAACCCCAAAATAAAATTGGATGTTAAGAAAAAGAGTTGTCCTCTACCTTGCGAGATGAGGACATCTCGCACTTTTTAAGTGGGGTAGAATGTAAGATTCCTCCCCAGCCTTCGAGGTATACAGGAGTAAGAATCTCCCTTTCTGATCTTATAATTATTCCCTCTCTAAAATAAAAGAAAGTTCTGTTTAACAAAGGAAGACCCTTTTCCTAGAATACTTCTCAAGAGTCCCACCTGTTTTAAGGATTCAGAACATTGAGTTCAGAAGTGAGAATCGATGTTTTGGATATCAAGGTTTTGGTCTTCATTCGAGTACGGCCCAAAAGAAGTTCTTTATCTCTTGGGGAGTATATGAAGTTATCCCCCAGATATTGTGAGCCTTATATCTGAATTCAATGAAAGTAGGTGACTTAGCCTACAAGCTTCTTTTATCTCTTCATCTCAAAATTCTTAATGCCTTCTATAGAAAAATGTGTCAAACCCAAATCATGGAAAGACGGTAAAACTTCAGTGGCAAGTTACCGTTGGCTTCTAAGTTACGCTAGCTCCTTCCTTTATATAAGTCGTAACTTTTACTTGTCGCTCATAGTAATCTTACTTCCATCGATCTCCTTTTTTTCTTAATCTCCTTCATGGCTTGGCAACAAGAACTAGTTTTATCCATAATGATTCCTCACCTTCAAGACGCAAGTGAATCTGTGAAGAAGGATTTTATAGAGCAGTATGAGCGCTCACTTTTCCCTCACTTGGGAACTTCTGTAGCGCAAACCAAATGGCGGACCTATCAAAACATAACTAGGGTAACACCCTGGGGTCAGCAGCACTTTCGTAACAATGTCCGCTTGGCCATGGTTATTGAAGCTTTGGGTTTGGGTCCCCGATACTACTGCGTCATGAGATCAAGGCATCCTGGGTTTTCTGAGCGGGTCTTCTTACTGGCGTGTTTTCTTCCTCATGAGAAGATATGCCTTTACCCCGTTTTTGGCTTGCCTCTCAGAGGTCCTTTTGTTAGAACACCTCATACCACTGAGATAGGCGCAGCAATAACCCACAGAATCATTCCCATAGATGAGTTACCTTATACTTGTGCAGCTTGTGAGGACTGCTTTTGTGATCATATGATGGACGGGCTTATGGAAGTGTAAAGAGTTCTTCTATCTTTACTGTATAAGTTCCGAGAATGAATAAAGTTTAAATCTTGTTCTTATTTTGAATCTTGCTCTCTTTAAGACGTTTCTTGGTGGTTAATCTTGATTAAAATTTTTCTCTAAGTCTCATATTCGTGAATCTTGCGAAATTATCACAAGTTGCGAGATGAGGACATCTCGCGTTTTTTAAGTGGGGTAGAATGTAAGATTCCTCCCCCAACCCCTTTTTGATGTCTAGTATCTTCCCCTGTAATCAACCCTCTTCAGAAATATAAAGACCTTGTTTCTATCTGTTTTAGCCTAGAGAGAGAAAAATATTCTAGAGAGAGAATATTCAGATTTTGAATATTTTTGGATAGAAAAATATCTCTTATAATTCAGATGAGTTCCCCTGAAATAGAAATTCAAAAAGAATTTTTCAATGTGCAATTGGAATTAATTGGAAATAGGTATAAAGAACCTTAGTCTAAGGGTCTAGATTTTCAGAAATCTTTAGACTATGGTCCAATTAAGGTTCCTATGGGCCAATAGCATCAATCCATGTGTAGGGAAGAGATAAATCCAAATTTGTAAAAAAGAAGATACCCAAAAATGAGTAAATGCTCACATAAGGTGAAGAGTTGAAAATGTACAAGGTTTATTAGTAAAAAACTATGAGCAATATTAAAATGATGCCATTATGACACATATGTAAGGAAGGGGAATTCTTTAAAGGAGGTGCATATTTCACATAAGATGAAGAGTTGAAAATGTACAAGGTTTATTAGTAAAAAACTATGAGCAATATTAAAATGATGCCATTATGACACATATGTAAGGAAGGGGAATTCTTTAAAGGAGGTGCATATTTCACATAAGATGAAGAGTTGAAAATGTACAAGGTTTATTAGTAAAAAACTATGAGCAATATTAAAATGATTCCATTATGACACATATGTAAGGAAGGGGAATTCTTTAAAGGAGGTGCATATTTCACATAAGATGAAGAGTTGAAAATGTACAAGGTTTATTAGTAAAAAAAAACTATGAGCAATATTAAAATGATTCCATTATGACACATATGTAAGGAAGGGGAGTTCTTTAAAGGAGGTGCATATTTCACATGCTTGAATGAGTTTTAAACTCATAAAAATTGAGATATTTCATCTCTCCTCTCTCCTCATTCAAGTCTAGTTCCAAAAAGTTAGCTTAACTGACCGAAAAATGGTCAAATATTGACCAAACTGATTTAGAAAATTCTAGAATCAGTTTGTTTGGTTAGGAGCTCAATTTTTCCTATAAATAGAAGCCTCCCCCTTGTTGAAAAATAGTTAGTGTTTATGCATCGTTACTCTACTCCACCTAAGCCAAGAACTGTGAATTCATTTAATAATTCACTAGTTTTTGGAGCTTCCCTCTTTCTTCAATCCCCATTAGTGGCTCCATCAACATACTTAACCAATTGATTGGTTGGGGGCCTCTACCGTGAACAAAGAATCAAGCAAGTTGTAAGGTAATTAGTGAATATTGATCTTTCTATAATTTCTCAATGTTTCTCTCTTCTCAACCCCTCTCAAGCTTGAGAAGTTTAATTGGTATGGTTTTTTTTTAAATACTATTGAAGTTTGAATAGTAGTGAAGAGTTACATAAGTTAATAAATGCTATTGAAGTTAATTTTCATTTATGTTTAAATTCTAATGATTTTTATGTAAATTCTCTCTCTCACTCAAGAAATGATCATACTCATGACCCGTTCTCAATCCAAATCAAGCTTTTCATAAAGCTTTTCCTTAACCCAAGATTAAGCTATGCTTGAGGCCAATTTAATGGCTTTTTTCTATGCTTTTAGTTTATGCATATTGATGATTCAATCCACTATAGATTAATGATCCAATTAGTGATCATTTTAATTATTTCCTTAATGATAAGCTTTATCCCTTAGAAAAAATTGAGATTTATCAGTCATAGCAGCGGAGCTATGGCAAAATTTTTATAAAAATTATGCATAAAATAATTTCATTCAAAGCATAAAAAGAGGACTTCCTACCATATTCTAGGAATTATCATCCTAGATTAATTGAAAGAATTTCATTATAATCATGGAGAAATTGAATTTTAATATCATGCATAAAGGATAATTTTTTTATATCAAAAGTGTTACTTTTATCATTTTTAATTTCATGCATAGAAGTATGCATAAAGGAAAAAATTTTATATCAAAAGTGTTACTTTTATCATTTTTTAATTTTTCATGCATAGAAGTATGCATAAAGGAAAATTTTTATATCAAAAGTGATACTTTTATCATTTTTAATTTTCATGCATAGAAGTATGCATAAAGGATAATTTTTTTTATATTAAAAGTGTTATTTTTATCATTTTTAATTTTCATGCATAGAAGGATGCATAAAGGAAAAAAATTTTATATCAAAAGTGTTACTTTTATCATTTTTAATTTTCATGCATAGAAGTATGCATAAAGGATAATTTTTTTTATATCAAAAGTGTTACTTTTATCATATTGGATTTCATGCATAGAGGTATGCATAAAAGTTGAATATTTTATTATAAAAGTGTTACTTTTAGCATAATTGAATTTCATGCATAGAGGTATGCATAAAAGATATGGGAAGTGATAAGATATGATAAGATGCATGTGGATGTGGATGTGGATGTATGAATGTGGATGTATGGATGTGAATGTGGATGTGGATGTGGATGTATGAATGTGGATGTATGGATGTGGATGTGGATGTATGAATGTGGATGTATGGATGTGAATGTGGATGTGGATGTGGATGTATGAATGTGGATGTATGGATGCATGAATGTGGATGTATGGATGTGAATGAGGATATAGATGTGGATGTATGGATGTGAATGTGCATGTAGATATGGATGTATATATGTGAATGGGAATGTGGATGTGGATGTATGTATGCATGTGGATGTGGATATGGATGTGTATGTATGAATGTGGATATGGGATGTGGATGTATAAATGAGGATGTGAAAATGGAGATAAGCATGTAGATGTGGATGCATGAATGTGGATGTATGGATGTGAATGAGGATATAGATGTGGATGTATGGATGTGAATGTGCATGTAGATATGGATGTATAGATGTGAATGAGAATGTGGATGTGGATGTGGATGTATGTATGTATGTATGTGGATGTGGATGTATGAATGAGGACGTGATAATGAATGTATGCATGTGGATGTGGATATGGATGTGTATGTATGAATGCGGATATGGATGTGGATATGGATGTGTATGTATGAATGTGGATATGGGATGTGGATGTATAAATGAGGATGTGAAAATGGAGATAAGCATGTAGATGTGGATGTATGGATGTGAATGTGGATGTGGATGTGGATGTATGGATGTGGATATGGATGTGAATATATGATATGTGATGTGAAGGAATCTGAAGTGAAGAGATGGAAAATGATATGATTGGATGAGTACACATATAAATGAAATGTGGAATAAGTAATGTGGATTGCATGAGGGATAATGTGGAAAAATGAGAGTTAATATAGAAATTGTATTTGTAAACTGTTTGTAAATGCTGTTTGTAAATGGCTGTTTTATGTCAAGAATGCTGGGAAAGCATTTTGACCGTCTTGTGATTAAGGTCGTGGAGACCTAACTGATAAAGTTGCAACTGCTGACGGAGAGTCAATGGAGGACGTCTCGCGTAGCAAGGTCGGCCGAGGTCTTGACCAGCCTCGGTTCGATTAAAATGGTGAGCTTCCGGTACGGTGGATGAGGGACCAAGGAAGCGGCCTATGAGTGAAGCGCTAGGTCACCTGCGAAGGATCCTAGAGGGTGCTGACCATACGGTGCTCGGGCTCTGGGTCGCCCAGGATACCCACGCATGCGTCGAGGAAGATATTGGAACAAGGAGTAAGAGTTGTTTTCTTGAACCGGGCATGGATCTGGTTGACTGACCTTGCTGGTCCTCAACGGATGAGTCCATGGCTCTTTTATATGGATCTGTTGGTTGATCTTGCTGATCTTCAACGAGAGTCCATCTTGATAAGTGATTATATTGTTGAGTATTATGGGCTAGGAACTATTGAAACAGCCCCTGTGTGGACAGGTGGTGAGCGTTCTAGTTGCCAATGATGCCATAGATACTCTGATGAAGGAATGATGGGAAATTATGAATCAACTGGATAATTTGGGAGATTGTGATCAGTGGTACTATGGTTTCATTAAAGGATTGTTTTAAAGTTAGCTGATGCTAAGAAAAAGGCAATTTTCATATTGGGTGTGTAAGTGGTGTGGCTAGTTTTATGTTTGCATGAAATTCCGGCTAGGGGGCCTTGGAACTCTTTTCCTTGGTACCCGGGACAAAACCTAACCAAATTCCAAATTGGATCCCATCACTACAGTGGTTGGGCGGTTGGCTAACCCATGGGATCGGATGGGGTTAGGCTGGACTGATGGATCCGTAAATCGAGACTCAATTTCTGTTATTACGATAGATAAAGTAAACCCCGGATAGTAATTGTTCTATGGATAGGAATCAACGGCTGTGCCTCCTTGGTGGGGAAAAAAGCGTTGATCCCAATGATCCAAGTGCAAGTTTCTTCCTTGATCTGACCAAGTATCTTTATAGATGCAGTCGGATCTGTTTGATCAGTAAGGGTTTTGACTACGTTAGAGTAAAAATTATCCTGGTGGAATCGCCCGTGCTTTCCAGATAAGGGAAGTTTTTTCGGGTCTGGTTTTGGAAAAAACCGACGGATTAGTCTTTTGTCCGGATATCCGTGGACGAGGCCCCGAGTGTGGGACCCTGCCTCGCGCAAGAAGTCCTACTTCCGCTGCTAGTACCCCGAATCCGTTGCGCGGTGGGAACAGGGATCTCACATACATCATCCTCCACTTGAAGGTTAAGAGGCTCAGCTTTTTCGCATACACTCCTTGGCCAAAAGTCATGAAATCCAATGTCTTCCCTTGCACTAGGAGTTTGCATGTTTAGCATAAGAATCTCCCAATAAGCAAGGACCGGATTGATCCACTTAGCATAATCACTTTGGTCTCCTTTCTCTTGCAAGTGCTCTTTCCACCAATTGACATGTTTTTTTAAGCCCTCCACAACCTTCTCATTTTCCTTAACATACTCAAAGGGTGGCAATACTTTTGGAAAACCTTCAGGAAGCTTGGGTCCTCCCTGGTCATTTCTCTTCCATAACTCTATACCGCTTTCTGGTAACCAATCAACATTTTTGGGGTGTACTTTATATTGCATCAAAGGTATTCCATCACTCATATAAAACTTGAATTGCAATGGCTTTGAATGTCCAATCAAGCTATCGGCTCCATCATGTTAGCATCCCTTGACAAAGCCTTTGAAGTCTGCCACCTTTTGTAGGCGAAAGGGTGCTAGATGCATGCTAACACACTCATTAAAGATCTTCATCAAATGTGGAAATGTGAAAATGGTTTGTTTCCTCAACTTCTCAAAGAAGCGACTAAACAATGCATCAATATCTTCATGAGTATGACCAACCATAAGAAAACCAAGCTACACCATGTCAAACACTCCTCGTGCAACCAATAGGGATAGATAGCAAAAACATAACGATTCTTATTTTCAGAACCACAATTGTCAAGTTGCAACAACGTCCTTGGCAATATCTTGAAAAATGTCCTTGAATTTGATGGCATTAAACTTGAGGCATTGACATTGCCCCTATCCTGCACATGTGTGTTAGTATGAAAGACTGACTGCATATGTGAAGAACAATTTCCCCCTCTGTATCCACATTTGTTTCTACATGTGTCTACATCTGCATCCTCAATGCTCTGCTTGCAATATGCGTTTCTCTCCTTTAGCACTTCCATATGAAAGACTGACTGCATATGTGAAGAACAATTTCCCCTTGTATCCACATTTGTTTCTACATGTGTCTTTGCATCTGCATCCTCAATGCTCTGCTTGCAATATGCGTTTCTCTCCTTTAGCACTTCCATATGTGAAAGACTGACTACATATGTGAAGAACAATTTTCCTCTGTATCCACATTTGTTTCTACATGTGTCTCTGCATTTGCATCCTCAATGCTCTACTTGCAATATGCGTTTCTCTCCTTTGGCACTTCCATATGCTGATACAGGGCCAAAACACAATCAAAAAGATCTGTTCGTGGTTCTGCATCTGAGTTTTGTGAGCTCAAGTCACCATACATGTGTTGCTCTCCTCTTTCTAATTTTCTTAAACATTTTGAGAGAGATGAAATTGTGAAGTTGGGATCACTTGGCCATAACCCCAAGGCAAAGTGACCATAAGCTGTTTGTCCATGTCCACCATGAGTGAGCATTCCTGTTAAGGATACTGGAAGCCTCTCAACCCCATTGAGAGATTTAGGAACTGGTTTAATTTGTGGTATGGCAGTCTTGCTCTGGTCCATCTTATCATGTATAATACACAAATACATGTTTGGGTTCATTTCGGAATAGCTCCTCCAAGCATAGTATAGATTTCTACAACTCATTTGCTGCAACATGTGTGCCCTTCTTTGTGCCATGTATCTGGCACGCTTCTCTTGATTTTTTGTTGATTCCAACTTAACCTTGATTGCCATACAAATGTCGCATTTTGAGAAGGTGCTGGTTTTTGATAAACTAACTGTCTTGAGCTCTGTGTTCCACAATCTTGAGAATGATGGTTGTGATAGTGGCCGATATTCGAATGAGACAAGTGTGTCATTCACTTCACGCAATGTGTCCACCTGGATCCTCTTGCATTTCAAACAGGTTCTTTTCCTCCTGCAATCGACACGTCTGCGTTGGTTCCGACCTCTGTTTCCTACAAAACCATCACGCCAGACTTCAAGCATCCGTCACGTCTGTGCGACATCGAAGACTTTCATGCGCCCATCTGTGTTCCCTCATCTAATTGAATACTTTACGCAACAGGTAAGTCCTTCTTTAATTGATTGTCTATATCAATATAAACGCTTACTTGATTACACACGCTAAGTGTGCCATTTGTCAATCGTTTGCTCGTCGTAGATTGTTTGCACTTCTTCCTGCTCTCTTTTGTATCTTCACCGTTATATCGAGAACCTATAAAATTGATCTTTGTGCACATTATATAATCTAAATGACAAGGGTTCCCTATATAAACATGGTATATGTGTCATATATCTGAGTGCATAACTTGGATATAGACTCCACCTTAAGTTTGAGCCTCCCCCCATTCGCCCCCTACATAGAACTTATGTGTTAACGCTCGACCTAGATTGAGTCTTTGTCCTCCATGTTAGTGCACCCCGGCGCCTTAAGGCTCGAACTTGAGTTTGAGCCTTTTCTCTCCATGCTAGTGCACCCCGGCCTTAAGGCTCAAACTTGAGTTTGAACCTTTGCTCCTTTACTCTCCATGCTAGTGCACCCCGGCGTTTGAGCCTTTGCTCCTTTGCTCTCCATGCTAGTGCATCCCAGCCTTAACGCTCGAACTTCAGATTGAGTCTTCGTTCTCCATGCTAGTGCACCCCGGCCTTAAGGCTCGAACTTGAGTTTGAGCCTTTGCTCTCCATGCTAGTGCACCCCGGTCTTAAGGCTCGAACTTGAGTTTGAGCCTTTGTTCTCCATACTAGTGCACCCCGGCCTTAAGGCTCGAACTTCAGATTGAGCCTTTGTTCTCCATGCTAGTGTACCCCGGCCTTAAGGCTCGACGAACTTGAGTTGAAGCCTTTGCTCTCTCGTTCGATGCTAGTGTACACCAGCCTTAAGGCTCGAACTTCAGATTGAACCTCCCCTACATGGAACTTATGTGTTAAGGCTCATTCTCCATGCTTAACTTTACATGAAACTTGGCCTTAAGGCTCCAACTTGAGTCCGAGCCTTGCCTATCTATGCTAGCGTATCCCTAGCATATGAGTGCACAACTTGGATCTAGGCTCCAGCTTAAGTTTGAGCCTCTCCTACATAAAACTTGGCCTAAAGGCTCGAACTTGAGCTTGAGCCTTGTCTCTATATGCTGGTGTACCCCTGTCATATGAGTGCACAACTTGGATCTAGGCTCTAGCTTAAGTTTGGGTTTCCCCTATATGGAACTTGGCCTTAAGGCTCCAATATACTAGTGTACCCCTGGCATATGAGTGCACAACTTGGATCTAGACTCCAGCCTTAAGTTCAATCCTCCCATACATGGAACTTCGCCTTAAGGCTCAAACTTGAGTTTGAGCCTTGCCTCTCTATGCTAGCATACCCCTAGCATATGAGTGCACAACCAAGATCTAGGCTCCAGCTTAAGTCAAGATTTTGTATGGATTAAGTAAATGCAAGTGAGGCCCCCGCTATTCAAGAAAACTAAGTGAAGCATCAATAATTGTAGCATGCATTAAGTTTCTTAAGTTTGATAGGTTTTGATTTGATATGTAGCATTTAAATCCATTTTTTTCTAAGGTTTTGAAACTTTTTTTGTGCTTCATAGGAATGGAAGCTAGCAGAGCGCCCGCTACCTCGCAACCACATGGTGCACCAATCTTTACTCTGGATGCTCTCGAAACAACAACTCAAGCTAAAAGTGTCACTCTAGAATTAAGGTGGATAAAACCTTCGAATTGAGTAACCAAGGAGGAGTAAAATGGTTTGTGAATAGCTACGATGCTAGTGCAAACTTCAAAGGACTCCTCCATTTGTTTCTGTGCCTCAAGGTAATACATCATATGGAGATATGGGGATTGTGGTAGGCGCTAAGGATGATGTCGATGCAAGAGCAAACCCATGCTTCACATGCAATGTATTGCTAGAAGGAGAAACTATAAAAGCAAATAAGTTTTGCTTATCATTGGACACTTTTCACCCAACAGACATGACTAGCAGTAAACTAGGAAAGGACAATTCTATTGTAAAGCTAGGATTGAAGATCATTGACTTTTCCAATCAAGAAGACTCAGGGGTGGATAATGTGGAGGACCTGGTGAAAGCGGTGAGGCATGCAAAGAAGGCTTTGGATTCACGAAAAAAGTCTATACCTGAAAAGGAGACAACAACCACTCAAGTTAGGAAAATTGTGGAGAAAAAAGGCAGGGCCATAGTGAAGAGTGCACTTGAGGCATCTAGAAATGCTGGTGCAACTTCTTCAAAACATAAAAAGGAGGGTGACAAAACAAAAGTCCTTGATGTAAGCACAATAGCAGCTGAAGACATGGTAGGCTCTCAGGTGCAAGAAGAGGAGCAGGCACTTACAAAGAAGAGAAAGGAAAAGCACTCTACAAAGGTTTAAGAAATCTCTTCAAAGAGGCAAAGGACAAAACCAGCAAGTGGTTCAAAGGAGATAGATGCGTCTGATGACGAGCTAATGGAGGTTGAGACTCCAAACAAGGGCAGAAAAGCAATGATCTCATTAGAAATAAAGAAGGGATATTATCCCTTTGGTCTAAATGAGGTCTTGAGCATTGATGTGATGATATGTTATCCTGCTCCTTCAAACTATGTGTATAGAAGGTTAAATAAGGATTGGGTTCGTATTTTGACCCAAGACTTTATTGAGGACCCAAAGCAAGAGGAGATACTTGCAATTTTGATGCCCTGTAATCGTGCTACGAAACAACCCCTTGATAAACTGGCAAAAGAAGATATTCATAAACTTGAATATTGGATTATCTCTGGTCAACACTCCATTAGTGCTGCAAAAAGCTTGCAGGCTCTAAGTATGGCTAAAGTGACCCCTCAACTGTGTCAGCAATTTAGGTTCAGGAGATCAAAGATAATTGTAAATTACCCGCCCAAGATTTCTCGTGACATTTCCAAGGATGCAAATTTATTTGTTGCAAAGTCAATGCAAAAGAAGCCATTCCTCGATCAACTTCTACAAGCTCGAGCACAATGGCATGCAAACGGTCGTCCTAGTAAACCTTTGCCTGGTGTCAATCAACCCAAGATGGACGAGTCTTGGAAGGTACTCTTTTGATTCTTTGGTAAATCATAGACAAACATTACTTCTTCTTTACTTTTCATAATATCTTTTACGGATCTATAGTTTCAAGTGTAGCAGTAGCATAAAAAAGATGCATGTGAGGCTTCTTCTCAAACTGCATAAACTTAATAGTTTGGTTTGAAATTGAACTTCAAGCCTCACCTCTCTGTGATGGTGTAGCACTTGCATATCTAATTGTGGCTCGAACTTAAGTTGGAGCCTCACTTGCAAGTGCTATATTTGCATACGAAGGTGACGCTCAAACCTAAGATCGAGCATCACCATTATATACTAGTTTAGCACTGGCAAGTGAGGCTCAAACTCAAGTTTGAGCATAATCTCCAAATGATTGAAAACCCATAGATACATGATTCCTCCTAATATTTTGTGATGTCTATAGTAAGGGGGCTAACTTCTTACTTTGCAACTTTGCAGGCCTTTGTGGAGACAACGGAGCACACACTACATAAGAATTTTGTCAAAAATGATTCACTTGCTTCTATGTGATGATGATGCATGGCAGAATTGGGTTAAGATCATGAGGCTATATGCAAAAGGCTTGCTACCAAAACTAAAGGTCTTGATCAAAATCCCAAACTTCCAACTTTGAAGAGTGGGCAAATTCAGCAGGCACCAGGAACAGTCACGCTAGGCCCAACGTTGTTTAGGTGCATTTTAGGCCTTCAAAAGAGTGAAGTTTTGGACATTCAAACGACACTTCTTGACAATAGAATATTTCTTAAGAAGGGAAAGCAAACCCATCAAAGAATGGATATGGAGGAGATGGCTTGTAAGCTAAAAACAGATCGAGTGCTCAAACATGCAATAACCGCCTTCTATTTTGATTTGACAAGGGAAAAGATGACTTGGGAATAGGTGTGTGAGACATATAATCTAGGGGAGTATGAGTATAATCAATTGAGGAGCTACAGCCAGTCCTTTGTTAGGGACGCTCTCAATCATTCAAAAAAAAATCCTTCACTTCCAAAAAGTGTAGTAACTTTACTGAATCACCTATATAGAGCATCTATGGGTATTGTATCTCAACAAGAGTCTATTTCTTGGACAATTAGGGGGGTGGATTTTGATATGAAAAAGATTATAGCCTTCTGTAGTGAAGAGCATGTACCATGTCAACTGGCAATCATGGACCTACATGGTACAAAGGAGCAGCTCTCGTCAGAATTTTTCTCCAAGTTGGCACTTGCTTTGAACACATTAAACTCACAATATGAATATATTCTTGTGTTCTTTGTTGATTTCATCACCATTGGAATGCTTATCGAAGGGATTTCTAGCCAGTCAACAAAGGTGCACTATGAATTTGGCGTGATCCACACACAAAAAGATGATGCCTGGACATCTGGAACAGTTGAGATTGCAACTGTTATTCTTTTCATCAGCAAGGTTGAAAAGTTTGAGGCCATTGATAAGGTTCTCACAAAAAATGTATTCATCTCAGGCTCTAGTGGCCAAAATAGAGAATTCATCGACAAAGGCTTTATTGTTGACAGTCTCATCACAGGGTTTTGTCCTGAACACAGCTATGTTGTAGAGATATATTGTGGTGGAGTTGTGCTAGAGGAGAGCTTACTAAAGAAGAGACAATGTATTGCTTTATGCAAAGATGATTTGGAAGCGATGCATTAGAATCAAAGTGCTCTGCTCTTTTAGACGGTCACCCATCCTTGCAAGAGTGGTGTGGTGCAAGTGGCGGCACAAAAAAGCAAACACTAGATGATGCAGAAAAAGAGAACCTTCAAAATCTTCACATTGACGACCTGCCAAGTATAGAGGAGGAAGACGAAGGTGATGATATTGACAACAAAAATGACACAGATGATGATAAAAAATTTGGGGATGCTATAGACTTTGAAGATGTAGGGAAAAAAGGAATGAAGAGGACCAAGGGAATGATGCTCTATTCAATGAGGATGCCGAAGATAATTTTGAAGATATTGGAAGGCATGAAAATGATGATGAAGGTGGGAATGGTGATGATGATATATTAGATACATGGAGATAGATTAGTATTTCAATCTTCACCAATCAATAGGGAAATGCAATCAAGTCTAGGAGCCATCGTCATAGATGAGTATGGGAGCATGAAACGAAAGTAAACTTGTGGATGTTTTGTTGTAATTAGCTCTCATTGATAATATAGGATCACTTGTTTTAACATTGTTAAGTATGTAAACACATTAAAGTGTTATCATTCTTTTGTATCTTATGCAGAAAATATTCCTCGTGTAATCACCATAAAGAAACATGCACTTATACTTGATCTTAATGGAGTTTTACTCAACAAAGAAGAGAAGAGGCATCCACAAACAAATTGTATTCGAATTGATATTGGTCGCACCACAGTTGTTATTCGCCCCGGGTGTTTTGAATTTTTGGATGAGATTTGCCAGTACTTTCATGTTGGTATTTGGTCCACCATGCTACACAAGAATGTTTGTGCCTATGTAAACACTCTTGAACAGTATACACATAAGAAATATCATTTCTTTATGGTGTGGGGACAAGAAGAATGTTATATCCATAATCTTTGAAAAGTGTATAGGCCAGATAAGCCTACTATTGAGGCTATGTTTAAACGTTTACTCAAGGTTTGGAATCAGTGCCAAGATATTTGTAATAAGAAGAATACATTGCTTATTGATGATAGCCCTTTCAAGGGATGTGTTAATCCAAAAGACAACTGTCTCTTCCCTGAAAGTTTTCAAGGAGGGCACGACTACGTACTGTGCAATGACCTTCTACCCTACCTTTTAAATCTAAATAATACAAATGACATTAGGTCTATTATTTTGCTTAATCGGCTAGGTTAATCTCCTATCACAGATGGTCATAATTTATTTATCGATTTTCAAGATGTACTGGAAGAATGGCTCCAATTCACCTCCCAATTTTTGCGAAGAAGAGCTCAACGAATATTCAGATGAAGTGGAAAACTCTTCACACTTACCATTGTATGGTGATAAGCTAAAGTATGTCCAATCAAGAGGGGAAAAAAGAGAAGTAGAATCCATAAGCAAGGATCTAGCAATGTTGGCATCCAAAGCTGGAGTACCAATCCAAAGACCAGCTAAGCTTGTTGAAAGTGTGTTACAAAAGAAGGATTTTGAGTGATCAACACGCTATTGCTTATGCTACTCGCTTGGGATATGATCGTGGTCATCTCATAAGTGGAGTTGCAGCAAAAGCATACATATCAAGGCTACAAAAGGCTTACTTGAGCTTATGGGTAGGATAATGTCTGGTTTCATTAAACATTGAGTGACAGTATAATCAGATTCTAACCTAACCCATACTAGTTGTTGCTCTGCACGTCGAAGGAAACCATTTCTGAGGTCTAAACGTGCAGTTTGAAGTATGGGATCTGCACAAATATCAAGACTTGTTGGGTGCAGAATGTTTGGAGCCATTTTGTACTAAAAGCCCATAAGATAGACTTCGGCTTTGGCCAAAACAATGTGCTTAGATGGGTTTAATTTTTGCATTGTACGAGCCAAATCTTTACACTATTGTATCAAGCAATCAAATCCCTCCAAACTTACTGTCATTTGATTATCTCTTTTGTCAATATTTGCAATTTGATTGCAATGAAGATGTGTTTGTTTTTTATTGAAGATATTGCCTTGTCAAGGTGCTATGAATATTATAATTTAATTTGGATAGACTCAATTATCTCAACAGTGAAAATCTTTTATATATCATATTCAATAAATTTAATGAAATTTAGCATTGACAATATACTCACTCTTTGATTTTTTTGGTTGAACTTCTAAGGTATTGGAGCGTTTGTCTATGAAGGTTTAAGACCATCCATATCATGGATGAATTTATGTTGTTGTTGGCACATAATATATTTATTTAAAATTTTGAATGTCCATTAACCATACATTTTGTTTTCAACAGGATATGTTGAAGCATATAGCTTTGATTTCAAGTGTACAGAAAACTTACTATTAAGGTGGCACCAATCATTGGTGACTCATGTACCTAGAAGCAAAAGAGTTCCACCACCCTCAGATACAATAAGGAAACAAAGAAGAGTATTGATACTTGAACTCAATGGTGTTTTACTTAAGACCATTGAGATGCAACATGGTGATGTATGTCCAGACTGGGCCAAACATATGCATCTTGTGGAAGAGAATATAAGTGTTTGGCATTCGATTCACAAAGATGCATTCACTTTCCTTGATTTTTGTATGCAATGGTTTGAGGTATGGATCTGGAGTACTAATAGACTACAAAGGACTCGACGCATTCTTGAGTTGTGCTTTCCTCGGCACCATCAAAAGTTTAAGGTCGTAGCAGGGCAGGCAGCATGTCAAAAGATGGATCTTCTAATTGGATATCGATTTGTATACCACAAAAACTTGGATGTAGCATGGAGAATTTTCATGACCTGGATGGAAATAACACGCTAATTTTTGATGATACCCTCTACAATGTAATGTGGAATATGCCCGAAACCTACTTGATTTTTCCAAAGATGTGGAATCAAAATATAGAGGAGCTTCAAAGTTTTTTGGAGACAACAATCAGCGCATGGTTACTTGGTTGGATTTATGCAAAGAACAAACGGGAATATACTTGCAACACTTTAGTAAATGAAGCAGCTTATGATAGAGAAACTTTGTATGTATTGGAGCAATACATGAGAAAACGCTATGTTTGAGATACAATTTGTACTCAATTATTATCTTGACAAAGTGTCTACGAAGGGTTTTTGTCTTTGGATGAATTGTAAACTCTTGAATGTAACAATCTCATTGAAATTTGATTGCTTCCTCGGGGGGGTCACTCGTATAAATATGTAAGTATCACGTGGGTTCAACAGAAGGAAATTTTAAATATTTAAAACTTACAGAAATATATTTATAGAGGGGATTTATTTATTGTATTTTAAAAAAAAAATTACAGATTTGAATAGGAAAGGATACATTATATTCACTAAAAAATTCATGGATAAGGGACTTTTTAAATAGGCCTTGAACACACGTGATATAGAGGATTTACATATAGTGACCCCCCCGAGATTGCTTCTGGTGTTTCTAAACACCACACTCTTTCGAGATCCCTCAATTCTAAGGTTCCTTTTCTAAGTGTTCTTTGGCATTATTATCCCATGTTTTTACTTCAATGTCCCTCAAATTTGAGCATATATATCATGATTTATAATCTTGATATAGTGTCTAAGATGGGTTTTTATCTATGGATCAATCGTAAACTTAGCACATTGTTACTGTCATTGAGATTTACTTTTTGTTTTGTTGTTTCTAACACCACACCCTTTAGAGATCTCTCATTTCTAAGGTTCCTTTTGAAGTGATATTTAGAATTCTTTTGGCAAATTAAATAAAGCCCATGTTTTTACTTCAATGTCTCAAAGTGGAGATAGTATTTAACATTATCTTCCTCATATGAAAGGTGTTGTAAAGTCTCAATTAAGTTTAGTGTCATGTTTCCCTTGTCCTTCCAATATTGTTGCATTGACATATGTATCTATACAACTACAAACAAATACGCCAAATAGTTGTGTCAAGATATAATCTAATGGCACAAAGAGTGCACCAACAAATAGATGTTAGCACAAACTACACAAAAATACCGAGTTTCCAACCAATCCTATAAGAAATGGGGCTCGAATAATTCCCAAAATTCCTAAATTTGTCTTATTGTGTGTAGTCAGAGGTTATATACTCGGATCTTATCGATGATTCCTTGCCATAGGGAGTGGCTTATAATTCTTCTTAATTTCATGTACGTAATTGATTATAAGATCAAAGTTTTTTTATTAAAGTACATGATGTAAATATACATGTTTCTATTATAAGAGTTTGTTAATACAAATGATAGAATATACTTACACAACAATAAAATAAATAAAAAGATATAAACACAAGATCACACTAATTGTGTGTATATATAAAAACGATGATAAAGTATATAACATCCGTCCATCGATGAGTGACTAAATATAGTTTTCATTATCGCTGAAGAAATACATTTCACATTGGGCCAAAAAAGAGTAATGCCTTATCATAGGCACAACAAAAAGATAGGAGTTAGGGCTTGCATCAAGGTCCTCATCTCATGGACATGATGTTCCTCGTCATCATCTTTACAAAAAACACAAGCACAGTCTCATGTATTTCAATTATTATTATCGCCCTTACAGCTTCACCCTCTTCTCTCACATTTCCATTGCTTTTCGATTACACATAGGCACCATTTGCAGTAACACAGTTTGTAATAACATGATCTTAAAACACAACAAAACTAATACAAGTAAAACGTTATATGCATACATATTAGAGCATACATAGAGAATGAGCATGCATAAAGCATACATATCCATGCATATTAGAGTACACATAGAGCATACATATACTCTAATATGCATGCATAGAACATAGGTATTCTCTATGCATGTATAACTCTAATATGCATACGTAGATCATATGTATGATTTATGAATGCATATTAGAGCTTTGCATGCATAGATCATATGTATTCTCTATGCATGTATATGTATGATTTATGAATGCATATTAGAGCTTTGCATGCATAGATCATATGTATTCTCTATGCATGCATATTAGAACCTTCCATGCTCTATTATAATGCATGGATCATACACATGCATGCATGCATATTAGATCTATGTGTATGCTCTAATATGCATGCATATAGGTCTCTAGAGGTCTCTTTATGTATAGAGCTCTTTATGCAACTAGTAACATGAAAAAAAACTCCCATAATGCTCGAGCATGTACCATTAATAGCACGTGAGGATATACAATTAATAGGAAGGGTTTAGGGTTTAGAGCTTACCTAAATATACAGGAAGAGCAAGATGTTGCCAGACCAAAAAAAAGAAGACCTACAAAAATGTGAACCATAAATGTTAATTCGAGGTTAACACGGCACACCCACCGACATGCATTAACAATGTACACCTGCATCTATGACAAGCTTAATAGAAGTATGCGTTGGTCACAAGAGGAGATGAGCCATTTACAACAAGCCATGACCATGCACAAGCAGTGCAAAGTCACTAAAGGATGTACTCCTCCTAAAAGATCCTTGTGCACCCTCACTTATGTGTTGTCTGCCTAAGCGGGAATTAATAACTAGTTCCAATTATTGTATTTTCCATATAATTACGCTTAATAATATACTCAAGGGATAATCGAGCCAGGCATCCACTTAATATTGTGCACTTAGACTAGCCTAGACAAGGTTAGACAATGCACGCAATGAGTGGATGCCCAAACTTATAACTCCCTTGTATATGAGTGAATTTCTCTAATGAGAAAGGGACATTCTGTGATCTAGCTCTCTACCCTATCCTTTTGTTCTCTTGGTAGTGCTTATGTGAGAGAGTGTGTGAGAGTTCTACCCTCTTGCCCTCTTGGTATTTCCATGTCTTGCTAATGAGAGAGTGAGAGCGAGATATTGTCTTTACGCACTGGAGTACAGTCTTACAACAATGGAGAGTGCTAAGCTCTACATACATAACTTTCGTGATAACATTGTGAGGTGGGTCTTCTCAAGTGCTAGCTTGCATTCATGCAATTGCCTCTTAAGATGGTGGTAGGGTAAAGAATAAGATGCCTCCATGAATATATAAGTGTAGGTGGGTTGGCAATTATTCCTTCTATATAGATTTAAAATTACAGAAAATGGGGCGAATGTTTTCAAAAAATGCCCTAAAATGTTCAAAATTGGGCGAATATTGTTGTGCCTTCATCTCTCAGCCTCCTCAGTGTGGCTCTTGAGGTGTAAGCTTCACAAGCATGAACCTCACAGGCTTGAGAGCCTCACGAGCGACGACGAGCGTGAGCTTCACGGGCGTGAAGGCGTGAACCCTCACAAGCGTGAGCCTCACGGGCATGAGCCTCACAAGCATGAACCTTACAGGCATGAATCCTCACGAATATGGGCCTCATGGGTGTGAGCAGGGGTGTGAGTCCTCACTGAGTCTCATGGGCGTGGACCTCACGGGCCTGAACCCTCACAAGCGTGAGCCTCACGGGTGTGAACCTCATGAGCATGATGATGAAATTCATAATATCCTAATTAATGGCTATGGAAGCTAATCTTAATTACACTACTTAAGTTAATCTAATCCTATGGAGGATGAAACCTAATCACAAACATAATGATGAGATAATTAAACTAATCAAGTTTGACTCAAGTTCAGTTAGGTTACAAGATGGAAACTTGTACTCATTGAGAGCATCTTGTATTCATTGCTTGAAAATGATCCCTTTTATGTGAAGGAGATACACCTCTTATGCGTTCATGTGGATAATGACTAGAAGTGTGATGTGGTGGCATGCTCCTGATCTTGGTCCTCTACGCATGCCTTGCTCTTACCTTGTGCTCAATGGCACCACAAGTCTCAACACCCCCCCCTTGGTGCCATGATGTATAAGGTACTACAAGGTGGTTGGATGTGAGGAGTTATAAAAGATCCATTGCCCCTCTTAGTGTAACATGCTACTTAAGGTGGCCAAGTGTTATATTACATAATGTCATCACTTTCCTTGGGTGCATGAATTTGATTAGTGCTAATGCAATGAGATCAATGAGCTGAGAAAAGTTAGTGTGTAGCTAATAGAGAAGCTCAAGAGAAAAGGGGAGAATCTAATACCATGATAAAATTCATGTTACCCTAATCAATGGCTATGGAAGTTAATCTTAATTATATTGATTAAGTTAATCTAATCCTATGGAGAATGAAGCCTAATCACAAACATAATTATGAACTAGTTGAACTAATCAAGTTTGACTCAAGTTCAGTTAGGTTATAAGATGGAAATTTATACTCATAGAAAGACTTAAGAGTAGCTTGTATTCGTTGTTTGAAAATGCTCCCTTATATGAGGGAGGTACACCTCTTACAAATGATCCCTTTTATATGAGGGAGGTACACCTCTTACAAATGTGCTCATGTAGGATAATGTCCAAGTGTGGTGTGGCTTCATGCTCTTGATCCTGGTCCTCTATTCATGCCTTTCCCTTACCCTATTGTCAATAGCACCACAAATCTCAACATGTGAACCTCACGGGCATGAAGCTTAATGGAGTTTGCCAAGTGCATAGTATATTTAGAGGAACTTCATGATTATACTCACCTTTATAGCAGTCACTTGAGCTTCACGCACATCCACAATTAAATCCATTAACATATTGATGTAATAATAAAAATCTAGACTGCAATAATACGCCAAAATTAATTTCACCTTATTTTTTAGGATTTTTGGATTATCTCTCTCTAAGCTTAGTTGGCACTTCTTAGAGGGCCCAAAGTTGAGACCAAAATTTCCCTAATGTCCCTTTTGCTCAAGGGAATACCCAATAAACACACATTTTTCTGCTTTAGGATCTAGCTTTATATGTAACTCATTTGGCACATGCAGATATGCAATACATCCAAAATTTTTCAAGTGAGACAACAAATAAGGTTTCTTGCTAGTAAACTTCTCCACTGGCGTTACATCATATATGGCTGCAGTAGGAGTCATGTTCATGATATAAACTGCTGTAGACAAAGCCTCAGCCTAGTAGCTATGTGGCATATTCTTCTCAGCCATCAATGCTCGTGATACTCTGCAATGTGCGTGTTTTTCCACTCAGAAACTCCATTTTGCTGTGCAGTGTGTATACATGTAAATTGTCTCTAAATGCCGTTCTTTCACAAGAATTCAGAGAACTCAGAGAACTCATTGGAGAAGTATTGTCTCTAAATGCCGTTCTTTCACACCGTTCTTTCACAAGAATTCAGAGAACTCATTGGAGAAGTATTCTCCCCCTCTCCATCTAACCTTAGGCACTTCACATGCTTTCTTGTCTATTTTTAGCCCCCCATAACTCTAAAATTCTGAAAATGAGTAAACACTTCACTCTTCTCCTTCATGAATTACACCCACACTTTCCTTGTGTGGTCATCAATAAATGTTACGTAGTACTTTGCAGCCACCCATAGACATAGTCTTCGCAGGACCCCATACATCTGAATGCAAAAAATCTAGTACATTCTTGCTCACATTTCTGTCATGTGAAAATACATGTTTTGTTTGCTTTCCAAATTGACATGCTTCACAAAATTTTTGCATACCTTCAACTTTAAACTTAGGCATCCCTGTCACAATTTGCTTAGTCTGCATAGACTTCATTCTCTGCACACATGCCTAATTCTCTTATGCCAAATGTTTATATCTTCATTCTCTGCACACATGCCTAATTCTCTTATGCCAAATGTTTATATCTTCAACAACTCCTAAACCATTTGCAAACAACTCCTAAACCATTTGCAAACATTGCAGCACTCACTTCTAGCATATTCACATTCAATGTAAACATTCTGCCCACTCTGTTGCCTTTTGCAACCAACCTGCACTTATCTTTAAAGTCTTCTACATAACAACCATCAGGGTTAAACCAAACCTGCAAACCCTGCTCAATCATCTAGCTAATAGAAACTAGATTCTTTGTAATGTTTGGAACATGAAGTACATCTACAAGGTACTTCACCTTATCATCTTGCATAGACAATAGTACTTCGAACAGTTGCTAGCAGGTATGGATAAGAAAGAGGGGCACTTGGGTGGCAGATGTAGGTGGTGGTGCGTAGAGCGAGGTCCGTGTAGTCTTTGAAGTTATGCAGCAGATACAGGAGAGCATACTCTCTACAAGAAGCAAATGGAGCACAGATCCTGTAGCAAAGTGAGGAAGTAGTTCTTTGTAGCACATGGGAAGCATACAAAAAAAGCATAGTAGAATGCAGCAATGTACATGAGCGGCTAGGCACCTAGAGAAGAGGAAGGGTGACAATAGCATGAAGTGCAGAGTATAGAGAAAAGAGTTGCAAGGAATCTAGAGTATAGGGAGGAAAAGAGTTGCAATAAATTGGTATACCACGAAGAAAGTCTTGAAGGAGACGAAGACCTGTTAGCTAGAAATCAGCTTTGGCAATGGTGAACTCGAAGCAGCAGCAGCAACTAAAAGGAAAGCTGGTCTCAATCTACAAAGTACAAAGCTGCATGGAGGAGGCAAAGACGTGTTACATTGAAAGCTTTTTGGCCAAACAAAGGTAATGTGGAAATCTTGGCATGTAGCAGAAAATGGGGCAGGCAGTTCAGCGCGCGCACTGCAAGGAAGAAAGGTTGGCACGCTTTTAATATTAAAATTAAACAAAGATTTAAATTAAAATCCATTTAAGGGTGTATTCTCACACTCCTTTGAATATTTTTCACCAAAGTTAAAATTAAAGTTTCATACTTTTTAATTTTATTAAGAAAGGGTAGACACTCATTTGTTGGCTAAGGCCATTTTCACACACAAGGCTTTTAAGAGCTAGTTCATGCCCGGCTTTGGCTAAATGACTTTGTAATTTTTATTTTTCACCCATAGTTGATGATTGAGTAACCCTACTTGAGTTAAAAGCTCAAAACGAGGAATTTTTTAAGCACCCATTGGTATGAGGGTTACCCTGCTTGAGCTCACCGAGAAGCTTAAAATGGTTATTGTGATGTGTGCATGAGCGATGCACATGTGAAGTGCATGCGCATGGGTTAGTTCCCACCTGAACTTATATGTTCAAATTGGACTCAGTGGTTCCACTGTAAGCGAGTCGGCTCAAAATGGACTGAGGTGTCTAAGATGGTAGACACGCGTGCACATGTTTGGTTGATGGACACTCCAATGTATTATTGAGGGGGAGTGTTGAGAGGTAGCGATTGCAATTGAGCAATGCTACATTGATGGGTTATGGGTGAGTTGTGAAACACCCTAATTTAAGAGGGGGTGAGATGTAATCACGGTGTTCTGTGTATGTGGGAAAGCACCCTAGAGGTGCGAGATATTGTGGCAAGATAGGAATGCCACATGTAATATTGAATGGTGTGTGAGTGTTGACCAAAGAAGTGGAAAAGGGAGTGCCACACATGGATGATGATGTGTAAAGTGGGATAAGGCTCGAAGCCTATATCATTGTATGGTTCATTTGTGATAAGCAATGGAATTGAGTGTTGAGTGTGCAATCTCTCTTTCTCTCTCTTATGGAGTTCTTGTTGAGATATACAAGTGAATAGGGTGTGTGCGGGAACAAGCCCTTAGCAAGAGGCTGTAAAAGAGAATCTGTAAATGAGTGAGAAGCTGTGAAAAGGTGAGAGGTATCTACTGGGAGAGAATAAAGGGTAGCATGAGAAGATTTAGGATGTGTGGAGATATTCTGGGAGGAAGAGGTGGAGAGAATCAAACAAAAGAGGTGGAGTGAATCAAACAAAAGAGGTGGAGTGAATCAAGGAGAGATCAATGGGATTAGATTCTTGGATGTAAAGTCTATAAATTGAGGCATTGGCCTAATGATAATTTGCTGGTTTTTGATTATCCATGCTTACATTAAGCTATCAGCTAATTGCTCACTAATCATATCTTAATCATCATCTAATCTCTTTGTTAATGATGTTGATTCTTGCATTTGATCCACCATAGCTCATCACATTGCTGCAAATTTAACATGGTATTAGAGACTAGCTTAGAATCCATCAAATTTATGAGCCCATTATCTTGCTAATCACCTAGTTAATTAGGATTAATAGATTATAATCTTTTTAGTCATTTTTCAGCAAGCCTTCTGTACCCACAGCTAGTGGAGGGGCTTGATCTCCCTCTAGGCCTAACAATAGGCTTCAAGCCTCCAGCCACACATAGCCACAATCCCTATGCTCCAGCGCATCAAGTCCAATCGCCAAACCGCCTTCTACAGCAGCTACTGATTTTTGCGTTTTTTCAAGCATCGATTTTCTAAAGCAAAACCAAGATCCTCTCTCCACAAGATACAGTTGGTCTAATTCCTCTTGGCCCCAGGGGTTTTCAAGGGTGCTCTACAAGCTGGTGAAGACAGTTTTTGATTTCATCAAGTCTACAGTGAGATCCAAGCTATGCATCAAATCTGTAGGTGACTTTGGTAAAACAGAGATTAAGCATTGAGTGTTTGATCAAATCTTGTGTTTC
Source organism: Cibotium barometz (assembly GCF_041138505.1). Classification (NCBI taxonomy): domain Eukaryota; kingdom Viridiplantae; phylum Streptophyta; class Polypodiopsida; order Cyatheales; family Cibotiaceae; genus Cibotium; species Cibotium barometz. The sequence goes on along the minus strand of NC_141081.1, from coordinate 3,137,894 downwards.
TTGGCTTAATCCTATACTAGACTAACTACTATTGATGGCTTTGAAAGGAGTTGAGCTCAATCCTATACTAGACTAACTACTATTGATGGCTTTGAAAGGAGTTGAGCTCATTTGAACTCTAAGGCCCCAAATCTGGACTCCTTGCATACTCTATTTTCTGCACACAAAGCAGAGGATTATTTTGCTAATCAATGATTAATCAACACTAATCACTATATTTTGGTACAATTGAGAGTTCAAATTAACCATTGGGTATCTGATAAAGATCCATGTAGCTTCAGATTGCAATTCGGAGATGGTTTGATACTCCAACCATTCAGTACAGATTTGTTACCCCTTGCTTTACGGTGAATTTATGCTGATAAATCTGTTGTAATCATCACCCTTACACCAGATTGAGTTGAAAAAGGGTATACACTGCCCTTGAATCTTGAAATTAGATCAATAGGTAAGACCCCCTTCACATCATCATGAGCACGGCATAAGAGATAGCCAAAATTAATGGGGAGCAGTTTTATACATGGCAAACAAAAACCATGTATTTGCTTATGAGGAAAAATTTGTGGGGGGGTGTTAAAACCCTAATATCTCTCTAGATAACTGTTATGCATAAACATGCATAAACCAGGCATAAACTCAACCACCCAACCACCCCCGAGCCCAAGGGATGCACACATGAATCATAAATGAAATACATCATACCTCTACCTTGATGTCCCATACCATCAAGAGGTATAACACAATCCAATAGCATATAGCTATAGTGTGAAATGGTAGGTGAGTAGATATGGACCTCTACACAAGAGACCATAGCATAAGCCTCCAAGCCTCCAAGCTTCCAAGCCCCCTTGAGTGTGCCCCATGCATAGGAGGGCCCTCAAGTGACTCTTGACTTTCCATTCCTCATGTGTGACCCTTGGATGCGTGACCCTAACCTTAACCCTTAAGGTTAGTCCTAACCCATGCTCCACTAGACCTTGTTCCCATGCTCCCATGCTCACAAGTCTAATGTGGGTTAGCCTCCTAGTATATGCACACATAATGTGTATATAACATAGCACACATAATGTACATATAACATACTTCCCCTCTCTCAAAACATTGCACTCTTGCAATGAAAAGAAGGAGAACTGCGTTGAACAATCTCAACCAACACCCAAGTCGAATTCTCAATTTCCCTATCTTTCCACCTAATTTTAGCCTCAGGGATTAGTCAACTACAAAGTTTCCTTTCCCTGAATTCAAGTACCTTATCAGGTTCATGTGGAACATAGGATAATTCATCGACTTCAACGAGTTCTTGAGGAGTGACTGTGTCATCCTCACCTCCCAGTTTCCCTTTCAATCTATCGATATGAAAGACTGGATGAACTCTAACAATTGGAGATAGTTTTAGTTCATACGCAACCGTGCCAATCCAATATATAACTCGAAATGGACCACAATATCTAGGAGATAAATTCGAGCATTTTTCCATTGACAAAGTCTGAGAATCTTTAGGAACATTAAAATAAACCAACGCTCCTGGTTCAAAAGACCGAGATAAGCGTCTCCTATCAGCATAAAACCGTGCCCTATCATGAGCACTCCTGATAGAATCCCGAGCTTCGGTCAGCATTTCCTACATTTCACGCAAGAAATCCCTCGATGCATCAAGCTCGATGTCCTTAAGACCGACATCAATAGGTGCCCTGAGTTGATACCCATACATAAGTATGCACGGACTAAAAAAATAATAACCGTAAATTTAGAACTGTTATAGGCAAATTCCATCATTGGAAGATATTTTTTCCAATATGATGATTTTCTAGAGACATATGCATGAGGCATATACACTATAATCTGATTCATACACTCTGTTTGCCCATCAGACCACTGCGGATGATCAGAAGAATTCACATTCAAAGTAACTTCCTCATTGTAAAACATTCGGAATAAAGTAGGAAAGCATGGCATTATAACAGCAGAAACCAGGGATTCATCGGTGCCCCGACATATCCACATCTGCATATGGAATAATCGACGTCTCGAGTTACCCATATCAACATAGAGTCATCAACGTCTCGATGAGTCACATATGTCCATCCGTAAACCTATCAGGTTGATTGTGTAAATCACCTAAAGTACGGAACTAGAGAAAGAAATGCCAACAAAGGAAGAATCCAAATTTCCTTATCCGAACACAACAAGATAAACTTGTTTGAACTCTAAAGAAAGAGATTTCAACAAGTGAAAATGCCGATGAGATTACCCTCATCAAAACATGCAGGCTATAGATAAAAGAAATTTATCTAGAGAATGCCCACAATATAACTTCTAGTGAATTTAGAAAATAAGATTGTCTTTGAATGTTGAGGTCAACATGCTAAGTGATGTAAGCGAAGCAACAATCTTGAGCCCAAATTATCCCATAAGATAATATATGTGAGGGATCCCTAGCGTCCCATTCCACCATGATACCACCCATACACACCTTAACAATCTGAAACTCCCTAGTATGCTGTCTAGGAAATATGAATAAAATCCTGTATAAAAGGAATAAGATGGCCTTATCCAGACTTTCACATACTAAACTTGTCTCTATATACTTGAGACTACATCAAGGAATAAATCCTTCTGAGTATATCATTAGAAAAGAAATTGGATAATTGGCGCCTTTCTAATGATAACTACCCAAAACACAATAAAGTTAGGGTAGAAAAATAACTCACCTAGATATATAAGTAACTAGGTATCTGAGTTGGAATATATATAAGAGTATAAGAAATATACGCCAAAATTACGTGCAAAAAAACGAAGGCAAATGCTACCTTCAAAGCACATGAAATTATGCAAAAGATCAAAGGATTCTTATAAAACTATGGATAAAATCATAGAAGCTCCTTAAATCCATAAAAACCATAGTTGATCATAAAAATCAATGCATACCATCTAATGGACATAAATCATGCCAAAAGAAGCATTAAAATTGGTGGCCAACTCATCAATCCGGAGTATATGAATGTTATGTTGTTCAAATAAAACTCCAAAGTAATAAAGTGAAACACATGTGTGTAGCACTCAATAAAAAACCCCTAGACACAAGTGATCTAGGCAGAACCTGATGAGTTCATATAAAACTTAGAAAACATCCAATAAAAATCCACCAAAACAAACCGATCAACTAACCCATGATAGAGGCTTAAGAAATTAAGTACAATCCACACTTTAATAAGTGCAAAATAAATTATCATGGAAAAGTGTCAAAGGTGAAACACACTTTGAACGAAAATTATAGCCAACAAAAGAAATTAAGGAACATGTCCAAAAAGAATGGCTAAATAATGGTAAAAAATCATGAATACATCGTTTAGAATTAATCCAAACATAAATATCCATTAATACGAGATATAATCGTATTAAAAATATGCGAATAACACGCATCTATCTAATGTCAGTACGAGAAAATGTACTTCAACATTAAATAACCCTCGAAAATATTAAATTCTCGAGAAAAAGAATTATCATGATTTTTTTCTAATTTTTCCAAATTTTACAGGGCCTCAAAATATAATAATTTTGAATTCCACCAAACCTATCCTATGGCATTCCAAACCTATATTTTTCCAGAAAATGTTTAGCAATTAAATTTGCCAAAATACCATTGATATTTAAAAAATACCAATTTTTAGGATTTCTAAAAATAATTTCTAGAATATTCCTAATTTTCCCTGAGAATCCCATCGTTCACGAAATTTCCAATTCCGCCCGACAATTCTCAAATCCAATGAAAATTTTCAATTTTAATGGATTTTTCTAATTTTTTGGATCAAAAAATATAATTTTAAAGGAATTTGAATGGTCACGGGCGCCCGAATGGACACACCACATGCCAAACACCAACCCCACATTTTTCCAAAATTTAAAATAACCTTTGTCTAATTTTCCACTAATTTTCAAGAATTTTTTGAAATTTTTAATCAACCCCGAACGCATTTAGAATAGAACGGTCAAAAACTTTCGGAATTCCAACGGTTTTCCCGGAATACGGAAAGCCAAAGTTTTGGGAAAATGAAAAGACAAAAAAATCAGAATGTGAAAGGTCAAAGGTTTCCGGAATACGGAAGGTCAAAAGTTTTTCCGGAATTCGGAAAGCCAAAAGGTTTCGAGAAAACGGAAAGCCAAAGGTTTTCCAGAAGATGAAAAGCCAAAATTTTTCAATAAGAAATTTCCAAGAATTTTTCAGAGATTTTTTAACCTCAAATTCCAATTTTTCTGAATTTCCAGGCTTTTTCCAAGCTTTTTTTGAAATAAATTCAAAAAGCTTTTTAAAAAAAAAAACAGCTTATATATGGGAATTTGATTTTTTAAGGGGGGGGTGTTTTTTTCTGTCGGCTGTGCTGGCTGTGCGCAGCCCCCCCCTCCCGTCGCCTGCGTATGGAGAAGTGAGAGAGTCAGAGACTCTCTCTTCTCCCCTCTCTCCTCCCTTTCCTCTCCATATCAATCATTCTCCTCCAATCTCTTCTCTCTCTCTCTCTTAATCAAGAGATTAGCTTAATCTTTAATTAAGCTTTTTAATTAAACCTTTAATCATAATTAACATTAATTATGATTAATGTTTTAAAAAAATTCATTTTTAAGAGAATTTTCACCTGGAAAAGAGAAAGAAAAATCAGATTTGAGAGGCAGAGAGAACCCCACGCACACGGGAGAGCATCTCATGCATCAACACGCTGTCCCCTACTGAATTTCAGTAGAAATTGACAGAAATTTGATCGCATTCCCGCGGGAAAAACCCGCAAAAAATGTATAAAAATACATTTTAAATCATAAAAATGATCAAAAAATTCCTAAAAAATTAGGAAAAAATTTCTAAAAATTCTAGAAATTCAGGGAATCCATCCTACAAAAATATCCACCATAAACTTTATGGTATTTTTGTAAAAAATTCCATTAATGCTTGATTTTAACCATAAAAAATAGGGAAAAATAGCATTAACTCACGGTATTCCCCCGCAACGTCGATTCGTCCATTGAATTGTAGTTACACACGTTCCAATCACCAAATCGATGATCCACGTGCAATTCATCAACACAAATCAATAAAAAATAACATTTTATTAGTAAATATTAAAATTTACTAAAAAAAATCAACAATTAAATAGAGATTACTCTGATACCACTGTTAAAACCCTAAGATCTCTCTAGATAACTGTTATGCATAAACATGCATAGACCAGGCATAAACTCAACCACCCAACCACCTCCGCGCCCAAGGGATGCACACATGAATCATAAATGAAATACATCATACCTCTACCTTGATGTCCCATACCATCAAGAGGTATAACACAATCCAATAGCATATAGCTATAGTGTGAAATGGTAGGTGAGTAGATATGGACCTCTACACAAGAGACCATAGCATAATCCTCCAAGCCTCCAAGCTTCCAAGCCCCCTTGAGTGTGTCCCATGCCCCTATTATATAGGAGGGCCCTCAAGTGACTCTTGACTTTCCATTCCTCATGTGTGACCCTTGGATGCCTGACCCTAACCTTAACCCTTAAGGTTAGTCCTAACCCATGCTCCACTAGACCTTGTTCCCATGCTCCCATGCTCACAAGTCTACTAATGTGGGTTAGCCTCCTAGTATATGCACACATAATGTGTATATAACATAGCACACATAATGTACATATAACAGGGGGGGCTAGTTGAGGGAAGAGATGAATGCCTAGAGGTGAGTGGGGAAAATGAGTGGAAGAACAGGAATGAGAAAGCATTAGGACTCATCGCACTCAGTTTAAATGATGAAATCATTCATCACATCACAGGGATACCATGGGCAAAAGATGCATGGGATGAACTCAATAAATTATTTGGCACTCAAGCAAAAAATTCAAAAATAAATCTGTTAATGCAATTCTACAAATTGGATATGAAGGAAAGTGAAACTTTAATTACACACTTGAACAAATACAAAAGCATTAAGCAACAACTGGCAGCCAATTGGCAAAGGTAGAAGATGATAAGGCACTAGCAGTGCTTCTGAAGAGTGTGGACAAAGGTGAATATGAAAACATTGTAGCAACCTTAAAGAATGTACCTGAATTGAAGCTGCACGAGATAGAAGGAACTCTACTAGAGCAAGAGACCAAAGTCAAAGAGAAGAAATGGCTGGACTCAACAAACTGGAGAAGAAAAAGCATTCTTCACCCAAGGAGGATTCTCTCAAGGACGAGGACGAGGAAGAGGTAGAGTAGGAGCATTCTCTCGAGGATGAGGACGAGGAAGAGGTAGAGTAGGAGGATTCTCTCGAGGATGAGGACGAGGAAGAGGTAGAGTAGGAGGAAGGACCTTCACTTGCCACAACTGTGGAAAGCCAGGACACATGGCAAGAGACTCCTACAGCTGGAGAAGGAACGACATCGGCAAACTTCATGGAGGCTCCTAAGGAAGTGGAGTCAAATCATCTTTTCTAAGAGAGAGAGAGAGAGAGAGAGAGAGAGAGAGAGAGAGAGAGAGAGAGAGAGAGAGAGAGAAACCCCACAACCCAACATTGTAGCATGGGGAAAGAAGAAGACTACGGATGGTAATGTTTCATTCGAATTCAATGAGTTCAACAATAATTTTGTTCAAATGCAAAAGCTACAAAAGGCAATAATATTGTTCTATGGGTTGCCTTCTGGATGTAAGTAGGTTTTGTAACCTTGCACGCATTAGGTCTGTGTGCTCATTTATAGGGAATGACTTAACATTTTGTTTGATTTTCATGTTTTATAAGTTCCAAGGTCTCCTTTGTGCTGAAGTTGGACAAGTGCCAGATTGTGAAGGGAATAAGGCTAGAGAGAATGAGTGTCACACTCATGAACCATGTTATGGTGGTAACCATGTAATAGTGGTAGCCTTTAAGTCTCCATCTGATACTACTATTATAGAGAAGGGCTCGATGATGAGGGAGAGAGCACAATTGATTTTCAAGAGCAAGGGAATGACAATATTTCACACACAACCATCGTTTAGTGTTCAATCAGAGAAAGATATTTGGTGGTTAGGAGCATTTGAGGTTCCCAAGGAGACACACGTGGTGCTAACATGGGTCTTTGAGAAGTTGCCTTGGGTTAATGATGTGATAAAGTCACAAATAGGGGTCAGAAGCTGGATGTTGATGGTTTAGGGAGATTTGATTTCAAAAGAAAACCAACTAAAATTAAATGGCAAATATTTTTTACATTACAAATCAAACACGTACTTAAAAGCAACTTTCGGCATTGTATTGATATAAAAATTTACATGTGGGATTTGGGAATACTCTTTAAAATAGAGGTTTGTTGCTTCTTAGCTATGGGGATCTCGCCGGTTAGAATAGTAGTGGCAATTTCTCGAGGTGAGTCATGGCCAAGAAACTTGGCAATTCCCAATTAGGCAAGCACCTTGCCTCTATAGCCGCTCCCAAAAGTGGTCATGAAGACTAACAACTTTTTAACTAGGATTACAAAATTGATCGACCGGCCAATAGTGGCCACGTAGAGTTTCTTTGAGAAGGTCTTTAATGCAAAAAGGGGGAAGCTAGAATTGGGTGTGAATTCTTTGTGAATAATCACAAACTAGGAGGTGTCCTATGTAGTGGGCAAGAGCCGAATATGGTCCTGTAGTAGTAGATCACGCTCCCCCACCCTGCATAGCATAACTGTCCATCTCTAGCACCCTCTCTTACTTATCATCTTTGTTTGCATCATCCTTTTGCTCCAAGTCAATGTTGGACTTGGACTTGTCAATATTTTGTGTTGGAGTTGGTGTCCAAAGCACGATTGCATGGGATACACCTTGTTGCGCCGCTTGGAACTCCTCCTCGGTGACATTTTCCTGCTCTGCATTCTTGGCTGCCTCGAGAGCAACGACCACCATCTCCTCCACCGAGTTTGTGAGTGGGAGGAGGTTCTCTTCCATGTTACCTATGTTAGAGTTGTCCAATGGGAACTCTGCCTTTACCTTGATAATGCTCAAGCACTCATCCATGCAGAGGCCACATGACTTTTCAATGTCGTGTAAAAAATGAAAAGCTCCCCCCTACCACAACCGGACATAGAGAGTCAATCTCTATCTCAAGAAGGGGGGAAGAGTCATCTTCATCTTCAATTGTTGTGCCACTTCCACTAGCCTCAAAGCGGCATGGATTTTCTGAGAGCGCTAGCGCACCTCCTAGAAATTGTTTTGCTACGATCAGGCTTTCACTTATATAGCTATGTGCGCGGCACTCTGAGGCTCTTCCTTGTCATGGATGAATCCTCCAAGGTGGAGTTATTACAACATTTTGACCTCCTCTCCTTCTGAAAGGAAGAAAACAAAGCAAGCCAGCCATGATAGGAAGCAATGGCCAATGGCACCTCTTTTGAGCTTGCGTACTTGCTTCTTGTTAAGCTCTAGGAAGTGTCCAGATTTCATCGCCATTGCTTCAAATCTTCTGAGCCACTTTTGGAAGGGCCTTTTGTTGTGGTTGATGTACTCTAGGAGGTTGGAGGGCACCCACAATTTGTCATCGATGGCCAAAGAGATGGAGTGCGGCTTGATGTGGGTGTCCATGTAAGATAATGTATCCACAAATAATTCTTCATGGAGGCGGAGTGTGGAGACCCAATTGATCCCAAAACAAGTGAGCATTACGTGCAAGTGTGTGGCCTGTGGAAACTCACTCTCACGGAGGAAGTCCATGAAGTGTTTGTAGGCAGTCGTGTACTATGAAGCTTGAGTGTGGAGGTGCCTTGTACTATTGAGAATGAGTGAAAAATGACACATAAGGCCTTCAAAGTACTATTTATACAAGATAGCGGCCATTTCACACTAGAGCAAAAAAAAGAAAAAAATGTTGATTTTTTAAAAGATGAAACCACCTCTTCAAGAAACCAGACAACATATTTTAAACATTGAAGTATCTTAGAAAATATTTTTTTATACAAAACTCCGGTGGAGGGATATTACAAAATTTGTCCAGTGGATACTGATGATGGCTTAGATTCTTTGAACCAAGGTGACATCATCCATCCCCCAATCCAAGGACACCTTGGTGTTTACTTCCATCCTCCTTCCAATGTATCTAAACACAAGACACAGTAAGTGACTCCACAAAGGGGTGAGAAAATATAGAGGTTTAAATGTCAAACAATCCTTACCTTCCTACCCTGCACATTGAAGCAGCACTATTGATTCCCTCAAATCCCAAAATGCATAGGTGATCACATACGTTCAAAAGGCTCCAAAGCTTACTTGCTTGGACAATCTCTACCCCCACATTAGGTAGGCCTATAGAGAGATATATAGGCTCTACAACCTCCTCTTAAGCTTGTAAGAGTATCCATGCACCCTTCTTCCTCATCCACCGCTCGTAACAGAAATGAGTACACAAAGTGGTACGAGCTCGCAAGAATCGAAAGGAGACACTGGAATGCACTACATTGCACCTGAAACTCTCTCCTTTGTTCTTCCCCTCCACAATGTCCCACCCTTGGCCAATCAAATTAACAATCTCTTCATAGCCTATCACCTTGCACATATACATTGTTGGCGTTCTTGTGCAAGTAATGGCCCGAAACATGTGGGCAAACACATGCACAGGGCATGCCCAGCTAAGACCAATAGATATTGAGGCCTTTGTGTACTTCAAAGAAGAATGTATATCATTGGCCATCTTTGCTTTAAGAGCAACAATAGTCCAAACATCATGCATTGGCCATTCAACACTAGAGAGGGAAGGAGGGGACTTCTTCAAGCTTATCAAACCTGTTAACCTGTGTTAGGACTACATATTTACAGTGGGTGTAGAAGAAAATCTTTTGACTAGCAACGTTAAAAATCAAAGCTGTTAACCTGTGTTAGGACTACATATTTACAGTGGGTGTAGAAGAAAATCTTTTGACTAGCAACGTTAAAAGGGGCATAGTCAGAGAATACAGCATCCCCAATGTGTGCATGTACGACATATAATGTTTTTATTAGGCTCCTTATGGGCTTCTCCTCAATGATGTCGGAACGGAAAATATCTGGAAATAAGAAAACTATTAAATAAAGTTGAAAAGAACAGTTCAAATACCATGTACACTAACGTACTAAAGTGAAAGCATATAGTTGCAACTTGGGAAACAAGGACTATGACAATGTGGGTTCAAAGAAATTTTCGATGTCAAGTACACATGTTGCACTAGGGCCACCAATCCATCATGCCTTGTTTCCTTGAGTTCAAGTAGACGCCACTTCCAATGGTGCTCAACCACATCTCAACGCCGAACTCGATATGCGGTCTAGTGGCACTGGACTGCAAACACACCCAATCTCCCTTTTGAAATTGTTTTTCAACCCAAGCACCATGTTCATCCCTGGTGTGCATAAGTAGAGCCCCAACCTCGTCCCTTGGCCTTCTCCTTGACACCCTCCATAGTGTGTTCTGCTAGAAAGGTTTTAGGGGGGAGAGAAAAAGAAAGAAGGTTACACAGTACAGATTAGAAGGTTGTTGGGGAGAGAGAGGTAAATGTGGGTGTGAGGAGATTTTAATGTGTGCATGCGCGCATGATAAAGATAGAGAAGGCTGCAAATATGAGCACAATAAAGAGAGAGAGAGAGAGAGAGAGAGAGAGAGAGAGAGAGAGAGAGAGAGAGAGAGAGAGAGAGAGAGAGAGAGAGAGAGAGGGTTACACAGTAGAGAGATAGGCTGAAGATCTACTCATAGTATAGAGAGAGAGAGAGAGAGAGAGAGAGAGAGAGAGAGAGAGAGAGAAGGTTGCACAGTAGAGAGAGAATGAGCTATGGATATTTGAGGTTTGGGGTGAAGAGGATGATGTTGGAGAGAAGAATAATGTTTAGGGAGAGAAATCTGAGGTGAAAAAAGAAGTTTTTTGATATAATATGGTTTGGGTTGGGTTTTGAGAGAGGGAAAAATGCACTTTTATTTTTTTTTAAATCTTATTTTTTAGGGTTTTTTGACCCATGAGATTGATGGGGTTGAAATTGGTAGAGCCCTCTACTTTTTAGAAGCTACCTCCTTGCTTTATGGCACCCTTCTACTTTTTTCACTCCACCTTCCTAATTTATGAAGGCCACTCCCTACTTTTTGAACCCCACAAATTTAGTAATGAGGGAGACAAGCCTAGTTACCCCCTACTTTTGGAGGAGACCAGATGTACACACTCCTCTCTTCTTATTGGTTCATTGCTAATGATATGAATACGCTAAAGTGGAGTGACTAGGTGTGGACTAGTTAGTGTAGTCAAGCTGTAGAATCTTTGGTGAAGATATGTCGGTGCCAGCTACCAAACCCACCCCAGTGATGTAAATGTTGAATGGTCACGCAGGCGCCTCGTGAGTGTCAGCTCATGTTGAGCTTGACATCTCAATGCTCCCCCTAAAGCTCAACTCCAGCTTGTGAACTCCAAGCATATCTTGAACTTTGTAGAGCTTCTCAACTCCCAAGGCCTTCGTGGTGAAAATGTTAGCTTGTGTGCTGACATAGGCCAAGTCGATGTCGTCTATGCTGCTAAGACTCTCTCCCTGATGAAGCGATAGTGTACCTCAATGTTTTTCGTCCACGCATGGAAAAATGGGTTCCTGGCCAACTTTATACTGCTAAGATTGTCACAATATATGACAACCTTTCTCTCCACATGTAACCCCAAATCAGCAAGTAGCTTGCATAACCAAGCTACCTCACACACTGCCACCGCAGCTCCTCTGTACTCTTCCTCTATACCCGACAAGGAAATTGTGGAATGCTTTTGCTGCTCCATGTCACAACAACACTTCCCAATGCAAACATAAATCAACTGGTAGATCTCCTGTTTGAGATGCTACCTGCCCAATTTGCATCTGTGTACCCATATAGCTCCAATGGTACACCTGCTGCTTAAAAAAATGCATAATCAAGAGTGGCCCTTAAATACCAAAGTGTGCATCGCACACTATGAAGATGTGGTTTGTGTGGAACCTGCATAAACTAGACCTCTATGCCCCAACAATGTAACTCAAATAAAAACATGTGGGCTCTATAACCTGCACAACTTTTGCCATGTAAGCATATAGTGATGTGCCACATAACCATCATAAGCCAACCTCTACACATGGATTTTGACTTTTCTAGATCTTCATAACTTTGCATTTATGGCTTCCAAATCCTTCTTTACACCAGGTGTCCTCATTGCTGGAATCCCAAGCTCCTCTTCATCAAGGCTCGTCTCCAAGCCACTAGACTCTCCATCAACAAGAGAATGCCCTGTAGAAATATTACGCATACAAAGGGGGTCAACCACTTAATCTTTGCCTTTATGTGATGCACCAACTACAATTCCAAGACTAATATTATGATGTAGCCTGCCACTCCATGTTCTATCAATAGAATCGTTGCATGAGGACTCCCTTGGTCCGCTCAATGCCATATGATTGCTAACTTACATTATGTGCAACCCACATTTCTACTTACATCATCCCCAGAATCTTTTTTAGTAGCATACCAGCTACTCATCTCATCAAATACAACATCCCTACTTACCCTCAATTCATCTATATCCCTTTTTCTCAAGGGAATACCCAATAAAAATACATTTTTCTACCTCTGGATCTAGCTTAGTACATAACTCATTTGGTACATGCATATATGCAATACATCCAAGTGAGACGAATCAGGTTTCTTGCCACCAGTAAACTTCTCCTCTAGCGTTACATCATGTATGGCTATGTATGGCTGTAGTAGGAGTCATGTTCATGATATAAACTACTGTAGACATAGCCTTAGTCCAATAGCTACTCTCTGCCACCATCAATGCTTGTGCTATCTCTGCAATGTGCTTATTTTTCCACTAAGGAATTCCATTTTGTTGTGGAGTGAAGGATAATTCAGTAATTCATTAGAAAAATTGTTGCTTGCAAATGAAGATCAATACCAGGATGCAACAAAAACGATACTTAGGGCTCTTGAAAAGAGTTCCACTTTGTAGATGAATGTGGGAGAGGGTTTGATAATAATCCCACATGGGGACTTATGGGAGTCCTAGAATTTTTGTATAAAAGGTGGTTCATTTGAGAGCTTAGACACACTTTGGGCTTAGTTCATGCAAGAGCTCCTTTGAGAGACCTACTCTCCCTCTTCTCCATAGAGGTGAAGACTCTTCTCTCACCCCATCTACATCATTGTATGAGGTAAATCTCTTCATTGAATCATTAGCAATGTCATGAGTCTTTCTCATCCTCTTCTCTAATCATTTTACTCTTATGCATGCTTTTAGTATTTCATTTTTGAGTACATGGATTGATTTGAAGCTTTCATGGAAGCTTGATGCTTGAATGTATGCATGCTTGTAGGAAGATAGGAGTGGAGTGAGGTCTTTCTCTTTGCTTGAGTGCATAGTGATTGTATTCCTCTTGCTTGTATTTGTGAATGAAGGGGTGTGTAGGAATGAGGACAAGTTGAGCTTGTGTGCATGCTTAGTCTAGTGTCAAGTGATGGTAGCCATGAGCATTCTCTCCATTTGTGGATAAGCTCTTGTGCACCGGTACGGGTCGAATCCCTAGCTCCGAAAGGGATGCAAATCCCATTGGATTGAGCTTAGTGTGGATCGTACTCCTCTTACTACAAGAGAGAGGGTTTTCCGTCTCTCCATTGGCGCCGCTGCCGGGGAGAAGACTCAAAACCGGTTGAGAAGCTTGCATTACTACCACTATTTCTTTTTATTTTGAGGTTTAGGGCATTGAGTGTGTGATCTCAAAGGCGCCTTGTGTGTTTTTATTTTTTTATGAGAAGCAAGAAAAAAATTTTAACCCCATTGCGGTAGAGAAATCCCGCCATTATTCAGATTTAAGTACTTTCAGTTTTTTCATCTTTGACGAGGTTTGCGAGAGGTTGGTAGAAAGTAGTGAAGCGGCTGTTTTTCCTTTGTCGTTTTGTTGTTTTGTAGTTTTGTGGGGAGTCTTCGCAACAAAGAAAAATAAATAAATAAATAGACATATATACATATATATATATATCTATTTAGATACATATATATATGTATGTGTGCGCCGCTGCTGATTAGCCGGTTGAAGGAAGAGCAAAGGCGGTTTTAAGAGTATATATATATATATATATATATATATTCTATGCATTGATGTGGGCCGCTGTTAATGGGCAGAGGCAAAAAAAACGAAGAGTAGGCGGCCAAAACAGCTTTAATATATATATATATATATATATATATATATAACATTTACGCAGAAGGCTTGCAGCAGGGGGCGTAGCCTGCAAACGATTTCTTTTAACAAAAAAAAAAAACAAAAAAAAACATTATTATATATATGAGTGTTTTTTTAAACGATTTGTGTGGCTGTCGGCGGCTGCGGCTGGCTACGCAAGCAGTGGGCGGCTGGCTCTGCAGCTAAAGAGCAGACGGTGCAGCAGCAGGCGGCAGCTATGGGCAGCCAGGATAAGCTGGCGGCGGGGAAGACCGTGAAGTGGCTGGCCGGCGACGAACGGTGAGTAGCCGGTGGTGGTGAGGAAAGCCAGAGGGGCCGCAAGTAAGCAAGGCAGGCGGCAGCTGTGAGCGTTGCAGAGCGGTGAAGGTGAACGAAGCTGTGGCTGTGCAGCTAAGGGACACCAAAGAAGAAGTCGACGGCGGCTGGGTCAAGAGGCCGAGCCTCAGCTCTGCTGCTGTCGGCGGTGGTGCAAGGTACGGACTGCAGAGCAGAAGAAGGCGCTGCAGCTGTGGAGGCGAGGAGGCCGTTGAAGAAGACGGCGAAGAGAGAAGGAGCAGGCGGCTGCGTTGAAGGCTACCCACGCGCGCTAGCAAAGAATCCAGCGCAGAATCCGGGAGCCTGCAAACGGTGGAGGATAAGGTAGGTGATATTTTCCATTTTTTTATTTTTTTATTTTATTTTTTATTAATTTTTCATGATTTTTTATATTTTTAAATAAAAAAAATAATATTTTTTTAAAAAAAAAAGAAAAAGAAATAAATTTAGAAAAAAAGAGATTTTTTAAAAAAAAGAAAGAAGAAAAAATTTAAATTTAGAAAGAAAAAAAGAGATTTTGAAAAAAGAAAAAAAAATAGTGGAAAATCTTAAAAAAAAAAATAGAGAGAAGAAAGAAAGAAAAAATTTAAAAAAAAATTAAAATTAAAAAAAAATTCTTTTTATTTTTTTTAGGAGTCCATATTGTGTGTATATTTTTATTTTTTCATTTCTGTAATTTTTAGCATATTTAGTGTAATTTGCATTGTTTTAAATTTTTGTAATATATTTAAAAATATATATATATATATATATATATATATATATATAAAACAAAAACCAACAAAAGAAAAAAAAAAGAAAAAGAAAAAGAAGAAAAAAACAATTTTTTGAATCCATTGTTCATTATTTGTGTACAAAATTTTGCATAATTTATGTAGCTTGCATTTTTTATTTTTGTAATTACGTGCATAATTAGTAGATTTATAATTTTTAGATTTGGCACGAAATTCATTCATTTTATTAAATAAATAAATAAAAAAAAACAAACAAACCAACAAACAATAAAAACCAACAAAAGGAGGAAAAAACAAACAAAAGAAAATTTTTGATTTTTTAGGAGTCTATTTTGTAGTTCTTTATTTTTTTAAAATTTTTTTGCATAACTAGTGTAACCTGCATTTTTTAATTTTTGTAACTTTGTGCATAGTTAGTATTCATAATTTTGTGTATATTATTAAAAGAGAAAAAAAGTAAAAAAATTATAAAATCATTAAAAAATATATATATATATAATAATAAAAAAAACAATAAAAAAAACTTAGGATAGATAGTTACGCCCCACATATTCTTTTTAGTTGTCTTTAGTGGTTAGGTAGGGTAAAAAATATATATATATATATATACATATATATATATATATATTTATCAAAAAAAAAAACAAAACACAAAAACCAAAACCAAAACAAAAACCAAAACCAAAACCAAAACAAACAAAAGCAAAACATAACAAAACCAAAAAAAATTTGACCTTATGCACTTACGGTCGGGACGTCTTGTAGATTCTGCCATAGGGCCTAGGGCACCTTCTAGAGTGCCTACGCAAGAAAGTGGGACCCAATCGGTAGGCAATTTGGCAGATATTGCTGAAACCCTATCTGAATCCCAATCCGATACCCTTTCCTCTAGAACAAATAGTTCATTGTCCATGGACAATCTAGGGCCATCAACTAGTCATCCCGTAGCCCAAAATAGGACACCCTCAAGATCCTACAATCCATTTGAGGCCGACACCATGGGGTTAACATTCAATGTGCGACTCCAATATGTCTACACAAATGCTCAAGGAGCTGAGATCTTTAGGGACCCACAACAAAGGTACCTGGTTAAGATCGCAGACATCTTCTCAGAACTTGATAGAGCACCTCTAGTCAATGACCAGGGTAACATGTATATGGGTGGAGATGGTGTTCGCTACGAAGTCACCTACCATCCAGAAAAGGTAGACAAATTAGGGGAGCTCTCTAAAACAGAGTTTTTAGACATATCACAACTTTCCAGAGCGAGGGAGTCTCGAGATGACTGGCTCATCGAGCCGGACATGCCTGGACCATCCAATGCCCAATCCTCAAAGCCATCCACCAGAGATGATTTACTTCTTGTAGATCTAAATTTGGACAAGGATAGGAAAGGCAAGAGCAAATTGGATCAGGGGGCTGAAAGTCAATGGGAGTTTGTACGACAAATTCCTGTGACAAAGGTTTTACAGGATGACCAACTTCAAGAGGTCTATAAGGATTCGTTAGAGGGATACTATGCCACAACTAAATCGCCAGAGCTGGATCTTCCTCTAGCTTATGTAGTGGTAGTTGAGAAGTGTGCAGGACACATGCACAGAATAGTTGATAAATGGGCCAATGAATATCGAACGTTAGATTGGAAAGAGATTAGGGAACTCACGTGGAAAGGACAACCATTATTCATGGAAGTGTTCTCAACACATACAGCCAAACCAGGAGAGACAGCCTTTCTTGGAGAAACTGTTGCTCCTCCCCTACGAGAGTTCACTAGAGAGGGACCTTCAACATCTAAGTGGACCACTGCTAGTAGCCCAACTCTAGCACCACGATATCGTCCTACACCAAATGTGCGACCACAGGTCACACCACCACAACAACATCTTTCCCACTATGACAATCGGATGAGAAGGGAGCCAACTCGGCCTCCTATAAGTGCACCTCCTGAAACGAGGGTGACAAGATCTTTAGAGGGGTTTGGTGAGGCTGGTAATAGGGTACCCACACCAATTTTGGAAACATGTGGACCATCTTTCCAAAGAGAGGAACAATTTCCACTGAGAGTGAGAGGCCGTAGGCCCTATGATGAGTATTCACGACAAGTAAGGCCATCAACTCTTCAGAAATTGGTAAAGAAATATGAAGGGTCGGGAGATCCATACGACCATGTAGCAGCTTTTAGGCAAGCAGTTCGAGCTGAGCAAGTTGCTGATAAGCATACTCAAATAGAAGGGTTTGGACTCACTCTTGAAGGAAAGGCCCTTGCTTGGTTTCAGGCATTAGAAGCTTCTGACAAAACTTCTTTACGAGTTTTGGAAGAGAGATTCATTGCTGCTTTTTCCTTGATGGGAATTCAACATGACACAGTAGCGCATATCTACTCTTTCAAACAAGGTGAGAATGAGAGTGTTAGAGACTGTGTAAATAGAATGAAGCAGTACATTAACCGATGCCCAGAAGATGAGAAGCCCGCCCAAAGTCGATTAATTTCTCTCTTCTTAAAAGGCCTCAAAAATTCAACACTGCATACACATCTCTATGCTAAGAAACATACAAGTTTTAATGAGTGTTGCCATGATGCTATGGATTTTACCGATAACTTCAAGTTCCAGGATGGTTCTGGCCCTGAGGTGAAACCTAGAAATCAATGGGGTGAAGATCAAAGTTCAGGGTCTAGCGCACTAGTAAATCCAGACCAAATAGCCAACCTAGTGCTAAGGAGATTAGGACAAACCTATCGTCCACCCATGCAGCCACAACAACAGCAGCAGAGAGTGAGGAGTGTACTTCCTACAGGGCCTCATCTTTGTGGAGCATGTGGCGGTGACCATAAAACAGAGGACTGTAATACCTTTTCTCCTCTAGTCACAAACCAACCCACAAAGAAGTGGTGCCAAGCCTGTGCTTGGAACTTTACTCATACCACCCAGGATTGTACTCGCATTGCGAGAATGAGACAGGAACGTGAGCAACCGAGGGGTGGAGTGGCTCCACAAATGTATCAACAATATACGAATTTTGAACGTAAGCCACCGATGACACAAGAACAAGCACGACCTGTTCTTGGTGCTCAACCTCCTGCTCCAGGGACTGCTCCTGTGAGGGTTGTCGACTACGACAATTCAAATATGTGTAGAGAATTGGTAAACCCAGGATATGTGGAGGAAGAATATGTATCATATTCATCCAAAGAAAATATCTTTGAAAGTCCCGCATACCCAAGCCAAGCACTGGAGATACAACCAGGGGAACAAAACTCTTTAATGTTGCTAGGCGGCTACCAACCTAGGACTCCAGGCCCCTCAGGTCAATGGCAGCCAAGGAAAGTAGAGGCCAAACCAATGGGCCCCTGTTATGAGTGTGGAGAACCCCATTGGGCTCGTGATTGTCCACATCGCTCAAGGCAAGCATCTAGGTCCAATACAACAGTGCAACAGTTTCCACCAATAGAAAGATATTGTCTGGGGTGTTGTGTCGAACACTTCCCGAAGGATTGTCTGTTGAAACCACATGAGGAGGGCAACTCTCAACCAAAGGTTTCACTTAACCTTGTAGGGGCAATTCCATCACCACCTTCATCTGAGAATGAGGATGTCGTGCCACTTAGAGTCATGACTCGATCACAGACACGAAACGCTGAAATACAAACTGATGAGACACCTCGAACTAGGGATGCAAAGACAAATCTAGTGGACAAGACCCTACAGTCCAGTAGAAAAAAAACCACTAGGAGAAAGAAGAACCGAAACAAACAAACTAAAAGTGCATCCACTTCTAGTTCTCAGGAGAACTCTAAACAAAACATACGGGATAAAACTTTTACATCCCAAGAAGTGCGTGAGGAACCTCAAACTGAGCCAAGTGCTAAACAAAATGAGGCTAGTACGACTGAGGATAGCTCTGGGGGTTCTGTTTTTGTGGATAAAGTGAATGAGACTCTAGAGGCCATCATTGATGCTCATAGAAGTCGCATTGCAGCTTTATCTGAGCTACCCAAAAAGCTTCAAGAATACCCAAACCCTCGTGAGGAGAAGATCAATCTAGCTGTACATCAGCAACTCATTAGGGAAGCTCAGTCGATACTTGAGGGACCACCACCACCTATTCCTCGGGGCCCAACTTCTCTTAAGCCAACATTAGAAACTATACCGGAAGTGTCATCAAGTAGGGAAATGAAAAGTGAGTTCATTTCACAAGCTCAAAGCGAAGGATCGGCACCAATTGACACTCCATTGAAAGAAGAAATTCTGCCATCACCCAGCCTTGTCTTCCCATGCAATGATGAAGTTATTGATGCTAATGAGGACATGGCAAATGACATATGGGCCGCTGTAAATGAGAAAATAAATGAAAACATGTCTTCTGTTAGTTCGCCTCCATTCTCTGAGGTGGATTTTACCAGAGACTCGGAAAACAAATCTAGACACCCAAGCATCCAGGAGGAAGTTCAAACAATTGTTTCTCCTAGAAGTAAGCATACAATGAAAACCTTACCATCCTATCTGGGAGAATATGAGAACTGTTCTCAAACCTTGAGGATACCCTCAATGCATAAAAGGTTGACTAAGGAGAAAGATATGAGTATGGTGCAAGCTATTTTGTCTGCACCAGTGGCTTGTAACTTACCTTTGCTTGAGTTGATAAAGCTTAAACCTGAGTTGTGGAATGATATTGCCACATGCTTGTCAGAGCAGGTATTGCTACAAAAGGGTCCCCATGAGTGTACTATACACCCTGAAACAAAGCATGTAATGCCAGTTCCTATCAACAAAGTTGGAAAATTTTGTGAAGACGATCAGGGAAATGCTACCCTCCCATTGGAAGTGCGAAAAGTATCTTCAACTGCAATACTTGATAGTGGTGCAGGAGTGGGCATTGTGACAAGGTCCATTTGGGAAAAATGGGGCAAACCAGCTATTAGGAGTACCAGGATGCGCTTGCAGCTAGCAGATGGAAGCTTAGAACATCCCCTTGGGCTGCTTGAGAACATATTGGTCACCACATGTGGGATTGAATATGAGCATACCTTTGCAGTGGTGGATTTTGGAAAGCATCCAAACTATGAAGTGATATTGGGTAGACCATTCATGCGACAATTTCAAATGATTCAAGATTGGGGATACAATTACTTGTACCTCCGACATGATTCTGTCATCACAAGGGTCAACCTAAGGAATCACTCGTATCGTGATGTAACAAGGTCTCCAATAGATGAGTTTGATTCTGCTTCATCTGAGGGCTCAAGAGTTACATTGTCAGATGGGCGAGAAGATCTATGGATGTGTGGAGCCTCATGTAGGGATTTCAACACTGAGAGACTTAAGGGTAATCGAAGTGTATCTGATGAGGCATACATTCCACAACCCTTCCCTGAGCATTTAATTGATCCATTAGAATGGAGTCATGTCCTTGCAACATTATCAACATGTGCTCTACCGAAGCCAATTCAATTCTGTGACTCAGATGGATATGACATTATACCTATACGAATGGTACAACCACATAACCTTCGAGATGATTTGTACTATAGGAATGCATCCACAACAGCTATGCATGTCGAGGAAGTCTCAGTTGAGAATTTAACACTCAAATCTGTTAATGATGCTGATAAGAAAGAGACACAATCTCCAAAACAAATGATGTGGATAATTGATGAGTACTCAAGTGAGGGCCATGGCTGGCATGTTCCAACTACTCTAGTTGCTGCTCAAAGAAGGCCAGGCAAGAAGGATTCATCAATGTGGCTACCCAAAGATGCGTACAAACTTGTACCATCTATTCCAGTTGCTAAGCCTCTTAAGAAGCACATCATTTCCAAGCCTAAATCTCGGATTGTTACTCGATGGGTCCCAAAAAATGTGCTCAAAGCACAAGGTTATTATGAGGGTGCAACAGCAATATGGCTTCCAAAATGCCATGCTTTGCTAAGGGTAAAAGAATGTTTCAAAAAGATTCCAAGAGTCACCCCTGATTGCCCATATCAGTGGGTGCAAAAGAAATCAACACAAATTCCCCAAGAAAGGAAAGGTGGCTGTGATAGCACCTACAAATCTACTTGTGTTGATCTTCCTAAAACATGTATTGAAACACCTGTTGTCCCGATTTCTCCTTGTTTCACAATTCAACCATCAACTGGTGTACCTAAGACAAGTCCAAAGGAGTCTCATTTGAGCATAGATTCTGGTGCTTCACTGCCTAAATCCTCTTATCTTGCTCAAATTCCAAGACAATTGCTAAAGTCTCCACCTCTTAAAAAGGATATACCAAAAGCTAAAGATAAGGCATTAACGCTACAATTAAAGCTCTTTGGTAAAACAATGTTTGAATAATGTAGTTCCTTATGCCTTTAGAAGATGTGTTTTTTTGAGATAATCTTGTTTTTGATTGGAATTGTCATGATGGATATGAGTGTTCTAAATTTCATTATTCTACGTCCAGATAACTCCTGATGGATATTTGGCGCGATACATGTCCACCATGCATTGACCCCGATAGTACTCGACTTGATCATCGCGGGGGTTATAGTGCTCCTCCGTTTCAAACACATTCTAGGTATTTCTACGCTCCCTTAGGTGAAAATTGCTGTGGGCATCACTTTGTTACGTTATTCTATCAACAGCATCACCCATTTCCACATTGTCAAGAGTGTGCACGGCTAGTATTAAGTGAAGCTTCACATATTTGTTGGATATGCCACTCTTATTTTAGACGATATGGCACGGCCTTAATGAAGCAAATTGTGGGAATTACTCCCCAACGCCATAATCTTCTTAATGTGAGAATACCAGAAAGGGGACCAAATCAACGAAGATTACCTGAGGAGGTACAAGCACAACAATGGAGGGATACGAGCTTAAATGACTTGCAACTACCAATCTTGCAAGCCCTCCTTCCCCAACCCTCCACATGTCAATATTGGATCAATATGAGTACCTACATTGCACAGTTCCAAAATCAAAACTGTCTGACTAACCTTCCCATAGAACCAATGCCATATTTCAGTGAGGAAGCACTCCTTCCTCTACCACCTTCTCCAGAGGCCGGTTTTTGTGAGGGGTTGTCTCTGCATCCTGAGGAAATTGATACCATCTTTCCAGCAGACGAGGACACGGACCCACCATCAGCGTAAGAGTAACTCATTGACTCCACAATAAGAACGACAAGCCAGGGCACTTTTCTCCCATTGGGTTTTTTCCCCTCGGCTATATTTGGTGATTGGCACCACTAACAAATTTTATTCTTTTGTTTTTTCTTTGTTTGTTAATAAAACTTTGTGCAGAGATCTCAGCTTAAGAAGAGCATCAGATACGCCCCTACAGTCCACCTATCGTGCACACAAATTAGGAAGGGGGGAGATATGCTATGCCTACAGGGATCAAGGAGAAGCAATCTGCACAAAATCAGCAATTAATCAAGGCAAACGAACAACATCAACAGGGCACTACAATAGGTGTATGCAAATCTTAATCTTTATTTCTTTATGTGCTCTTATCTTTCGAATATATGGTTTGCATGTACACAATATTGGCTGGTTTGAGTTTTTGATTTGTAGTTAAAATAGGGTGAGTGCATTCTAGACTCTTAGAAGACTTAGTAAAAGATGTTTCTATCCAAAGACAGTGTAGGATATATACCAAGGGAGTATGCCAAGTACTTATGTCTTCAAGGTATATTAGTTATCCCTAGTGGTAGTTACCTCTTAGATATGAGCTAGGTGCTACGAGTAATAAAAATTTATGAAAATATACCCTACAAAAATATATATACAAGGTGAATTGCGACATGAAGTGTCTACCGCCATGCAAAGTGCTTGGTAGGACCTGGGGATGTCTCAGCACCTTGGGGCCGATGCCTTGGTTTCCATGGGGTGAACACTGATGTCTGGAAGCTTCAATAGAGGACCTTTGAGGAATCTATCGCCTTGATAGATGTTGGTAGGACTCGGGGGTACACTATGGGCCCTCGAAACCGATGCCCTCATCTTCAAGGGGTACTCCTTAGGTCATAAAAGAAAGAAAAAGGGTCTGTCGCCCTTGAGATACTTAGCGGTCTTTAGATTCTCTTGGCGGAGGTCTCTTGGCCATTGCTCGGGTCTCATGGGGATAGAACCTTAATCTTTATCACCTTCTACACATATATCCAAAAAAAAAAAAAAAAAAACAACAAGAGAGAGCTCCAATCACCTTTGCTCATACTTAGGAGTAGGTATGCCACTTAGGAGTAACTTATATACTGGTAGGACATTGAGACTGCGGTCATAACCGGAGGTGTACAAAGACACTTGCCTTTGCATAGCATTATCTACTACCTAAGTCTCACTTTGACTAGTTTTTACTCACCTCTTTTAGTACTCATTAAAACTTTAATCAGCCTTGCACTTGTATGCTCACGTGTGTAATTATTATTGCTGATTTTTCTTTTCTTTTTATCAATAAAGGACTTTACTTGTATCAATTGTTTTTTTGTTGCAGCTCTTGCTACTACCGCGCTCGAGGACGTGCGCAAAATAGGAAGGGGGGAGTGTTGCTTGCAAATGAAGATCAATACCAGGATGCAACAAAAACGATACTTAGGGCTCTTGAAAAGAGTTCCACTTTGTAGATGAATGTGGGAGAGGGTTTGATAATAATCCCACATGGGGACTTATGGGAGTCCTAGAATTTTTGTATAAAAGGTGGCTCATTTGAGAGCTTAGACACACTTTGGGCTTAGTTCATGCAAGAGCTCCTTTGAGAGACCTACTCTCCCTCTTCTCCATAGAGGTGAAGACTCTTCTCTCACCCCATCTACATCATTGTATGAGGTAAATCTCTTCATTGAATCATTAGCAATGTCATGAGTCTTTCTCATCCTCTTCTCTAATCATTTTACTCTTATGCATGCTTTTAGTATTTCATTTTTGAGTACATGGATTGATTTGAAGCTTTCATGGAAGCTTGATGCTTGAATGTATGCATGCTTGTAGGAAGATAGGAGTGGAGTGAGGTCTTTCTCTTTGCTTGAGTGCATAGTGATTGTATTCCTCTTGCTTGTATTTGTGAATGAAGGGGTGTGTAGGAATGAGGACAAGTTGAGCTTGTGTGCATGCTTAGTCTAGTGTCAAGTGATGGTAGCCATGAGCATTCTCTCCATTTGTGGATAAGCTCTTGTGCACCGGTACGGGTCGAATCCCTAGCTCCGAAAGGGATGCAAATCCCATTGGATTGAGCTTAGTGTGGATGGAGAGACGGAAAACCCTCTCTCTTGTAGTAAGAGGAGACGGAAAACCCTCTCTCTTGTAGTAAGAGGAGTACGATCCACACTAAGCTCAATCCAATGGGATTTGCATCCCTTTCGGAGCTAGGGATTCGACCCGTACCGGTGCACAAGAGCTTATCCACAAATGGAGAGAATGCTCATGGCTACCATCACTTGACACTAGACTAAGCATGCACACAAGCTCAACTTGTCCTCATTCCTACACACCCCTTCATTCACAAATACAAGCAAGAGGAATACAATCACTATGTACTCAAGCAAAGAGAAAGACCTCACTCCACTCCTATCTTCCTACAAGCATGCATACATTCAAGCATCAAGCTTCCATGAAAGCTTCAAATCAATCCATGTACTCAAAAATGAAATACTAAAAGCATGCATAAGAGTAAAATGATTAGAGAAGAGGATGAGAAAGACTCATGACATTGCTAATGATTCAATGAAGAGATTTACCTCATACAATGATGTAGATGGGGTGAGAGAAGAGTCTTCACCTCTATGGAGAAGAGGGAGAGTAGGTCTCTCAAAGGAGCTCTTGCATGAACTAAGCCCAAAGTGTGTCTAAGCTCTCAAATGAGCCACCTTTTATACAAAAATTCTAGGACTCCCATAAGTCCCCATGTGGGATTATTATCAAACCCTCTCCCACATTCATCTACAAAGTGGAACTCTTTTCAAGAGCCCTAAGTATCGTTTTTGTTGCATCTTGGTATTGATCTTCATTTGCAAGCAACAAAAATCCGTTCAGAAAATCAAAATGGTGGAATCGTCCCCGTTTTTCGAGCATGGGAAATTTTCTCGGTTTCGGTTTTCGGAATGACCACCAACTTAGTCTCGTGCGCCCGGACATTCAAGGGAGAGGCCTCTGTTGCATGACGAATGAAGATCAATACAAGGATGCAACAAAAAAGACACTTAGGGCTCTTGAAAAGAGTTCCAAGTTGTAGATGAATGTGGGAGAGGGCTTGAAAATAATCCCACATGGGAACTTTTGGGAGTTCTAGAATTTTTGTATAAAAGGTGGCCCATTTGAGAGCTAGAGGGGACTTTTTGGTCATTTGGTTGAGAGGCTCATAGAGAGAGCTTGCTCCATAGCTCCTTCTCAAGTGCTCTCCCAAGGCTCTCCATCTCCATTCTTGCTTCAATCTTGTACTCTCTATTCTTTACATTTTCAATGATATGAGGTTATGGTCTACTCACTTGCTAATCTAGATTTCTTAATGATGTTTTGATGCTAAAATCTGATTTGTAGAGTGCATGTGATATGAGGTTATGGTCTACTCACTTGCTAATCTAGATTTCTTAATGATGTTTTGATGCTAAAATCTGATTTGTAGAGTGCATGTGATGAAGCTTGTGCATGAAATGATGTGTAGTTGAGGCTTGTGTGATAGCTCTTTGCATGTTAGGTTCTTTGCATAAGTTGCATTTTTGTGCTTAAGTGTAGCCTAATCTTGATGCTTTGATTATGTTAGATTGATTGCTTGAGTGATGAAGAAGGATTGAGTAGGACTAGAAGTCATTAGTGTGTGGTTAATTCATCTTCTCCCATTCGGGATAGCCTCTATGCGCTAACCGGGTTGCATTCACGGATTGACAAAGTGTGTGGGTTGGAGTGTAGCCTCCGCTATGCTATGATGTCCCAAACAATGGCGCCGCTATCGGGGAACGCACACCTAAGTTAGTGAAGGGTGTTAACCATTACTTCTTACTAAGTGCTCCATTGATTGCAAAATCGTGGATTAGGGTAGATTAGAGTAGAGTTTGCAAGGGCATTGAGTGTGTGATCTCAAGGGCGCCTTGTGTGTTTTCGGTTTTTTGATTAGAAGCAAAAAAACAAAATTAATTAAAACCTCATTGCGGTAGAGAAATCCCGCCACTAATCAGATTTAAGTACTTTTTGTTGTTGCATCTTTGACGGGGTTGGCGAGTGGTAGATAGGAAGTGTTGGAGGCGGTCTGTTGCTTGGTGGGGAGGCGTCTGCAGAGCAGCAAAGATAAATAGAGATATATATATACATATATATACATATATATATATATATATATATATATATGTGCTGATTCCAACCGCTTCTTGCTGCTGCTGAATAGATGGACGAGGCAGATCTGTTGCATGAGCCTCCAAGAAAAGTTGGGCGAACGAGATGTTCGTGCAACTGTTAGTGAGCTAATATATATAAGTGGAAGGTGTGGGCGGCCCAGTAAGGCGGATTTTTAAGAAATATATATATATAAATATATATATTTCTTATATTGACGTGAGCAACAAGCGTTGTCTGCATCGAAGTGCTGCATCGACAGTGTGAAGCGCAGCAAGCGTTGTCTGCATCGACAGTGTGAAGCTAGCAAGCGAAGTGCTGCATCGACAGTGTGAAAAACAAAAACAAAACAAAACAAAAACAAAACAAAAACACATAAAAAACCAAAAAAATTTAACGTTATGCACTTGCGGTCGGGACGTCTTATAGATTCTGCCCCATAGGGCCTAGGACACCTTCTAGAGTACCTACGCAGGAAAGTGGGACCCAATCGGTAGGAAATTTGGCGGATATTGCTGAAACCCTTTCTGATTCCCAATCCGATACCCTTTCCTCCAGAACAACTAGTTCATTGTCCATGGACAATCTAGGGCCGACAAATAGTCATCCCGTAGCCCCAAATAGAACACCCACAAGATCCTTTAATCCATTTGAAGCCGACACCATGGGGTTAACACTTAATGTGAGACTCCAATATGTCTACACAAATGCTCAAGGAGCTGAGATCTTTAGGGATCCACAACAACGGTATCTTGTTAAGATCGCAGACATTTTCTCAGAACTTGATAGAGCACCTCTAGTCAATGACCAGGGTAACATGTACATGGGTGGAGATGGTGTTCGCTACGAAGTCACCTACCATCCAGAAAAGGTAGACAAATTAGGGGAGCTCTCTAAAACCGAGTTCTTTGACTTATCAAAACGTGTGTACATGTGTGTGTGTGTGTGTGTGTGTGTGTGAGTGTGAGTGGAGGGGAGAGAGAGAGAGAGAGAGAGAGAGAGAGAGAGAGAGAGAGAGAGAGAGAGAGAGAGAGAGAGAGAGAGAGAGAGATTTACTTCTTGTAGATCTAAATTTGGAAAGGGATAGGAAAGGCAAGAGCAAAATGGATCAGGGGGTTGAGAACCAATGGGAGTTTGTACGACAAATTCCAGTGACAAAGGTCTTACAGGATGACCCACTTCAAGAGGTCTATAAGAACTCGTTAGAGGGATATTATGCCACAACTAAATTGCTAGAGCTGGATCTTCCTCTAGCTCATGTGGTGGTAGTTGAGAAGCTTGCAGGACACATGAACAGAATAATTGATAAATGGGCCAATGAATACCGAACCTTAGATTGGAAAGAGATTCGGGAACTCACGTGGAAAGGACAACCATTATTCATGGAAGTGTTCTCAACAAATACAGCCAAACCAGGAGAGACAGCCTTTCTTGGAGAAACTGTTGCTCCTTCCCTACGAGAGTTCACTAAAGAGGGACCTTCAACATCCAAGTGGACCACAGCTAGTAGCCCAACTCTAGCACCAAGATATCGTCCTACACCAAATGTGCGACCACCGGTCACACCACAACAACATCTTTCTCACTATAACAATCGGAGGGTAGGGGAGCCAACTCGGCCTTCCAATAAGGCACCTCCTGAAATGCGGGTGACAAGATCTTTGGAGGGGTTTGGTGAGGTTGGTAATAGGGTACCCACACCAAATTTGGAAACATGTGGACCATCTTTCCAAAGAGAGGAACAATTCCCACTGAGAGTGAGAGGCCCTAGGCCCTATGATGAGTATTCAAGACAAGTAAGGCCATCAACTCTTCAGAAACTGGTAAAGAAGTATGAAGGGTCGGGAGATCCATACGACCATGTAGCAGCATTTAGGCAAGTAGTTCGAGCTGAGCAAGTGGCTGATAAGCATACTCAAATTGAAGTATTTGGACTCACTCTTGAGGGAAAAGCCCTGGCTTGGTTTCAGGCATTAGAGGCTTCAGACAAATCTTCTTTGCGAGTTTTGGAAGAGAGATTCATTGCTGCTTTTTCCTTGATGGGAATTCAACATGACACGGTAGCACACATCTACTCTTTCAAGCAAGGCGAGAATGAGAGTGTTAGAGACTGTGTAAATAGAATGAAGCAGTACATTAATCGTTGCCCAGAAGATGAGAAGCCCGCCCAAAGTCGATTAATTTCTCTCTTCTTAAAAGGACTCAAAAATTCAACACTGCATACACATCTCTATGCGAAGAAGCATACAAATTTCAATGAGTGTTGCCATGATGCTATGGATTTCACCGATAACTTCAAATTCCAAGATGGTTCTGGCCCAGAGGTGAAACCTAGAGATCAGTGGGGTGATGACCAAAGTTTAGGGTCTAGCGCGCTAGTAAATCCAGACCAGATAGCTAACCTAGTACTAAGAAGATTGGGACAGACCTATCGTCCACCCTTGCAGCCACAACAACAGCAACAGAGAATGAGGAGTGTACTTCCTACAGGTCCTCATCTTTGTGGAGCATGTGGCGGTAACCATAAAACAGAGGATTGTAATACCTTTCCTCCTCTAGTCACAAACCAACCCACAAAAAAGTGGTGCCAAGCCTGTGCTTGGAACTTTACCCACACCACACAGGATTGTACTCGCATTGCGAGAATGAGACAGGAACATGAGCAGCCAAGGGGTGGAGTGGCTCCACAAATGTATCAACAGTATACTAATTTTGAACGTAAGCCACCGATGGCACAAGAGCAAGCACGACCTGTTCTTGGTGCTCAACCTCCTGCTCGAGGGACTGCTCCTGTGAGGGTTGTTGACTACGACAATTCAAATATGTGTAGAGACTTGGTAAACCCAGGCTATGTGGAAGAGGAATACGCATCATATTCATCCAAAGAAAATCTCTTTGAAAGTCCCGCATACCCAAGCCCAGCACTGTGGACACTCAACCAGGGGAACAAAACTCTTTAATGCTGCTAGGCGGCTACCAACCTAGGACTCCAGGCCCCTCAGGTCAATGGCAGCCAAGGAAAGTAGAGGCCAAACCAATGGGCCCCTGTTATGAGTGCGGAGAACCCCATTGGGCTCGTGATTGTCCACATCGCTCAAGGCAAGCATCTCGATCCAATACAACAGTACAACAGTTTCCACCAATTGAAAGATATTGTCTAGGGTGTTGTGTAGAACACTTCCCAAAGGATTATCTGCTGAAACCACATGAGGAGGGCACCTCTCAACTAAAGGTCTCACTCAACCTTGTAGGCACAGTTCCATCTCCACCTTCATCTGAGAATGAGGATGTCGTGCCACTTAGAGTCATGACTAGATCACAGACATGAAATGCCGAAATACAAACTGATGAGACACCTCGAACTAGGGATGCAAAGACAAATCTAGTGGACAAGACCCTACAGTCCAAAAGAAAAAAGACCACTAGGAGGAAGAAGAACCGAAACAAGCGAACTAAAAGTGCATCCACTAGTTCTCAAGAAGCCTCTAAACAAAACATGAGGGATCAAACTTTTACATGAGGGATCAAACATGAGGGATCAAACTTTTACATCCCAAGAAGTGCATGAGGAACATCAACCTCAACCTGAGCCTAGTGCTAAACAAAATGAGGCTAGTACGACACTGAGGATAGTTCTGGGGGTTTTGTTTTTGTGGATAAAGTGAATGAGACTCTAGAGGCCATCATTGATGCTCATAGAAGTCGCATTGCTGCTTTATCTGAGCTACCCAAGAAGCTTCAAGAATACCCAAACCCTCGTGAGGAGAAGATCAATCTAGCTGTACATCAGCAACTCATCAGGGAAGCTCACTACTTGAGGGACCACCACCACCTATTCCTCGGG
Source organism: Cibotium barometz (assembly GCF_041138505.1). NCBI lineage: Eukaryota > Viridiplantae > Streptophyta > Polypodiopsida > Cyatheales > Cibotiaceae > Cibotium > Cibotium barometz. The sequence continues at coordinate 3,107,514 of NC_141081.1, read as the reverse complement.
GCCCAACCTCTCTTAAGCCAACATTAGAAACCATACCAGAAGTGTCATCGAGTCGGGAAATGAAAAGTGAGCTCATTTCACAAGCTCATAGCAAAAGGTCTGCACCAATTGACACCCAATTGAAAGGAGGTAATCTGCCACCACCTAGCCTTGTCTTCCCATGCAATGATGAAGTTATTGATGCTAATGAGGACATGGCAAATGAGATGTGGGCCGCAGTTCATGAGAAAGTTAATGAGAACATGTCTTCTATTAGTTCGCCTCCATTCTCTGAGGTGGATTTTACCAGAGGCACGGAAAACAACTTTGGACGCCCAAGCATCCAGGAGGAAGTTCAAACAATTGTTTCTCCTAAAAGTAAGCAGAGAATGAAAACCTTACCATCATATCTGGGAGAATATGAGAACTGTTCTCAAACCTTGAGGATACCCTCCATGCATAAAAGGTTGACAAAGGAGAAGGATATGAGTATGGTGCAAGCTATTTTGTCAGCACCAGTGGCTTGTACCTTACCTTTGCTTGATTTGATAAAAATTCGACCTGAGTTATGGAATGATATTGCCACATGTTTGTTAGAGTAGGTATTGCTACAAAAGGGTCACCATGAGTGTACTATACACCCTGAGACAAAGCATGTAATGCCAGATCCTATCAACAAAGTAGGAAAATTTTGTGAGGACGATCAGGGAAATGCTACCCTCCCATTAGAAGTGCGAAAACTATCTTCAACTGCAATACTTGATAGTGGCGCAGGAGTGGGCATTGTGACAAGGTCCATTTGGGAAAAGTGGGGCAAACCAGCTATTAGGAGTACCAGGATGCGCTTGCAGCTAGCAGATGGAAGCTTAGAACATCCCCTTGGGTTGCTTGAGAACATATTGGTCACCACATGTGGGATTGAATATGAGCACACCTTTGCAGTAGTGGATTTTGGAAAACATCCAAACTATGAAGTGATATTGGGTAGACCATTCATGCGACAATTTCAAATGATTCAAGATTGGGGATACAATTATTTGTACCTCTGACATGATTCTGTCATCACAAGGGTCAACCTAAGGAATGTCCGATGGGCGAGAAGATCTGTGGATGTGTGGAGTCTCATGTAGGGATTTCAACACTGAGAGACTTAAGGGTAATCGAAGTGTATCAGACGAGGCATACATTCCACAACCCTTCCCTGAGCATTTAATTGATCCATTAGAATGGAGTCATGTCCTTGCAACATTATCAACATGTGCTTTACCGAAGCCAATTCAATTTTGTGACTCAGATGGATATGATATTATTCCTATATGAATGGTACAACCACGTGCCCTTCTAGATGATTTGTACTATAGGGATACATCCACAACAGCTATGCATGTCGAGGAAGTCTCAGTGGAGGATTTGACACTCGAATCTGCTAATGATGCTGATAAGGAAGATGGCTGGGACTCTGATTTTAATAAAGATGTGACAATCCCTGAGGAAGAGTTAGGAAAGGCACGCCTACTCTTGAGAGGAAGGGAGGTTCAGGTAGAGATCCCTCGAAGCCGACCTAAACGTATATGTTGTAAGAGCCATAAGAGAATCAGTAGACAAGATGAGCGGGAACAACATGAGAGACTACAAAAAGAAAAGGAGGAGTCTAAGAGTGAAAACTCTCGACCACCACCTCACTTCTCAGGAAAGAACGGATATCTATACTATGTCCAAGCATAAGATAGTATCAAAGACCAAATAAGACGATCAGATGGATTCCAAGCAGGGGAAAAGCTAACAATTGTTAGCAAAAATCGTACAAAAACGAAGAAACAAAAACCAAAACTCAAGTCTAAAACCGATTCAAAAAAGAGTGTGGGAAGTGCAAAGACAACGGTTGAACAAAAAAATCCGATGCAAGATAGCAAAGGAGAGCTCAAAACTGCATGGTCTTCAATGAGTGAAGACTCAAGTGGACAAGAACAAGGTCTAAATGTTCCTCCCAATTTCACACAGTACACTCTTCAAGATCGAAAGATTGTTCTTCAACAGCCCATGCGACAAAAACCGAGCATGCCAGGGATTTCATACGATGGTCCAGAAGATGCAAAAAAGATTGATATTGCTAAGCCAGGAGAAGAGCCTCACTATGTGTGGATTGCCACAGACTTGTCCTTAGATGAGGAGAAGTTATTAATACAAACAATAAAGGAGTATCACGATGTTTTTGCTTGGAGTTATAAAGACCTCAAAGGAGTTGATCCAAGCATATGTCAGCATACAATTCCATTGCGAGAGGATGCAAAACCCTCCAAGAAACGTCCTTATACCTATAATGAAAACTTCGCACGGAAGATAAAGGAAGAAATAGACAAGCTCTTAGAGGCAGAATTTATCTATGAGATTGAACACACTGAATGGGTCTCCCCTATTATAGTGGTGCCCAAGAAAAATGGAAAACTTCGAGTATGTGTAAACCTCAAGAAGGTAAATGCAGCTACTGTGCGTGATCATTACCCACTTCCAATCACGGATCATGTTCTAGAACGAGTTGCAGGGAAAAAGGCATATAGTTTCTTGGATGGATTCTCCGGTTACAATCAAGTATCAATTGATCCAAAGGATCAACACAAGACAGCCTTTGCTTGAAGATGGCATCTTTGCCTATCGTGTTATGCCATTTGGTCTAACAAATGCACCAGCAACCTTTCAGCGGTTAATGAGTCATGTATTCAAGGAGTACCTTAGGCAATTTCTTGATATTTTCATGGATGATTTATGTGTTCACTCACAAGAGCGTGATGATCATATAGAACACCTGAGACTTGTGTTTCAAAAGTGTCAACTTTATCGTATATGCTTGAATCCTGACAAGTGCAAATTCATGGTAAGACAAGGGAAAATTTTGGGCCATATTGTTTCTCGCAATGGGATTTCAACAGATATGGATAAAATTGATGTCATTGTCTCATTACCCCGGCCTATCAACCCTAAAGGGGTACAAACATTCATGGGACATTGTGGCTATTACCGTAGATTCATCTACATGTACGCTGTCCTAGACAGACCATTATATGCTCTTCTTGTAAAGTTTAATTGGACTGATGAGTGTGAGGAATCCTTTGAAAAGTTGACGCAAGCATTAGTGACGGCACCCATCTTATGGGCACCAGATTGGAACCAAATCTTTCATGTCCATATTGATGCTTCAAACTTTGCAATTGGATGTATTTTGGCTCAATCGGGAGAACATAATAAGGATTTCCCAATCTCATATGCTAGTCGACAGTTGAACAATGCTGAGAAGAATTACACCACAACAGAAAGAGAAGGATTGTCCATGATATATGTAGTGAAAAAGTTTCGCCATTACCTTTTGGCAAACAAATTCATATTTTTTGTGGACCATCAAGCATTGCTATATTTGGTGAATAAACCTTGTGCAACTAGAAGGATTGTGAGGTGGTTTATCATCCTTCTTGAGTTTGATTTTGAAGTGGCAGTTCGAAAAGGAACAACTTATCTAAGGACAGATCATTTGTCTCGAATCACCTCTGGAGAAGCTCCTGTGGGTGTGGATGATGATATGTTAGATTCAACACTTTTTCTTGTAGAGACAGCTCCTAGATGGTCTGAATCCATTTTAGAAATTTTGACAAGTGGGCAGATACAACTAGCGGGTCCTAATGTGGACCTATGGCGACCATTCAAGTTAATCTCAGGGAGATTATATCGTCAGGGTAATGATGGAGTGTTGAGGCTTATACCTAACCCCGACCAATATGAGGAGATCTTGGAATGGGCACATGCAGGTATCGATGGAATCCATGCATCAGCTACTACTTGTGTGCGACGTATCTCTCAGGATGGGCAATGGTGGCCTACCATGCATGCAGATGCTGAAACATTTGTTCATAACTATGCTTCATGTAAAATTCAGAAGCCAATTCATAATGTCACATTATTCCAAATTTCAACTACACCAAGTTGGAGTAAGTATATTGTGGACTATCTTCAGCATGGTCATTTGGATCAAAAAATTCCTAAACATCGAAAGCATGCTATTAAAATTGAGGCGGCAAACTATATGCTGATAGAGGGCCAACTCTACAAGAGGGGCAAGGATGGCAACTCACGCATGTGTGTATGTGAAGCTGACTATTTGAAAATCTTAACTCATGCACATGCAGGTGTTGGGGGTGGACACTTTTCTGGCAATACCACAGCTAAGTTGATTAGGTGGTCTGGGCTTTGGTGGCCAACCTTACAAATGGATGCCGAAGAATATGTGAAACATTGTGACGATTGTCAAAGGACCAAACCTCCCATCACAAAGGACAATATGCCATTGCGGCCTATGTTAAGCACACGTGCTTTTGCAAAATGGGGTATTGATTTTGTCAGTCCCATTAAACCTCCAGCTCGTAACACGTATGCAGAATATATTATAGTCGCAACCGACTATTTGACCAAATGGGCAGAGGCAAAGGCAACAGTCAAAAATGATGCCAGAACCACAGCCAAGTTCTTGTATGAGTACGTGTTTACACGCTATGGCTTACCTATTGAGATCGTTAGTGATCAAGGTGTACACTTTGTAAATGAAGTCATAGAATTTTTGCTTCAAGAATTTATGGTAATTCACAAGCGTTCTGCACCCTATCATCCCCAGACCAATGGACAAGCCGAGAGTACTAACAAGATTCTCTGCACAGCACTCACAAAGATTGTTGAGGGACATAGGACTGATTGGGAGCAAAAGTTGCACTCAGTTCTTTGGGCATATAGGATAGCCTATAAAACATCTCTGGGCACAACCCCATTTGAACTTGCTTTTGGGCTAGACGCAATTCTTCCCATTGAATTTCTTGTACCTACTCTACGAGTTGCTAAACAATTGGATTGGATTGGTCATGAGCTTTCACAACGCGTTGACGAATTGGAAAAGCTTGATGAGACCCGCTTATTGGCGGTAATGGGGATGTATGCCGAGAAGAGGAGACAAAAGCAATGGTATGATAGAAATGTAACAACTGGCCGATTCAAAAAAGGAGACCTGGTGCTCTTGTACACACTTAAGAAGCATAAGAGAAAGCTCAAAAAACGTGGCCTAGGACCGTTTGTGATCAATGAGCTTACTCCAAGTGGTGCAGTGCGTTTAGAGACACTAGACGGTGAGCACATGCCTAACTTCATTAATGGAAGTCGTCTCAAGAAATACAATGAACCATTAACTGAAGCCATGCTTCAACAGATGCATGCTGCACAAACACAGAAAGAAGCACTTGACCTACTTAAACGTCAGGCTCAAGAGGAGGCTAAAGCTAGAGTTGCAAAAGCCAAGGAGCGTCGCAAAGCTTCTATGTTGGCCATACAGTTGGCTACTGTTGAGCCATATGTCGATCCATTCAATATTCAAGTGTGCCTTCATCTTCATGAGACTACCTACTTTGTCTCTGCCTTAATTGACTCTGTGTGCAGATTATAATGTCCTCTCGTTTGACACCTGGATAGCCTTGGGTCAACCACCACTTGTGCGAATTCCTGTGGACCTACGAAGCTTCTCCGGAGAAGATAACCCTATAGAGGGAAAATGTGTCATTATGACGACCATTCAGGATCACCAGATGTCAGTGCCCTTTTATGTGGCATGTAAGTCCAAGGCAGTAGTAGAGGTTGTTCTCGGTAGATCGTGGTTAAGTGCTACCAATTGCTCATTAGATTGGAAAAATAGACAATACAAGTTGCAAATTGATTCTGATTGCATCTTGGGATCTGCTACTCCACGAGCTTTATCGTGTCAAAAGGGTAATGTTTCTACCTTACCCAACCCATAATCAAAATCTGCTCTTGAAGCTCCAAAACAAAGAATGTGGATAATTGATGAGTACTCAAGTGAGGGCTATGGCTGGCATGTTCCAACTACTCTAGTTGCTGCTCAAAGAAGGCCAGGCAAGAAGGAATTATGAATTTGGCTACCCAAAGATGCGTACAAACTTGTACCATCTAGTCCAGTTGCTAAGCCTCTTAAGAAGCACATCATTTCCAAGCCTAAACCTCGGATTGTTACTCGATGGGTCCCAAAACATGTTCTTAAAGCACAAGGCTATTATGAGGGTGCAACAACAATTTGGCTTCCAAAATGCCATGCTTTGCTAGGGGTAACAGAGTGTTTCAGAAAGATTCCAAAAGCCACACTTGATTTTCCATATCAGTGGGTGCAAAAGAAATCAAAACAAACTCTTCAAGAAAGGAAAGGTGGCTGTGATAGCACCTACAAAACTACTTGTGTTGATCTTCCTAAAACATGTATTGAAACACCGGTTGTCCGATTTCTCCTTGTTACACAATTCAACCATCAACTTATGTACCTACGACAAGTCCAAATGAGTCTCATTTGAGCATAGATTCTAGCATTTCAATTCCTAAATCCTCTTATCTTGCTCAAATTCCAAGACAATTGCTAAAGTTTACACCTCTTAAAAAGGATATACCAAAAACTAAAGATAAGGCATTAACACTACAATTAAAGCTCTTTGGTAAATCAATGTTTGAATAATGTAGTTCCTTATGCCTTTAGAAGATGTGTTCTCTTTGAGATAATCTTGTTTTTGATTGGAATTGTCATGACGGATATGAGTGTTCTAAATTTCATTGTTCTACGTCCAGATAACTCCTGATGGATATTTGGCGAGATACATGTCCACCATGCATTGACCCTGATAGTACTTGACCTGATCATCGCGGGGGTTATAGTGCTCCTCCGTTTCAAACACATTCTAGGTACTTCTATGCTCCCTTAGGTGAAAATTGCTGTGGGCATCACTTTGTCACGTTATTCTATCAACAGCATCACCCATTTCCACATTGTCAAGAGTGTGCACGGCTCGTATTAGGAGAAGCTTCACATATTTGTTGGATATGCCGCTTTTACTTTAGACAATATGGCACGGGCTTAATGAAGAAAATTGTGGGAATTACACCCCAACGCCATAATCTTCTTAATGTGAGAATACCAGAGAGAGGACCAAATCAACGTAGATTACCTGAGGAGGTTCAAGCACAACAATGGAGGGATACAAGCTTAAATGACTTGCAACCACCGATCTTGCAAGCCCTCCTTCCCCAAGCCTCAACATGTCAATATTGGATCAATATGAGTACCTATATTGCGCAGTTCCAAAATGGAAACTGTCTGATTAACCTTCCCATAGAACCAATGCCATATTTTAGTGAGGAAGCACTCCTTCCTCTACCACCTTCTCCAGAGGCCGGTTTTTGTGAGGGGTTGTCCCTGCATCCTGAGGAAATTGATACCATCTTTCCAGCAGACGAGGACACGGATCCACCACCAGCGCAAGGGTAAGCTCAACGACTCCACAATAAGATCGACAAGCCAGGGCACTTTTATCCCACTGGGTTTTTCCCCTCGGCTATATTCGGTGTTTGGCACCAATGGCAAATTTTATTCTTTTCTTTTCTTTTCTTGTTTGTTAATAAAAATTTTGCAGAGATCTTCGCTAAAACAAGAGCATCAAACACGTCCCAATAGTCCACCTATCATGCACACAAATTAGGAAGGGGGGAGACATGCTACGCCTACCAAGATCAAGGAGGAGCAATCTGCACAAAATCAGCAATGCATCAATGCAAACGAACAACATCAACAGGGAATTACAACAGGTGTATTCAAATCTTAATCTTTATTTCTTTATGTGCTCTTATCTTTCGAATATATGGTTTGCATGTTCACACAATGTTGGCTGGTTTAAGTTTTTGATTAGTTGTTAAAATATGGTGAGTAAATTCTAGACTCTTAGAAGACTTAGTAAAAGATATTTCTATCTAAAGACAGTGTAGGATATATACCAAGGGAGTATGCCAAGTTCTTATGCTTTCAAGGTATATTAGTTATCCCTAGTGATAGCTACCTCTTAGATATGAGCTAGGTGCTAGGAGTAATAAAAATTTATAAAAATTATACCCTTAAAAAAAAAAATATGTACAAAGTAAATTGAGACATGACGTGTCTACAGCCATGAGAAATGCTTGGTAGGACTTGGGGTTGTCTTAGCACCTTGGGGCCGATGCCTTGGTTTCTATGGGGTGAACACTGATGTCTAAAAGCCTCAGAAAAAGACCTTTGAGGAATCTATCGCCTTGATGGATGTTGGTAGGACTCTGGGGTACACTATGGGCCCTCGAGACCGATGCCCTCATCTTCAAGGGGTACTCCTTAGGTCATAAAAGAAAGAAAAAGGGTCTGTCGCCCTTGAGATACTTAGCGGTCTTTAGATTCTCTTGGCGGAGGTCTCTTGGCCATTGCTTGGGTCTCTTTAGGATGGAACCTTAATCTTTATCACCTTCTACACACATATCAAAAAAAAAAAAGTTCCAATCACCTTTGCTCATATTTAGGAGTAGGTTTGCCACTTAGGAATAACTTACATACTTGTAGGACATTGAGACTGCGGTCATAACTGGCGGTGTACAAAGCACACTTGCCTTTGCATAGCACTATCTACCACTTAAGTCTCACTTTGACTAGTCTTTACTCACCTATTTTAGTACTCATTAAAACTTTAATCAGCCTTGCACTTGTATGCTCACGTGTGAAATTATCATTGCTGGTTTTTCTTTTCTTTTCTTTTTTTCAATAAAAGACTTTACTTGTATCCATTGTTTTTTTGTTGCAGCTCTTGCTACTACCGTGCTCGCGGACATGCGCAAAATAGGAAGGGGGGAGTGTTGCATGACGAATGAAGATCAATACAAGGATGCAACAAAAAAGACACTTAGGGCTCTTGAAAAGAGTTCCAAGTTGTAGATGAATGTGGGAGAGGGCTTGATAATAATCCCACATGGGAACTTTTGGGAGTTCTAGAATTTTTGTATAAAAGGTGGCCCATTTGAGAGCTAGAGGGGACTTTTTGGTCATTTGGTTGAGAGGCTCATAGAGAGAGCTTGCTCCATAGCTCCTTCTCAAGTGCTCTCCCAAGGCTCTCCATTCTTGCTTCAATCTTGTACTCTCTATTCTTTACATTTTCAATGATATGAGGTTATGGTCTACTCACTTGCTAATCTAGATTTCTTAATGATGTTTTGATGCTAAAATCTGATTTGTAGAGTGCATGTGATGAAGCTTGTGCATGAAATGATGTGTAGTTGAGGCTTGTGTGATAGCTCTTTGCATTGTGCTTAAGTGTAGCCTAATCTTGATGCTTTGATTATGTTAGATTGATTGCTTGAGTGATGAAGAAGGATTGAGTAGGACTAGAAGTCATTAGTGTGTGGTTAATTCATCTTCTCCCATTTGGGATAGCCTCTATGCGCTAACCGGGTTGCATTCACGGATTGACAAAGTGTGTGGGTTGGAGTGTAGCCTCCGCTATGCTATGATGTCCCAAACAGCCTCGAGTGGGAAACCTTGCCCCGCGCAAGAGGGAGCTGCTTCCGCTCTGCCAGCAATCAAGAATCCAGTGCGCGGAGGGGGCACTGGGATCTCATAGAGTACCAGGGCAAGAAATTCAAGATTTTGATTGATTCAGGTAGTACTCATTCTTTTATTTCCCCAGGATGTCTACGTAAATTAGTCGTTCTAAATCAAAAATCAGGGAAACCTATGCAAGTGAAATTAGCCAGTGGGAAGATTCTTTTTACTCACCTTGAGACTGACCTTATTCAGTTTAGCCTAGATGGGAATGTAACAAAGTGCCAGTTCAGAGTCTTACCCCTGGGAATATATGATGGAATCCTTGGAATGGATTGGCTCCAAAACAATCAGGCTGACATTCATTGTCACAAAGGAACCATCTCTTTTCTTGACCTTCACGGGAATAAAGTTCAAGAAATTGGATTTCCGGATCCCCAGTGCTACAATTAGTCAAGGCTTCCAAGTTATTAAAAGGGCTCAGAAAGAAGCAAGCTGTGTATGTCATTCAAATGAATCCCAGTAGACATAAAATGCAAGGCTAAAGAACGAGAGTGGTTAAGTGAGTATGCAGATGTATTTCCTAAAGAGCTGTTTGGGATGCCTCCATCTCGTAAAGTAGATCATGAGATCAAATTAACCCTCAGAGCTCAACCAGTAGCCTAGCGTGCATACAAAATGTCTGCCCTGAAGCCATAGAACTTAAGGAACAACAATTGTTAGAACAGGGATTCGTCAGACCCAATGTCTCACCTTGGGGTGTGCCTGTTCTCTTTCAAAAGAAGAAAGATGGAACCTTAAGACTCTGTATTGACTACAAAGGACTGAATCAATTAACAATTAAGAATAAGTATCCTTTTCCTAGGATTGATGGACTTCTGGATCGATTAAGTGGGACCCAAATGTTCGCAAAGATAGATCTCAAATCCGGGTACTACCAGATTAGAATCAAGGAGTAGGACATCCCAAAGACAGCATTCAATACTCGCTATGGGCATTATGAGTTCACAGTCATGCCGTTTGGATTGACTGATGCCCCGGCAACATTCAATTGTCTTATGCAAGATATTCTCAGAGAATACTTGGATCATTTAGTTTTTGTCTTCTTTGATGATATCTTGGTATACTCAAAGAATCTTGCAGACCATGAAGATCATGTGCAAAAGGTCCTGGAAATCCTAAGGAAACACCAACTCTTTGCAAAGAAGAGAAAATTTTCTTTTTCTGTTGATGAGGTGGAATACTTGGGATTCATAGCGTCAAAGGATGGGATTTCTCATGACCCCGTAAAGATCCAAGCAATCGTAGAATGGACAGAACCCAGGTCAATAAAGGAAGTCAGAGGATTCCTAGGGTTAACCGGATGGTATTATAGGATCTTTATACCTAGGTATGCTCAGATAGAATCCCCCTTAACTAACCTTCTCAAGAAGAGTACACTTTTTCAGTGGACTGCAATGTGTTAGAGTGCCTTTGACAAGCTAAAGACAGCCTTAGTAACTAACCCTATCCTTAAATTGCTAGATTTTACCAAACCCTTTGAGGTTACTGGTGCTAATCGGTTTGCCTTAGGCGGTGCTCTAATGCAGGAAGGTCATGCAGTGGCCTATGAATCCAGAAAACGCAGAACACATGAGAGGAATTATGCTGTCCACCATGACTTGGAGTTACTCTCAGTAGTGTATGCTCTGAAGTTGTGGAGACATTATCTTTTGGGCTTTGAAGAGTCAGATATGGTCTTCATTCGAGTACGACCAAAAAGAAGTACCTTATCCTTAGGTAAGTACAAGAATCTCTCTCCCAGATATTGTGGGCCGTATGCTGTCATAAAGAAAGTGGGCGATCTAGCCTACAAACTTCTTCTGCCTCCCCATCTCAAGGTACATGATGTATTCCATGTCAGTTTGCCTAAGAAGTATGTACCTAGCCCGAGTCACATACTTGAAGATGAACAATTGATCTCTCTGACTCAAGGGGCCAGATGGTACTCCAACCTGAGGAAATCCTTGATGCTCGGGAGAAGGTTCTTAGGAGCAGAGTCCTCAGAGAATTCTTAGTAAAGTGGAAGTTCTTCCCTCTAAAAGACGCCACCTGGGAGAAAGAAGAAGAGTTGGCGAAGGATTACCCCCACTTTGCGAGATGAGGACATCTCGCGTTTTTCAAGTGGGAGAGGATGTCAGATTCCTCCTCAGCTTGAATAACAAATAAGCCTCTACTTCAATCCCTTGTAATCATTCTATGTTTCTAAATACAAGAAAATATTATTTTCCCTTGTTGGCCTAGTGAGATAAAAATTTCAAGAGAGTGGTAAATCAATATTGGGATATTTTTGGATAAATAAATTCTACAAATATCAAAAAAATGTTTCCTTCAAACAAAAAATCAAAATAGATTTTCCAAGGTGCAATTGGAATTAATTAAAAATGATTTAGAAGACCTTAGCCTAAGGGTCAAGATTTTTTGAAATTTGTGGATTAAGGTTCCTATGGACCAATAAGATTAATCCAAGTGTTGGGATAAGATAAATCTAAAGAATAAAAGAAAATACCCAAAAATGAGTAAATGCCCACATAAGATGAAGAGTTGACTAAGTACTAGATTTATTAGTTAAAAATTATGAAGTAATAATTAAAAAATGAGATATTTTGGAGTAATCATTCATTTTTGACACATTGGTAAGGAGAAGGGGGGACTTAAAGGAGGTGCCTATTTCACATGTGTGGATGAGTTTTAAACTAAAAAATAATAGGATATTTTTATCTCTCCTCTCTCCTAGATCAAACCAAATCAAAAAGGGAGCTAATCCAAATTCAGCCAAACTGAAACTGGAAAAATCTAAAACTCAATTGGACTCAGTTAGTGGCCTCCCTCACCTATAAATAGACCCTGATTCTTTTGTATTATCATCTGTGAACTAAACTATGCCGGTGTTACTCTAAGATAAGCTTATTTTCTATTATCCTATAAAAATCCTCTACAAATTAAAGAGATTGGAGCTTCTCTCTCTCTTCAATCTTCCTTGGAGTCTTCATCAACATACCAAACCAATTGATTGGTTGGGGGCCTCTACTTTGATTAAAGAATCAAGCAATTTAGGAGGCAAAGTGTGGTTTATGGTCTTTTTTAAAAAATCTCCAAATGGTTCTCTCTTCTCAACCCCTCTCAAGCTTGAGAAGCATTCAATTGAATGGCTTTTGAATACAATTGAAGTTCTTTAATGAAATTATAGTGATAAAACACATAAATTTCTATTTATGCTTAAACTATAATGTTTTTTAAGCATTTATCTCTCTCCCCCAAAGAATGGTCATTCCTATGACCTATTCTATATTCAAATGAAGCTTCTCATCAAGCAAATCTTAGCTTAATGGAATTAATGGATATTTTTATGTATTTTTTAAGAATAATTTTAAATAGATTTAATTTATGGTAAAAAGGTAATTCCCATGATAATTGAATTACACTCTTTAAAATGAGAAAAAGAGGGATTTCAAGTTTATTAAAAAAAATAGGTATGATATTTAGTTAAAAAGAAGAACTTTTATGATAATAATTAAGAAAAGATGGATTTGAATTAAATTTTAGTGTCAAAAGATGAATTTCCACCATAATTCTACCTAATGAATTAAGGTTAAGAAATTGTGTGATAGAAGGAAAAGGAATATCTTTGGATATTTTAATTGGTAAAATCACTAAAAGGATATTTACCCAAAAACTAGATGTTTATCTGAAGGGAATCCTTGTAGAACTAAACCGAATGAATTTGGTTAGACTACGAGAGGGACGGACAATAAACCTACTTGTCCATCTCTCAATCTGAATCAAGTAAAAACTTCATGACCAATTCCAGTTCTAATCACAAAGAATAGACTACCGGAACTAGACTAGTTTTTCCTGACCAAACTCACCAAGAATCTAGATGGACAATCAGACCGAATGATGGGTAGATTACCCTGATGAGAGATCAAGGATCCTCATTATGAAACTTGGAATTATGGAAAAAGGGTTTTTAAAACCAATCTCAAATTGGAATTTTACTTGCATTGGAACCTCTGTTTTTTATTCAAAGGATTGTTTTACGCCAGAATGCTGAAGGAAGCATTTGGCTTATGTTTTTCTAAGAGGAGGTTCGTTGGAACAGTTGGTGGAAGAGGGAGTCGTCAAGGGACGTCGCTCGCGGTGGCAAAGCCTGCTGAGGTCTTGACCAGCCTCGGTACGGTTAAAATTCTTCATTCGAGTACAACCAAAAAGAAGTTCCTTATCCTTTTAGGGAAGTACAAGAAGCTCTCTCCCAGATAGTGTGGGCTGAGAGACGACAGCATAAGTGGTTTGTAGGGCAGTATGTCCACCCCTCTTGTGACCGGCATGCAATGCTTAGGCAAAACCTCTCATTGGCCATGATTATGATAAAGCTGAAAGTGGTACATGGTGTCATTCTATATCATTCAACACCTCGGAATTTCAGACTTTCATGCCAAATCCATAGACTCCTTAGTCGCTTTATTCCTAATAAGAAGAAGATAATAGCACCCTTGGCAGTAAGTGAACTTTTGTATCAGGGCATGGCTATGGGCCAGTACCACCGTCTTATGCATCTCCCACCAAGGAGATTTTGATTTATGGAGCCGAGCTGCTCTATGTACATATTGCAACTTTTATATAAATAAAGAAATGTTTTCTCGAGAAAAATTACCTATTGTATAAGTGATTGTTTATGGACGAGCTGATAAAGAAAAATCTGTTACCAGACATATGTCATAGATCTCCAATAAGATCATTTATCTTGTTTAAGAAATTGTTTTTCGAATCCTTTTAAGTTTTAGGATCTTGTGGATGATATTAAAATAAATATTTAATAATATATCATTTTTGGGAGAATCATGAGACGAGGAAACCATGGCCGTCAGCCAGACTCTCTCTTTGAAGATGATGAGCTTGACCTCGATGTTCACAAGGCTCTTCATAGAACTCAGCCAGGACCCTTCAAAGGAGAAGGGGAGAACCTGGGCGAGGCTATGGAGAAATGGGTGTAAGCTATGGAAGAATATTTTGACGTCATAAGAAATGACGAGGCAAAATGGCTCTTGCCAGGCTAAAAAAAGTGGAAATAGCCAGGGTCCCATGGAGGAACCATTGTGACACCAATCGTCTGGACAGGAATACTCAGTTCCTAGAACGACCTTAAAACCTATTTGAGGAAGAGATTTTGTCCCCCTGGGTTTTTGGAAACAAAAATGAACGAATTCTTAGAGCTAAAGCAGGGGAGCAAAACCATCAAGGAATATCACTAGGCCTTTGTTCTTCTACTCAAATATTCACCACCTCTATATAAAGAGCAACTCATGGTGCCAGGTTCATTCGGGAAATGAACGAACCCTTGGACACACTGGTCAAGAATGCCAAGCCAGTGTCCATGGCAGAATCTGTCAGAATGGCGAAGAACTTTGCCAAAGCCTTCATCGTGAAAGTCCCGCCAAAGCCAGCTCCCTCATCCTTTAAAAGATTTTAGACACCGAGAACTTCTTCCAACTTTCCGCCTCCAAAAAAGAGAAACCAAGGTCCTAACCAAAATGTGGAGATGGGAAGCTTCAAAAATGAAGGAAGACCTTTCCCCCAAAGTACCTTCTCAGGAACTCCGGCTCTCTCTAGAAAGCAAAGGGAAGAGCTTCGAAGTGAGAACAAATGCTTCGGATGTCAAGGATTTGGGCACCAGCTTAAGGATTGCCCATCTCCTTCGTTGGACCAAGGAAGCTAGGGTCCCAGAGTTCAGAGACTGACTCCTTCATATCAGTCCCAATCACGGTCCCCCGTGCAAGAATCAGGGTAACCCCCAAGAAGAGTGCCAGCTCAGCCTGCACCATGCAAAGCTGTCTCCATGCAAAGCAGTCTCCAAACTCCCTCCCATAATTGGAATAACCCAAGAGAGAGAGTTCCACCTCAGACTGCAGGCAGCAGCCAGAGCACTCACCATAGCTGAGGAAGTAGATGAAGAGAAAGGATAGATCTATGCAGCAATAGAGCATCAGGGGAATAACCGTCAATTCTCAGTCCTCTAGACTCTAGCAGAGTACCAGGGTAAGCGATTCAAGCTTTTGATTGATTCAGGCAGTACTCATTCTTCTATTTCCCCAGGATGTCTGCGTAAATTAGTCCTAAATCAAAAATTAGGGAGACCTATGCAAGTGGAATTAGCCAACGGAAAGATTCTTTTTACTCACCTTGAGACTGATCTTATTCAGTTTAGCCTAGATGGAAATGTAATAGAGTGCCAGTTCAGAGTCTTACCCCTAGGATTATATGATGGAATCCTTGGAATGGATTGGCTCCAAAAGAATCAGGCTAACATTCATTGTCACAAAGGAGCCATCCCTTTCCTTGACCTTCACGGGAATAAAGTTCAAGGAATTGGAATTTCCGGATCCCCAGTGCTACAATTAGTCAAGGCTTCCAAATTATTTAAAGGGCTCAGAAAGAAGCAAGCTATCTATGTCATTAAAATGAGTTCAATAGACATAAAATGCAAGGCTAAAGAACCGGAGTGGTTAAGTGAGTATGCAGATGTGTTTCTTGAAGAGCTAACTGAGATGCCTTCATCTTGTGAAGTAGATCATGAGATCAAATGAACCCCTCGAGATCATGAGATCAAATTAACCCCCAGTAGCCCAGCATGCATACAAAATGCCAACCCCTAAAGCCATAAAACTTAAGGAACAATTTAAGACAGCTTGTTAGAACAGGGATTCATCAGACCCAGTGTCTCACCTTGGGGTGCGCCCGTTCTCTTTCAAAAGAAGAAAGATGGAACGTTAAGACTTTGTATTGACTACACATGACTGAATCAATTAACAATTAAGAATAAGTATCCTATTCCTAGGATTGATGAACTTCTGGATCGCTAAAGTGGGACCCAAATGTTCACAAAGATAGATCTCAAATCTGGGTACTACCAGATCAGAATCAAGGAGCAGGACATCCCAAAGACATCATTCAATACTCGCTATGGGCATTATGAGTTCATAGTCATGCCATTTGGATTGACTAATGCCCCGGAAACATTCAATTATCTTATGCAAGATATTCTCAACGAATACTTGGATGATTTTGTTCTTGTCTTCTTTGATGATATCTTGGTATACTCAAAGAATGCTACAGACCATGAAGATCATGTGCACAAGGTCTTGGAAATCCTAAGGAAACACCAACTCTTTGCAAAGAAGAGCGAATGTTCTTTCTTTGTTGTGACCAGGGTGAATACTTGGGATTGATAGCGTCAAAGGATGGGATTTCTCTTGACCCCACAAAGATCCAAGCAGTCGTAGAATGACCAGAACCCAAGTCAGTAAAGGAAGTCACAAGATTCCTAGGGTTAACCGGATGGTATAGGATCTTTATACCTAGGTATGCTCAGATAGCATCCCCCTTAACTAACCTTCTCAAGAAGAGTACACTTTTTCAGTGGACTACAATGTGTCAGAGTGCCTTTGACAAGCTAAAGACAGCCTTAGTAACCAACCCTGTCCTTAAATTGCCAGATTTTACCAAACACTTTGAGGTAGTTATTGATGCCAGTGGGTTTGCCTTAGGTGGTGCTCTGATGCATGAAGGTCATGCAGTGGCCTATGAATCCAGAAAACTCAAAACACATGAGAGGAATGATGTTGTCCATGACTTGGAGTTACTCTCAGTAGTGTATGCTCTGAAGTTGTGGAGACATTATCTTTTGAGACAAAGGTTCACCTTGATGATGACAGATCATCAAAGGGATCTTCACCCAAAGGGATCTCAACATGCGTCAAAGGAGATGGATGCAAAGCTTGCAAGAATTTGATTTTGAAATAAAGTATCGGCCGGGGAAAGAAAATGTGGTTGCAGATGCGCTTAGCAGAAAAGCCTCCTTGCTTGCAATAATAGTGGTGTCAAATCCATTAATCAATGAAGCAAAGGAGAAAATCTTGCAGGACAAATTCTTTGCCCCTATTGCTACCCTTCTGTATAGAAAAGCAAGACTCCTCAGGAAATGAGTCGAGTTCTTGGATAAAAACTGGATGAAGGATGCATGTATTATAATAATCAGCTATGTATCCCCAATGATGAGGGAATAAAGGGAAGAATTCTGAGAGAAGCCCATGATAGCCTAATAGCTTGACATCCAGGGTTTATAAAAACCTATATGTCTGTAAAGAAAAGCTTCTTCTAGCTAGGACTCAAAAAGGATGTACTTGATCATGTGCGAAAATGCTTAATGTGCCAAAGAGTCAAGGCAGAGAGAGTCAAGATGCCGGGGAAACTACAGCCTCTAGACATTCCACAGATGAAGTGGGAATGCATCAGTATGGACTTTTTCACTCGATTTCCTTCAGTGCAATCAGGTTACAACTGCATTTTTGTGGTAGTTGACAGGCTAATCAAAGTTGCCCATCTGATTCCAGTGAAAGAAACATACTCTACAGTGGATGTTGTCAGAGTTTTCCTTGAGGAGATCTTCAGATTGCATGGTTTATCGAGGAGGATAGTAAGTGACAGAGATCCCAAATTCACATTAAAATTCTAGACTCTGCATTCTTTGAAGCAGTAGGAACTTTCTTGGATCTCAGCACAGCCTATCAACCCAAAACAGATGGCCAGACGGAAAGGGTGAATGAGGTAATAGAAGAAATTTTTCGGTCATGCTGCGGCGGCAGGGAACCCAAGAAGTGGTTAAGTCATTTGCATCTAGTCAAATTTGCTTACAATGCTTCTTATCATCGAAGCATTGGGATGAGTCCTTTCAAAGCTTTGTATGGACAAGATTGCCTTACACCGTTGACTTGGTCTCACCCATTGATCAGAGTCGAAATGTCCAGACAAATGCTTGATGACATGGACTAGCAGATGCAATCAATTTGTAAAGATATTAAGGCATCCCAAGACAGACAAAAGCATTATGCAGATAAAAAGAGGTCAGAGAGAGAGTTTGAAGAGTCATATATGGTCTTCATTCGAGTACGAACAAAAAGAAGTTCCTTATCCTTAGGGAAGTACAAGACGCTCTCTCCCAGATACTGTGGGCCGTATGCTGTCATAAAGAAAGTTGGCAATCTAGCCTACAAAATTCTTCAGCCTCCCCATCTCAAGGTACATGATGTATTCCATGTCAATTTGCTTAAGAAATATGTACCTAGCCTGTGTCACATACTTGAAGATGAACAATTGATCTCTCTGACTCAAGGCCAAATGGTACTCCAACCTGAGGAAATACTTGATACTCGGGAGAATATTCTCAAGAGCAGATTCCTCAGAGAATTCTTAGTAAAGTGGAAGTTCTTCCCTCTAGAAGACGCCACCTGGGAGAAAGAAGAAGAGTTGGTGAAGGATTACCCCCACTTTGCGAGATGAGGACATCTCGCGTTTTTCAAGTGGAAGAGGATGTCAGATTCCTCCTCAGCCTGAATAACAAATAAGCCTCTACTTCAATCCCTTGTAATCATTCTATGTTGCTAAATACAAGAAAATATTATCTTTCCTTGTTTGGCGTAGTGAGATAAAAATTTCTAGAGAGTGGTAAATCAATATTGGGATATTTTTGGATAAATAAATTCTATAAATATCAAAAAAATATTTCCCTAAAAGAGAAAATCAAAATAGATTTTCCAAGGTGTAATTGGAATTAATTAAAAATGATTTAGAAGACCTTAGCCTAAGGGTCAAGATTTTTTGAAATTTTTGGATTAAGGTTCCTATGGACCAATAAGATTAATCCAAGTGTTGGGATAAGATAAATCCAAAGAACTAAAAAAATACCTAAAAATGAGTAAATGCCCACATAAGATAAAGAGTTGACTAAGTACTAGATTTATTAGTTAAAAATTATGAAGTATTAATTAAAAAATGAGATATTTTGGCATAATCATTCATTTTTGACACATTGGTAAAAGGAGAAGGGGGCCCTTCAAGGAGGTGCCTATTTCACATGTGTGGATGAGTTTTAAACTCAAAAATAATTAATCACCAAGGGCACCTGGGTCCTTACGTAGTCAAGGAAGAGAAGAAAGACAAGCAACAAGAATATATTCAGGGCGTCATGGAAAGGAAGAGAAGAAAGACAAGCAACAAGAATATATTCAGGGCATCATGGAAAGGAAGAGTGAAAGACTTCAAGATAGAGGCTAGAAGGACAACCATCAAGGAGGTCCTAGTGCAACATGTATATATGCAGAATGAGCTTGTGCTTGAGAGTCAAGATGACATATATTTGCCCTCGCATTGACCAAACTGTAAGTTAATCTATCGCTTGTCAATCTTCCATTTTCTCATAATGGTCTCATGAACTATATAAATTGTCCACCTTTATGGTTGTAGATGTCTATCCCTCATCCTATGAGGAGTGGGAGCCAGCTCATCAGTGTGTATCATTGGAATTATGAATGTGGTGCATGCACACATTGGCCGGCTACAGTATGAGGGAAAGAGCAACAAAAGCCTTGTAGATGCAAGAATCTTTTTCTATGATCATTTCTACCACCTACTAAACAAGAAACACAATTGTGGCCACTTGGAAGAGCTACCTTTGCAAGTTGAGTGGAGCTACATGGATTGGCCTATCCAAGACTCCTCAGTAATGGAGTCAGCAGAAGCAAGCTCTTCAAGGATGTGCAACGCTCTCTACGAGGGAGCATTCCAACTCGTGTAGTGAAAATTATGGTTTACCTACCAATTATTGTGTTTGTGGAGCTTTTTAGCTTATTCTAGGTGAAGATAGCAAGAAATATGCTCGTCTGCAAAGATTTGGATACAATCCTCTTAGGAAGACTTCTTGATGAGAGATGGCAGAGTAAAGTTTTTGACGATATCCATTCTAACATTGCACTGGAGACAATAGTTGCAAAGTACATGATTACAACTCAAACTCTTATCTTGTCATTCTGGTATAGTAGGTCCCATTACATCAATGGAGAGTTGGTGCCAATATGGATCAGAAAGCTGCAAGTGCAATGGACAACAAAGTCATAGACATTGAAGTGATTGATGAAGCTTCAACGCTAGTGACAATTGTTTCTATACGGGGGAGAAATGCAATATACAACAGCTAAGGAAGGATATTGATGAAGAATCCTTGCAAGACATGCCGGCACACTTTACTTTCATTCACAATGGAAGAAAGGTCCTCCTTAGAAAGGGAGCGACTAATACACTATAAGGAATTCGGTAACACAGTCAAGATCATTCCTACTTGACACTACCCATTTCAATGTACTCTTTTCACATAATTAATCAAGTCTATCTTGTTAATGACACTCCTACTTGACATTACCCATTTGAATGTACTCTTTTAACATGGTTAATCAAGAGCCTTTTGTTTGACTTTTATTTTCAAAAAACAAGACAATGTATACTATTTTACAAAACACATTACTTCAATGAGAATAGACAATTGAAGACATCTACAAACAAATAGAAATATATATTCATGGGCTTGGACCTCTTGCAAAAAAAAATGGTGGAGTTCTATGATATTACATTTGAGGAGATAGGAGGTGTAATTCAATTTGTCATCAAGCTTGATGAGTGTGAGATTATCAAGGAGAAAAAGATGGAAAGGGTCACAATAACACTTATGATGAATAGAGCTCTTCCTAATTGCAGTAGGGATTATCCAAAGTATTTTAGCGTGCAGACTGAGACAAACATCTGGTGGCTAGGTTCATTTGAGGTCAAGAAAGAGGACCATGAATCCTTGTTTTTGGGTATTTCATCATACACATATTCCCAATCTCATCAAAGAATAGATGAATGCAACCAGGATGCTCCATGTAGAGAAAAGGGGGGACTTTCAAGTTCAATGGCATCTTGCGGGTGACTTGAAGACTCTCAAGTGCTTATTTAATTGCAGCAAAGGAGCCAATGCAAAGTCTCCATGCCTTTACTGCATGGACTCTGCAAGGGTGATGGACTCTAAGTGGTGGAGACGACCACTGAACAGACAAATTTTGGATGAGAACTTTAAACTAGTGTTTGAGATTCCTCTTTCCAATGTGCATATATGCACATGTAGGATTTTGGGCCATCTTTTTTGATGTAGTAATCATCTTTTAAATGTCAATCAAAAAGAGTAATTAGTCAAGCAATTGAAAGTTCATATACATAATTAAAACTATACACAAAACCACATATTAAGGATTATTATTGTCATATTGTATACATTCCATGTGTACAATATAGTACATTCTTGTAGTATATGCATCTAAGCAGACAGACTCTACAGACCATAGTGCCCAAGTTCTTTCCCCGATTATGAACCCTCTACCTAAGGCCCGACCATTAGCTCTAGGCAATGGCACTAGCAGAGCCCTCAATGCCGGGCTATTTACTGTGATCAAAGAGATGGTGGGTGGCCAAAGAGGTTCACACATACATGGCTTGATTTACAGTTAACCTCCAAGGTACACCGGAGCACAACCCACAAGTTGTATACCTTATCAAGGGTTTTGCAATGAGCTTGCATCTTTCTTTAAGCATGTAACAAGTATAACAGATTGCATTTTAAAATGTGGTCTATTTTACTGGTAATGGAATTCTCATGAACTTATTATCTTGCACATGTTGCCCATTATGAAAGGTCACATATACATGGCTTCATTTGCTGCAGTTAACCTCCAACGTCAACCAGAAGTGCCACCCACAAGTTGCCTACCTTCTCATCTTGCACTGAGCTCCCATCTTTCTTTGGACAAGGAACAAGTAAAACAAACCACGTTTTGAAACGGGGTCTGTTTTACTGGTAATGAAACTTCTCCTAAACACATAAACGCGGTCCATCTTCTTGTCTTGCACATGGTGCCCATTATGAAAGGTCACAATCAAGTATATAGCCTTATCACCTTCACTGAGGTTGGAGCTTCAATTTAAGTATGTATATGTGAAGCTTCAACATCTGTAGGATAGACCGCATTTCAAAACGTGCGATCTATTCTACTTAGGTTAAAGCTTCATGTATACATACACTTAGAGCTTCATATACACACTCTGATATAAAAACAATGACATAAAAAGGTTATTTTTACAAAATAGTGCTTCTTGTGCAATGCAGAACCACATACCACTTTGTATCTACATAACTATATTTTCTTTCTTATTTTAACCTGCACATTATATTGGTTGTTGATGTTGATATTCAATCCGCTAGTAGCAAATCTAGTATTTTCTAAGGTATTTGAACTGAAGTTGGCATTTTCCTTCATGACCTCTAACTCTATGTGTGTGTGTGTATGTATGTATGTGAAGCTCCAACATCGGTGAAATAGACTACATTTCAAACACGATCTATTTTACTGAAGTTGGAGCTTCTCACACACAGACTAAGAACTTCACCTACCTCCCATGCCAGTTAACCTTTTGATTTAAGGCACTAAATAAACAAGTGATTTTAATCATAGTACTATGCTATCTAGCCTACAGTCTTGCACTAGCCTCACATTTAAGATATTGAACCTAAGGTTCAGAGCGAGATAATAGCCTTTTTATCCAAGCAGCAACCCTTTATAGTTATCTATGACACTAAACCATCTACTCAACAGTGTTCCCATCACCAATATATACTTATTTGACAACCCTCCATGAAGGTTAGCTGGCTTCGAAGATTGATAAAGGCCAATAGAATGCATCCAGTAGAGGTGAGGTTTTGTGTGTATAACAACAAGCCTTGGGTCAAAATGCACCATACCATTCTCAAGACACTAGTAGCAATAACAAATTCATCCATCAGTGATGTGCCTTGTAAGATTATAGAATTACCTAGCCAGAAAGCCACACAACACCACGTATTGATACGTGGTGCTCTCCATTACACATATCAATACTCTTTGAGCCATAGAGACACCACCATAGAGACATCAAGACTAGGTGTGCATAGCACCACATATCAATACGCGGTGCTCTCCTGCCTATGCATAGATAAGAAAACGTACGGTTTAGTAGAAGAGAATACCTGGTCGAGGAGGTTTTAGAGATGAAATCACTTGAGGCTTCCTGCTTAGGAACAGAAGATAATAAAAAACAAAACTAGTTAATCAAATAGTTGGCATAGGGTAGTGAATATTAGGGATAGATTAATTCTAGAAGTTAGGGTAGGCATAGATTAATATTAGGAATAGATTAATTTTAGGAAGTAGGGTAGGGACAGATTAATTTTAGGATGTAGGGTAGGGTTAGATTGCATTTAGAATAGTAAAATGTTAGTTTAGTTTGCTAATGGTACAAATAGAGAGTGGGATGGAATATTTTGCATTGAATGCTAGGCTACCCCAATCGTACTTGCATTACATTGAGAATCATTAGGAATCTTGTTAGAGGATCCTAGTTTTTATTTTGATAGATGAGACATTAATTATGCCACATGACGTGAAACGTCTATAACCCTTTATTCCTATGTTCTTTCATTATTGACACGACTAGTTATTAGTTTTTTTTTAAATTTGTAATGTTTATCTTTTTTGACATCCACATCAAATTCATGAAAAGATAACAAAAAGTCAAAGATTAGAATTTATTCCATGAGTGGTGTATCCATCTCTACATCATCTGTGCTCTTTGCTAGCTCCATATCCTTCTCAATTCTCATCTTTCATCAACCAAGTAGCTAGGTTAGTAATATCCACCATGCCTTCCACATTGTACATTCAAGATAGCTTCCACAAGACTCTCTCGACGATAAGATTTGACATACCAGTATGTGAAATTAGTGGAAAGATATAAAGAAGCATTTTGGGATTTCTGATGCCACTGCACTTGAGTTGCAACAGCAAAAAGTGACAAGTCAATGTGATGTTAATGTGAGGACTGAGCCTCTAGTGTTGTTAGAATATGGGGTGATGGGATATGAGCTTAATGGAAAAAATAATAATGTATATGATATCTGTGTATTGAATGAAACACCTAATGTTAATGAGGTGGAGAACAAACAAGTTAGTGTGTTGTCTCTTATTGAAGGCCTTCAAATATCTAGTTCTATGCATGTGGCCTACACAAATTCCATAAGTGTTCATGAGGTGAGTGAGCTCCTTGTCTATGAATTGCCACCTGCAACTGTTGGCAGTAGCATGCAAGAAATAGAATAGAAGAATGATGGCCATTTATGGGCTGAGTACAATACAAGCTCACATGATACCTTCCCTGGCATTGTGAGCATGAGCATATGCTCACAATGCTATGGATACCTTAGATGTTATAATGTGGATTGTCCTTTTGTAGAAAGAACTAGCTTGGTTAATGACTCCCAATGGAAAGAAAAATTAAGGAAATTACCCTCAATAGGACAATTATATGCAGAGCATGGCACTTTAAAATGCAAACATTGTGGGTAGCCACCACTTAGGTGTGTAGGGCTATGATGCATACATATACTATTGTATACCACATGAGAGATAGTACACCACAGGTGTGTGATTCAAGTGGGTGAACATGAACACCCATTTGGTGCTGGTTTATCAAGGTCCATGCAAAATTAGGTTCATGACATGGTCAATCTCAGAGCTCAATTGAATCCTTATGCATCTTGTAAGAACATTGAAGTAGCAGTAGGACAGGATCTAGTAATGGAAATGTTGTTGTCCAAGGAAGGGCATGACTATAAGGAGTTTGATGAAACAAAGCTCCGAGAGGTAGGCTTAGATAATCTTACCCCTTATCTCAAAGGAGACGATTGCAAAGGTCTATGAAGATTGCAAGAGGAGGCATGCACAAGGTGGATGTTGGGCTTGGTGCAATCTTGTCATTGAAAAGGAAGTACATGTACCCATTTTTCCATAGTATCTTGTTTCGTGGTCAACTTGCAGATAACACTAAGCCTCATATTTTTAAGATGTCAACTATTGGACCCGGATCTGGGGTGGATCTTGTCAATAGGGTGAGGCCACAAGGAAGTTTGGGGGAGCAATGGAGCTATTTCGATCATGTCCACACAGGGCAAAAGGATGGAATGGGTGCACATGTGTATGACCCACATATCAGGAATTGCTCACAATTGCCATTGGTGAATTTCAAGTTGTAAATAATAAGTCAGAGGCTTATTTTTGGAAAATGTAGAATGAGGTGATGCTCAAAAATGGATTCTCTTTTTCCCAGTTATGGGGCTTCATGGAAGATGCAGCACAAGATAATTGGTTGGCTATATTAGAACAATTTATAATGGAGGACCTAAAAATGTGATGAAAGGAAAATAAAGGACATGTTCATTTCATTGGGAGATGAACATGGTCAAGCATGTTAAGAGATGTGTCAAAGAGCAATACCTGAAAAGGAACATAAATTTCTATGTAGAAAGTGGAAGACGATAGGTTCTAAAGAAAAATTAGAGAAATGCAAAGAAGCTCTTTTGTCATTATGGACTCTTAAACATGTAAATGATGGAGAACTTCTAGGACTACTTGCATGGTTCAATTGGTGGGATGTTTGGGTTTCTCAATGGGGAGATGTGCTCCTTGAGAGCAGCATGAGGATATGCGATTTTTTTTACTGTGAACTTGTCTAAAACAAAACGTTCAATTAGCATGAGGGCTGCATATGGGTACTCTAAGCACATATCACTTTGTGAGGCATGTAGTCTGGATCTAGCAATGATAGTCGTGTAGAGTGCACACTACAAGGCATTCATGTGTAAGCAAACATCTTGGTATTGGGCCATCATTGGAGAAGCTAAAGGAAAGATTCATGGTGGGGAAGTGTGGATGTACTTCTGATAAGAAGTTGGTTGACTTGACACATTCAGTGATATACAAGGCAAAGATGCATTCACGAGAGATGTATAAGCCTCATGTGAAAGAGAGAAGTGTGAGGAGGAAGAGAGGTGGTGCTAGAGTAATACTTCCAACAGATAGTCATAGACCAGAATACTCAATAGCAATAGTAAAAAGGGTGGTTGGGGGACAAAGAAAACCAAGACAAGTGCAAGATGAGCATCTAAAAATATAGAAGGAGATTATTTTACATGAAACAAGCTGGGTTATCCATAGGGGGCGGAATCAAGGAGTGAGGTGTCACATGTTTTGGTTACCTACAATCAACCAATACTAGATGTGGAAAATTGATCAATAATCTTGGTGCAAGTGCAACTGCCAGCATGCCTGCACCATGTTTTAAAGGAAGGAGGCAATATACCAATGGTACACCATGGCAATATATTTGGTTTGTAATGACAATGTCATGCATACATCGACCTTGTACGATTTCGTCATTACTTTTCTTGGAACTTCATCAAGAATTTGGCTAATTGCCAAGGGTGCAATGGTGACAGAGGAGGAGCGAGATAATGAAAAATGCAGGATTTCTTTTGGAGTGATGGGGAGCTTATCATGCGAGGAGAAATTGATAGGGGAATGCCTCCACCAAGTCAAGAGAGACCAACAAGACGGGACGACAAGCTTGTGCAGTGGAGATCGAAGTTGAGCAAGCAGTTCTATGAGAGAATCAATCGAGCAAAAAACAAGGTAGCTAAAGTGATGAGGAAAAATATAGCTGTTTTGAGGGAATGCCATCTATTTTTCCTTAAGACAAAAGGATCTACATCAA
The DNA here is from genome assembly GCF_041138505.1 of Cibotium barometz. Classification (NCBI taxonomy): domain Eukaryota; kingdom Viridiplantae; phylum Streptophyta; class Polypodiopsida; order Cyatheales; family Cibotiaceae; genus Cibotium; species Cibotium barometz. The sequence continues at coordinate 3,080,579 of NC_141081.1, read as the reverse complement.
AAGAGTTGACATGTTCAGTCCCATATCTGAATATCCACCATGCTTATGTGAGGATGTTCCACGGGAACACTCACGGGAACACGGATTATGGAAGGAGGCCGGAAGCAATTAATGCGAGAGAGCGGGATTGTAGCCATGGGAACATAAAGATGCACATAATTTTTCCATATTTTTGTGCCGAAATGCAATGTAAATCGTTTTAGGCCAATGTGGGTTCTAAATGAGAGTTCTAAGTGTATTAAGCAAGGCTCACTTATGGGGTTGTCCACCCATGTGTGAAAGAGGCCTAGGGTTAGGGTTAGTGACATCTCCACAAAAGAGATGTTAGCTAAAGAAAGTGGACGTTTTTGGCCATTCTCATAAGCTATTGAGTGAAGCTCTTGAGCTCTCAAGCTATGGCAACTCTCTAACTCTCTCTCTATTGTACTCTAATGAGCATCAAGCTCCAATGAGTATAGCTCCACTTCTTAATGTGTTTTAGCATCATTGAAGTAGATTAATCTATGATTAGTTAAATGCTTCTTTCTTTCTTTGCATGCTTCAAAATGGATCAGGGGGCTAAGAACCAATGGGAGTTTGTACGACAAATTCTAGTGACAAAGGTCTTTCAGGATGACCCACTTCAAGAGGTCTATAAGGACTCTTTAGAAGGATATTATGCCACAACTAGATTGTGAGAGCTAGATCTTCCTCTAGCACTTGTGGCGGTAGTCGAGAAGCTTACAAAATACAAGAACCGAATCGTTGATAAATGGGCCAATGAATACCGAACCTTAGATTGGAAGGAGATTTGTGAGCTCACGTGGAAAGGACAACCATTATTCATGGAAGTGTTCTCAACAAATACAGCTATAAACCAGGAGAGACAGCCTTTCTTGGAGAAACTGTTGCTCCTCCCCTACGAGAGTTCACTAGAGAGGGACCCTTGACATCAAAGTGGACCACTGCAAGTAGCCCAACTCTAGCACCAAGATATTATCCTACACCAAAAGTGCGACCACAGATCACACCACAACAACGTTTCTCTCACTATGACAATCAGAGGGTAGGGGAGCCAACTCGGCCTCCCATAAATGCACCTCCTGAAATGCGGGTATCAAGATCTTTGGAGGGGGTTGGTGAGGCAGGTGATAGGGGACCCACACCAATTTGGGATGCATGTGGACCATCTTACCAAAGAGAGGAACAGTTCCCACTGAGAGTGAGAGGCCGTAGGCCCGATGATGAGTATTCAAGACGAGTAAGGCCATCAACTCTTCAGAAATTGGTAAAGAAATACGAAGGGTCAGGAGATCCATATGACCATGTAGCAGCATTTAGGCAAGCAGTTCGAGCTGAGCAAGTGACTGACAAGTGACTGACAAGCATACGCAAATTGAAGGATTTGGGCTCACTCTTGAGGGAAAGGCCCTTGCTTGGTTTCAGGCACTAGAGGCTTCACTAGAAGCAGTTCGAGCTGAGCAAGTGACTGACAAGCATACGCAAATTGAAGGATTTGGGCTCACTCTTGAGGGAAAGGCCCTTGCTTGGTTTCAGGCACTAGAGGCTTCAAACAAATCTTCTTTACGAGTTTTGGAAGAGAGATTCATTGCTGCTTTTTCCTTGATGGGGATTTAGCATGACACAGTAGCAAACATCTACTCTTTCAAGCAAGGCGAGACTGAGAGTGTTAGAGACTGTGTAAATAGGATGAAGCAGTACATTAATCGTTGCCCAGAAGATGAGAAGCCCACCCAGAGTCGATTAATTTCTCTCTTCTTAAAAGGACTCAAAAATTCAACACTGCACACACATCTCTATGCAAAGAAGCATACAAATTTCAATGAGTGTTGCCATGATGCTATGGATTTCACAGATAACTTCAAATTCCAAGATGGTACTAGCCCTGAGTTGCAACCTAGAGATCAGTGGGGTGATGACCAAAGTTTAGGGTCTAGCGCACTAGTAAATCCAGACCACATAGCTAACCTAGTACTAAGGAGATTGGGACAAAACTATCGCCCACCCATGCAGCCACAACAACAGCAGCAGGTGAATGAGGAGTGTACTACCTACAAATCCTCATCTTTGTGGAGCATGTGGCGGTAACCATAAAACCAAAGAATGTAATACCTTTTCTCCTCTAGTCACAAACCAGCCCACAAAGAAGTGGTGCCAGGCCTATGCTTGGAATTATACCCACACCACACAGGAATGTACTTTTATTGCAAGAATGAGACAGGAGCATGAGCAGCAAAGGGGTGCAGTGGCTCCACAAATGCATCAACAATATACTAATTTTGAACGTAAGCCACCGATGGCACAAGAGCAAGCACGACCTGTACTTGGAGCTCAACCTCCTGCTCATGGGACTGCTCCTGTGAGGTTTGTTGACTACAACAATTCCAATATGTGTAGAGACTTGGTAAACCCAAGCTATGTGGAGGAGGAATATACATCATATTCATCCAAGGAAAATCTCTTTGAAAGTCCCGCATATCCAAGCCAAGCACTGGAGCCTCAACCGGGGGAACAAAATTCTTTGATGTTGCTAGGCGGCTACCAACCTAGGACTCCAGGCCCCTCAGGTCAATGGCAGCAAAGGAAAGTAGAAGCCAAACTAATGGGCCCCTGTTATGAGTGCGGAGAACCCCATTAGGCTCCTGATTGTCCACATTGCCCAAGGCAAGCAGCTCGATCCAATACAACAGTACCACAGTTTCCACCAATTGAAAGATATTGTCTAGGGTGTTGTGTAGAACACTTTCCAAAGGATTGTTTTGCTGAAACCACATGAGGAAGGCACCTCTCAACCAAAGGTCTCACTCAACTTTGTAGAGGCAGTTCCATCGCCACCTTCATCAGAGAATGAGGATGTCATGCCACTTAGAGTCATGACTAGATCACAGACACGAAATGCTGAAATGTAGACTGATGAGACACCTCAAACTAGGGATGCAAAGGCAAATCTAGTAGCTGATCTCACAAGCTCATAGCGAGAAGTCTGCACCAATTGACACCCCATTGAAAGAAGGCATTCTGCCACCACCTAGTCTTGCCTTCCCATGCAATGATAAAGTTATTGATGCTAACGAGGACATGGCAAATGAGATGTGGGTAGCAGTTCATGAGAAAGTTAATGAGAATATGTCCTCTATTATTTCACCTCTATTCTTTGAAGTGGATTTTACTAGGGGGCACATAAAACAACTTTAGACACCCAAGCATCCAGGAGGAAGTTCAAACAATTGTTTCTCCTAGAAGTAAGCATACAATGAAAACCTTACCATCTTATTTGGGAGAATATGAGAACTGTTCTCAAACCTTGAGGATACCCTCCATGCATAGAAGATTGACAAAGGAGATGGATATGGGTATCGTGCAAGCTATTTTGTCAGCACCAGTGGCTTGTACCTTACCTTTGCTTGATTTGATAAAGCTTCGACCTGAGTTGAGGAATGATATTGCCACATGTTTGTCAGAGCATGTATTGCTACAAAAGGGTCACCATCATTGTACTATACACCCTGAGACAAAGCATGTTATGCTAGTTCCTATCAACAAAGTAGGAAAATTTTGTGAGGACGATCAGGGAAATGCTACCCTCCCATTAGAAGTGCGAAAAGTAGCTTCAACTGCAATACTTGATAGTGGTGCAGGAGCGGGCATTGTGACAAGGACCATTTGGGAAAAGTGGGGCAAACCAACTACTATTAGGAGTACCATAATGCGCTTGCAGCTAGCAGATGGAAGCTTAGAACATCCTTGGGCTACTAGAGAACATATTGGTCACCACATGTCGGATTGAATATGAGCACACATTTGCAGTAGTGGATTTTGGAAAGCATCCAAACTATGAAGTGATATTGGGTAGACCATTCATGCAACAATTTCAAATGATTCAAGATTGGGGATACAATTATTTGTACCTCCGACATGATTCTGTCATCACAAGGGTCAACCTAAAGAATCACTCATATCGTGATGTAACAAGGTCTCCAATAGATGAGTTTGATTTTGCTTCATCTGAGGGCTCAAGAGTTACATTGTTAGATGGGCGAGAAGATCTGTAGATGTGTGGAGCCTCATGTAAGGATTTCAACACTGAGAGACTTAAGGGTAATCGAAGTGTATCAGATGAGGCATACATTCCACAACCCTTCCCTGAGCACTTAATTGATCCCCTAGAATGGAGTCATGTCCTTGCAACATTATCGACATGTGCTTTACCTAAGCCAATTCAATTTTGTGACTCAGATGGATATGAAATTATTCCTATATGAATGGTACAACCACGTGACCTTCTAGATGATTTGTACTATGGGGATGCATCCACAACAACAGTGCATGTAGAGGAAGTCTCAGTGGAGGATTTAACAATCGAATCTGCTAATGATGCTGATAAGGAAGATGGATGGGACTCTGATTTTGATGATGATGTGATAATCCCTGAGGAAGAGTTAGGAAAGGCACGCCTACTCTTGAGAGGAAGGGAGGTTCAAGTAGAGATCCCTCGAAGCCAACCTAAACGTAAATGCTGTAAGAGCCATAAGAGAGTCCATAAACAAGATGAGAGTGAACGATGTGAGAGAATACAAAAAGAAGATGAGGAGTTTAAGAATAAACACTCTCGACCACCACCTCACTTCTCAGGAAAGAATGGATATCTATACTATGTCCAAGCACAAGATAGTATCAAAGACCAAGTAAAACGATCAGATGGATTCAAACCAAAAGAAAAGCTAAAAACTGTTAGCAAAAATTGCAAAAAAAATTAAGAAACCAAAACAAAAACTCAAGTCTCAAACCGATTCAAAAGAGAGTGTCGGAAGTGCAAAGATAATGGTTGAACAAAAAACTCTGATGCAAGATTGCAAAAGAGAGCTCAAAACCGCATGGTCTTCAATTAGTGATGACTCAAGTGGACAAGAACAAAGTCTCAATGTTCCCCCCAACTTCACACAGTACACTCTTCAAGATCAGAAGATTGTTCTTCAACAGCCCATGCGACAAAAGCCAAGCATGCCAGGGGTTTCATATGATGGTCCAGAAGATGCAAAAAAATTTGATATCGCTAAGCCAGGAGAAGAGCCTTGCTATGTGTGGATTGCCACAGACTTGTCCTTAGATGAGGAGAAGTTATTAACTCAAACAATAAAGGAGTATCACGATGTTTTTGCTTGGAGTTATAAAGACCTCAAAGGAGTTGATCCAAGCATATGTCAGCATACAATTCCATTGCGAGAGGATGCAAAGCCTTCCAAGCAACGTCCTTATACTTACAATGAGAATTTTGCACGAAAGATAAAAGAAAGACAAGCTCTTAGAGGCAAAATTTATCTATCAGATTGAACACACTGAATGGGTCTCCCCTATTGTAGTGGTGCCCAAGAAAAATGGAAAACTTTGAGTATGTGTAAACCTCAAGAGGGTAAATGCAGCTACTATATGTGATCATTACCCACTTCCAATCACGGATCATGTTTTGGAACGTGTTGCAGAGAAAAAGGCATATAGTTTCTTGGATGGATTCTCCAGTTACAATCAAGTGTCAATTGATCCAAAGGATCAACACAAGACAGCCTTTGCTACTGAAGATGGCATCTTTGCCTATCGTGTTATGCCATTTGGTCTAACAAAGGCACCAGCAACCTTTCAGCGTTTAATGAGTCATGTATTCAAGGAGTACCTTAGGCTATTTCTTGAGATCTTCATGGATGATTTATGTGTTCACTCACAAGAGCGTGATGATCATATAGAACACCTCAGACTTGTGTTTCAAAAGTGTCAACTTTATCGTATATGCTTGAATCTTGACAAGTGCAAATTCATGGTAAGACAAGGGAAAATTTTGGGCCATATTGTTTCTCGCAATGGAATAGATATGGATAAAATTGATGTCATTGTCTCATTACCTCGGCCTATCAACCCTAAAGGGGTACAAATATTCATGGGACATTCTGGCTATTATCGTTGATTCATCTAGATGTACGCTGTCCTAGCCAGACCATTATATGCTCTTCTTGTAAAGTTTAATTGGACTGACGAGTGTGAGGAATCCTTTGAAAAGTTGAAGCAAGCATTAGTGTCTGCACCCATCTTACGGGCACCAGATTGGAACCAAATCTTTCATGTCCATATTGATGCTTCAAACTTTGCAATTGAATGTATTTTGGCTCAATCGGGTGAACATAATAAGGATTTTCCAATCTCCTATGCTAGTCGATAGTTGAACAATGGTGAGAAGAATTATACCACAACAGAAAGAGAAGGTTTGTCCATGATATATGCAGTGAAAAAGTTTTGCCATTACCTTTTGGCAAACAAATTTATATTTTTTGTGGACCATCAAGCACTGCTATATTTGGTGAATAAGCCTTGTGCAACTAGAAGGATTGTGAGGTGGTTTGTCATCCTTCTTCAGTTTGATTTTGAAGTGGCAGTCCGAAAAGGAACAACTCATCTTAGGGCAGATCATTTATCTCGAATCACCTCTGGAGAAGCTCCTGTGGGTGTGGATGATGATATGTTAGATTCAACACTTTTCCTTGTAGAGACAGCTCCTAAATGGTCTGAACCCATCTTAGAAATTTTGACAAGTGGGCAGATACAACTAGCAGGTCCTAATGTGGACCTATGGCGACCAATCAAGTTAATCTCAGGGAGATTATATCGTCAGGGTAATGATGGAGTGTTGCGGCTTATACCTAACCCTAACCAATATGAGGAGATCTTGGAATGGGCACATGAGGGTATTGGTGGAATCCATGCATCAGCTACTACTTGTGTGCGACGTATAACTCAGGATGGGCAATGGTGGCCTACCATGCATGCGGATGTTGAAAAATTTGTTCGTAAACTGTGCTTCATGTCATATTCAACAACCAATTCATAATGTCACATTATTCCAAATTTCAACTACACCAAGTTGGAGTAAGTATATTGTGGACTATCTTAAGCATGGTCATACTAATCGAACAATTTCTAAACATCGAAAGCATGCTATTGAAGTTGAAGCGACCAACTATATGCTGATAGAGGGCCAACTCTACAAGAGGGGCAAGGATGGCAACTTGCGCATGTGTGTATGTGAAGCTGACTACTTGAAAATCTTGACTCATGCACATGCAGGTGTTGGGGGTGGACACGTTTTGGGCAATACCACAGCTAAGTTGATTAGGTGGTCTGGGCTTTGGTGGCCAACCTTACAAATGGATGCCGAAGAATATGTAAAACGTTGTGACGATTGTCAAAGGGCCAAACCTCCCATCACAAAGGACAATATGCCATTGCGGCCTATGTTAAGCACACGTGCTTTTGCCAAATGGGGTATTGATTTTGTCGGTCCCATTAAACCTCCAGCTTGTCACACGCATGCCGAATATATTATAGTCGCTATTTGACCAAATGGGTAGAGGCAAAGGCTACAGTCAAAAATGATGCCAGAACCATAGCCAAGTTCTTGTATGAGTACGTGTATGGCTTACCTATTGAAATCGTTAGTGATCAAGGTGTGCACTTTGTGAATGAGGTCATAGAGTTTTTACTTCAAGAATTTCTGGTGATTCACAAGCGTTCTGCACCCTATCATCCCCAGACCAATGGTCAAGCTGAGAGTACTAACAAGATTCTCTGCACAGCACTCACAAAGATTGTTGAGGGACATAGGACTGATTGGGAGCAAAAGTTGCACTCAGTTCTTTGGGCATATAGAACAGCCTATAAAACATCTGTGGAACAACCCCATTTGAGCTTGCTTTTGGGCTAGATGCAATTCTTCCCATTGAATTTCTTGTACCTACTCTATGAGTTGCTAAACAATTGGACTGGACTGGTCATGAGCTTTCTCAGCGTATTGATGAATTGGAAAAGCTTGATGAGACCCGCTTATTGGCAGTAATGGGGATGTATGCCGAGAAGAGGAGACAAAAGCAATGGTATGATAGAAATGTAACAACTGGCCGATTCAAAAAAGGGGACCTTGTGCTCTTGTACACACTTAAGAAGCATAAGAGAAAGCTCAAGAAACGTGGCCTAGGACCATTTATGATTAATGAGCTTACTCCAAGTGGTGCAGTGCATTTGGAGACACTAGAAGGTGAGCAAATGCCTAACTTCATTAATGGAAGTCGTCTCAAGAAATACAATGAACCATTAACTAAAGTCATGCTTCAACAAATGCATGCTGCCCACACACGGAAAGAAGCACATGACCTACTTAAATGTCAGGCTCAAGAAGAAGCTAAAGCTAGAGTTGCAAAAGCCAAGGAGCATCGCAAGGCTTCTGTGTTGACCTTACAGTTGGCTACTGATGAACAATATGTCGATCCTTTCAATATTCACATGTGTCTTCATCTTCATGAGACTACCTACTTTGTCTCTGCCTTAATTGACTCTTGTGCAGATTATAATGTTCTCTCATTTGACACATGGGTAGCCTTGGGACAACCAACACTTGTGCACATTCCTATTGACTTAGGAAGCTTCTTAGGTGAAGATAACCCTATAGAGGGAAAATGTGTCATTATGATGTCCATTCAGGATCACCAGATGTCAGTTTCCTTTTATGTGGCTAGTAAGTCCAAGGCAGTGGGTAGAGGCTGTTCTTGGTCGATCGTGGTTAAGTGCTACCAATTGTTCATTAGATTGGAAGACTAGACAATACAAATTGCAAATTGATTCTGATTGCATCTTGGGATCTGCTGCTCCATGAGTTTTATCATGTCAAAATGGTGGTAGTTCTACCTTACACAACCCACTTTCAACATCTGCTCTTCAAGCTCCAAGACAAATGATGTGGATAATCGATGAGTCCTCAAATGAGAGCCATGGGGCTGGCATGTTCCAACTACTGTAGTCACTACTCAAAGAAGGCCAGGCAAGAAGGAATTGTCAATTTGGCTACCCAAAGATGCGTACAAACTTGTACCATCTAGCCTAGTTGCTAAACCTCCTAAAAAGCATATCTTTTCCAAGCCTAAACCTCATATTGTTACTCATTGGGTCCCAAAGCATGTTCTTAAAGCACAAGGCTATTATGAGGGTGCAACAGCACTTTGGCTTCCCAAATGCCATGGTTTGCTAGAGGCAGAAGAGTGTATCAATAAGATTCCAAAAGCCACTCTTGGTTTTTCATATCAGTGGGTGCAAAGGAAATCAACACAACCTCTTCAAGATAGGATAGGTGGTTGTAATAGTACCTACAAATCTACTTGTGTTGACCTTCTCCAAACATGTATTGAATCACCAGTTGTCGAAATTTCTCCTTGTTATACACAATTCCACCATCAACTTGTGTACCTAAGACAAATCCAACTTTACATGAGTCTCCTTTGAGCATAGATTCTAGCACTTCACTGCCTAAATCCTCTTATCTTGCTCAAATTCCTCGACAATTGCTAACCTTCCCATCTCTTAAGAAGGACATACCCAAAACCAAAGGTAAGGCATTAACACTACAATTGAAGCTCTTTGGTAGATCAGTGTTTGATTAGTCTCACTTTTACTAATGTGGTTCCTTATGCCTTTACAGGATTGTGTTCTTTTTGAGATGATCTTATCTACATTGTTTTTGATAGGGATTGTAATGATGGATATGAGTGTATAAAGTTTGAAGTTTCTAAATTTCATTGTTCTACGCCCAGATACCTCCTGATGGATACTTGTTGAGATACATGTCCACCATGCATTGACCCTGATAGTACTCAACCTGAACATCGCAGGGGTTATAGTGCTCCTCCTTTTCAAACTCATTCTAGGTACTTTTATGCTCCCTTAGGTACTTTTATGCTCCCTTAGGTGAAATTTGCTGTGGGCATCACTTTGTCACTTTATTCTATCAACAGCATCACCCATTTCCACATTGTCAAGAGTGTGCACAACTCGTATTAGGAGAAGCTTCACACATTTGTTGGCTATGCCGTCGATGATATGGCACAGGCTTAATGAAACAAATTGTGGGAATTACACCCCAATGCCATAACCTTCTTGATGTGAGAGTACCAGACCGAGGACCAAATCAACGTAGATTACCTGAGGAGGTTCAAGCACAACAATGGAGGGATACATGCATAAATGACTTGCAACCACCTATCTTGCAAGCCCTCCTTCCCCCAGCCTCAACATGTCAATTTTGGATCACTATGAGTACCTATATTGAGCAATTCCAAAATCAGAATTGTCTGCTTAACCTTCCCATAGAACCAATGCCATATTTTAGCGAGGAAGCACTTCTTCCTCTACCACCTTCTCCAGAGGCCGGCTTTTGTACAGGGTTGTCCTTGCATCCTGAAGTGATTGATACCATCTTTCCAGCAGAAGTGGACACGGATCCACCACCAGTGCAAGGGTAAGCTCATCAACTCCACAATATGATTAACAAGCCAGGGCACTTTTCTCCCACTGGGTTTTTCCCCTCAGCTATATTCGTCGGTGATTGGCACCAATAACAAATTTTATTCTTTTCTTTTCTTTTCTTGTTTTTAATAAGACATTTTACAGAGATCTCAGCTAAACAAGAGCATACAAACACGCCCCAATAGTCCACCTACCGTGCACACAAATTAGGAAGGGGGAGACATGCAATGCCTACAAAGAGCAAAGAGAAGCAATCTGCACAACATCAGCAATGCATCAATGCAAACGCACAACATCAAAGAGCACTACAACAGGTGTATTCAAATCATAATCTTTTGTTCTTTATGTGCTTTTCACTTTTGCATATATTGTTTGCATGTTCACACACAGTTGGCTGGTTTAAGTTTTAAAGTAGTTGTTACCATGTGCTGAGTGATTTCTAGATTCTTAGAGGACTTAGTAGAAGGTATTTCTATTTGAAGATGGTGTAAGATATATGCCAATGGAGTATGCCAAGTTCTTATGCTCTCGAAGAATATTAGTTATCCCTAGTGGTAGCTACCTCTTAGGTATGGGCTAGGTGCTAGGATTAATAAAAAATTTACAAAAATCATGCCCTAAAAAATATATACAAGTGAATCGAGACATGATGTGTCTACAGCCATGTGGAATGCTTGGTAGGACCTTGGGTTGTCTTAGCACCTTGGGACCGATGCCTTGGTTTCCATGGGGTGAACACTGACATCTAAAAGATTAAGAAGAAGACCTTCAAGGACTCTATCGCTGGTAGGACTCTGGGGTACATTATGGGCCCTCGAGACCGATGCCCTCATCTTCATGGGGTACTCCTTATGTCAAAAAGAAAGAAAAGGGTCTGTCGCCCTTGAGATACTTAGCGGCCTTTAGATTCTCTTGGGCGGAGGTCTCTTGGCCATTGCTTGGGTCTCATTGGGATGGAACCTTCCTCTTTATTATCTTTTACACACACACACACACACACAAAAGAGAAAAAAAGAAAGAAAGAAAGAAAGAAAGAAAGGTCCAATTACCATTGCTCATATTTAGGAGTAGGGTTGCCACTTAGGAATAACTTAAACACTTGTAGGACATTGAGACTGCGGTCTTTTACACACATACACACACACACAAAAGAGAAAAAAAGAAAGAAAGAAAGGTCCAATTACCATTGCTCATATTTAGGAGTAGGGTTGCCACTTAGGAATAACTTAAACACTTGTAGGACATTGAGACTGCGGTCATAACCTGCGGAATATAAGCACACTTGCCTTTGCATAGCATTATCTACCACTTAGTCTCACTTTGACTAGTCTTTACTCACTTCTTTTAGCACTCTTTAAAACTCTAATCGGCCTTTCACTTGCATGCTCACGTGTGAGATTGTCATTGCTGGCTTTTTTTTTTCAATAAAAGGCTTTACTTGTCTTCCATTGTTTTTTGCAGCTTTTGCTTCTACCGCGCCCGAGGACGTGCGTGATTTAGGAAGGGGGGAATGTTCCACGGGAACACTCAATGGGAACACGGATTATGGAAGGAGGCCGGAAGAAATTAATGCGAGAGAGCGGGATTGTAGCCATGGGAACATAAAGACGCACATAATTTTTTCATATTTTTGTGCCGAAGTGCAATGTAAATCGTTTTAGGCCAATGTGGGTTTTAAATGAGAGTTCTAAGTGTATTAAGCAAGGCTCACTTATGGGGTTGTCCGCCCATGTGTGAAAGAGGCCTAGGGTTAGGGTTAGTGACATCTCTACAAAAGAGATGTTAGCTAAAGAAAGTGGACGTTTTTGGCCATTCTCATAAGCTATTGAGTGAAGCTCTTGAGCTCTCAAGCTATGGCAACTCTCTAACTCTCTCTCTATTGTACTCTAATGAGCATCAAGCTCCAATGAGTATAGCTCCACTTCTTTCTCTTAATCTATTTTAGCATCATGGAAGTAGATTAATCTATGATTAGTTGAATGCTTCTTTCTTTCTCTTGTGTATGTTGCATGCTTGTAGTGTGTATGTGTAGTCTCCATTGATGCAAGCTCTTGCCCACTTCATTGGCAATGAGTTATTCATGGATAGACTCTCTCTATGAGCTTGTGGGTTTGTGAATGTTACATTCTATGCTTGCTTAAGCTTGTTAGCTATAGTAGATGCACGCTTATGGGTTTGCAGGCATTAGGAAAAGCTAAGATTTAATCAATGTTTGAATGGGATTAAGAGATTGCCATGCATTGCTTGTTCTCTTGATTAGTGTAGTGAATTTAAGGGATTGAGAGATTGATTGAGGTGTTGAATGGTTGAATCGTCAAGTGGTGGTTTGTGTATGTGAGCTCTCCCTCATGGGATAAGCCTTCATGCACTAATCAGGTCAAGTCCTCGGATTGACATTGTGTTTCTTAACACATTTGTTGATCGGTAGTACTCTATGAGCACTATATTGCACGGTAGAGAGAACCACTCTACAGAGGATTTCACGCAAAGGGAGATCAAAAGAGTTGACCTGTTCAGTCCCATATCTGAATATCCACGATGCTTATGTGAGGATTTCACGCAAAGGGAGGCTGGGAAGAAACTGTATATGCCATGCAAACACCTATACTATTTGTTCATCAAGGTGTTGGGACTTCATAAGGTGATGCATCAATTCATCCACCAGGTGGCTTTGTCCAAACTGGAATTGTCTATTGCATTGCGTGGTGACAAAAATGCCTAGAATGGATGTGGATAATGCCCTACCATTTTATGCATATTTTTGTGACTAGTTTTGCTAGTATGTTTCAATAATTACATGGGGGCTAGGCATGATACTGGTAGCTGCCATCTTTTTGAGTGGCCCTTCCTTTGTACCTTTATAAGACCTAGGTATAGAAAAATGCTTGACTATTTTGGGTTTTTTATATTGAATATTGCCAATGGTGTTCAACCATGTGTTGTTCTACACTTGTATCATTTCACATTATGTTGTTTTTGAATATATTAGGCTCTCATGCACTGGGATTGTGGGGGAATTCACTCGTTTTCTTTGCTCGCTTTATCAGCCTCGCTTGGTTTTTGGTAATCCTCCTTCATTATTTACCTCTCGTACAATGATACAAGTGCATCCTAAGCATGTTTAGCAATCTTGTATGACCGAATATGAGGAATAATACTCCTCTTGATTGACAAAGCAAGCAACACATGTGCCTGCGCATCTCTTCCATCCCACTTTGTTTGTTCTGCATAAAAGGTATGTTATCCTATGGTAATGTACCATGTGAAATTGATTCCGTGGATAGTCCTTTATAGCCTTTCCTAGATCAGTGTCATGAGAGTCCACAAGTGTAGTTACATCAAACATTCTTTATTGGAACTTCTTCAACCACACCCCTTGGAGGAATCCTCCGACCATCAACCCACTTTGATTATTACTAGTATTTTCCTAGTGCATTCATTTTAAGCCCATTTTATATAAAACTCCACCATCCACACAAGCACCCTTAATCCTTATCCCTTCAATTTCAACATCTACTATGTGAGCAAAGTGGTCCACATCTTATGAGAGCAAAATGGTCCACATCTTATGAGAGCATCTTAACTTCTTGAATCAACCCAGACAAGGCTTTTTGTTTTCTTGTGTGTCTTAAGTGACACACACTAAGATATTTCCTTCCTTATTTTTGGGAAGAGGGTTAGTAGTTGGGGTAGGGTTATGGATACCATTAGAAGCCCTCGGGATCTTGGTCCTCCCTCTCAGGTGAAGACGGACACACTTGTCACGGTGCTAAATCCTTCTTGATTCCTCCCAGTGAAGAAGGACATACTTGTCATGGTCCTAAATCCTTCGTTGATCCCCCCAAAACATTGCATAGTCTTATGAAACTTTAACAAATAGTTTTGATGGTACCTTATTATCGAGGTTGTTGTGGTTGTGCTCTTCTTCTCATTAGATTAATGAGGAAGGGAAAACATCATTCCCAAGATGAGTGCCACCAAATTCAAAGCCTGTGTGTTTCCCTTCAGCTTCTTCGATTTCCTCTAGTCTCTAGAATATTTCTTCCAATGTTGCTCTCTTGGGCATGCTTATTTGATGACAAAAATAAGCAAGCTCACTTTTAGCTAACTCATCTTCTTGATGATTTTCACCACGGGGAGTATGATTGATGTGTACTACTTCAAATGTTGGGTGAGTCCCAAAGCTTGTTGATGAAGTAATACAAGAGATGAAATTCTTACCTTCCATTCCCCTTTTATCTGTCTGTGCAGATTAGTTGTGAATCCCTAACTATGTTTAATTTGTTAATTTCAAGATTTGTGGCTTTCTCTAAACCAAAGTTGAGAGCTTTGTATTTTTCTTAGTTACAAGTTGTAAAGGAATTTGAAGCTTTGAAATTGAAAATTTTACCTTTGGGAGACGTAAAAACTACCCCAGCAAACCCCATGTTCTCTGATCTGGAATAGGTCCCATCAAAGTGCAAAAAAATGAGTATGATGATATCCCAAGTGATGACGTATTCTACAATAGGAAGGATGGATGAGTGGTTCAGGAGATTGAATTACATGCTTGGTGCACCAAAAAAAAAAAAAGAACCAACCTTTGACGATCGTAAATTTTATGGTTGAGAATTGTGTTGATGAGAGATGGTGTTGAGGTTGAAATGGTTCATTAGGTAAAAAGGGTTGTCAAAGTAGAAACTTTTTGGGGAAAGAAGAGATGTGTGACTAAGGCTTGGAATGTGAATTCATGAATGTGTTCCCACACAAATACTTTTTGTTAGAGTAAGGAAGTTAAGACCGCCTTTGATGTTACTCCAAGAAATCTTTGGGACACTGTCAAGAATTGGTGAGCCATAAAGTTTTGTTAACCTTACTTCAAAGTTCTGTATCTTCACTGAAAGATTATTAAAAAATGGTGTCAAATTGCAAAGTTGTGCATCAAAGAATTGTGCAACTTCATTGAAAGATTATTCAAAAATGGTGTTAAGTTTCTTTGAAAGAAATTATGGTGATTGGCCAATTCTGGCGATTTCAGGTGGTTGTCTGCATGACTATCGCCCTCGCTCATCCGGCCAGTGTTGTTAAGCAAATAGCTGCTTCTTCTTTTTTCCTTTCTCACCTACTCTTAGTGATTATGGCAAGCCAACAATCTCTGGCTAACTGTAATTTTAGAGAGGAAGTGCCTTCTCTTTTCTCTGTAATGCTACGCTCATCTACTCCCTAAATAAGGGTTTCCGATATCTCTTTCTCTCTAATGCTATGCTCATCAATAAGGGTTTCCTATCCCTCTTTCTCTGTAATGCTATGCTCATAAATAAGGTTTTCCTATCTCTCTTTCATCTAAAATTATCATGAGAATCTCCCTACTTCCCATCTAATGCAAAGTAAATCCAAGAATTCCATCTCTTGATTTATAAAGTAGCTTATATTGAGGACTAAAACTTGCATTTATCCTAGGTGAGAGAGCCAAAGAAATTCTTAATGGAGGCTAGATTATCGACATAGTGATGCCTTTACTTCATGAAGATGATGTGCCCATGATAATGTTCATCATGTCCCACTACAAGGGAATGACCATATATACCGACACCCATACCGATATTTTTGACTTAGGACCTTTTTTTCCCAGTCATTGTTGGTAAAAGCGTTGGTATAAGACCATTGGATTAAACATCTAGATAAGCGGGCATCGTTATATGTATCAAATATAAGTCAATATAGTCATCCAAACATACGACATTGATTTATGCATTGGAATATGCACATACCGATGCTTATACCCACTCTGCTCGTAATTGATGTTTATAGTGAGACGGTTATTTTGATGCTTATAGCGATTCTGTATAATTTTTATTGTGTGGCAAAATGGGATAGTAGAAGGCTGGGGCTATCATCCTTGCCAGCCCTAGTCTCCATGCATACTCATACTCATCTTAGGTACAATCACTTGCCTCTTTCTACACACGTTCACCATCATTAACAATTAAGGCACATATGGTACAAGCTATGCATTAACACATGGAGTAAATGTGAGGGATTTTCACTTACAAAGTATACATGAAAGTGTTTGCTAACACCGTCGAGGTGAGAAGCCCTCGAACCTTTGAGACACACTCTAGCTACCTCCCGTTGTTGTTTATACTTGGTCGGGGGTGTTAAGTAGCTCAGCCCTAGCCTTCCTCCAATCATCTGCATCAAAATATGAGAGCTTATTTTTTCCCTCTTTAATCACATCTTGTACCTCTTACACCTTTGATGACTCATAGTGGTCGCATCATCCTCTTTAGCATATCCACTTTCTATTAAACTCCACATCTTTGTTTATCTTGCAAGTGGGAACTCTTGATGAAGTTGGTCAAGGATATAGCTCTTCTTCTTATCAGGTTAATCCTTCCACTTTATGAGAATATCATGTAGGAAACTTGAATTGACAAAAGTTGATGCATATGCATCAAGATGATAGCATCTACATCATTCTTGATGATGGATCCATCATTGTGACATCAGTAAGAATATCTTGCAGGTTCCCCAAAACAAGGACTTCAAGAGGAGTACGTATGCTCAAAGTGGGGAGACCTAGAGTGAGACCTAGGGTCGAGTGGGGGGGACGGTGTGACCTCAACCAAAGAAAACGGCCTTCCCTCTCTCGATGATAAGGTGGAGTACAAGGTCCAACTATCACCACAACCACCACCACCATTATCATCACCACCACAAGTGCCACTAGTACCCCAAGGACTTAATTTAGTGTTTAGGTTGTAGGTATGTAGATAAATCGTAGAAATTTTGGTAGCATTGTGTTTGTTTTTAGAACTGAATCTCAATATATCCAAGAAAAACCATCGATTCCCATCAAACACCTCTTGTCATTGCCATCACAAAGCATTCATAATGCATCAATAGGCATCTATATCCATCCAATTAATGTCCAAAAAATGTATCCAAAAGAATATCTCTTTGCCCCTTCCAAGGCATCCCCACTTTCCAATGTGTCAAGACTTTGCCAAATGAAAATACATCAATTGTCACGATTGGAAGTTGGCGAAGTGCGGCAAAGCTTGCCGATCTCCCAGTAGCCAAGCTCTTCCGACCCCCTTACTCAAGTTTGAAATCCAAGAGCAAGGTTTTGGGCCATGTATTTCCCACAAGTACCTAATCCTCCACCTTACCAAATGAAAATACATCAATTGTCACATGATTGGAAGTTAGTGAAGTGCGGCAAAGCTTGCCGATCTCCCAGCCAAGCTCTTCCGACCCCCTTACTCAAGTTTGAAATCCAAGAGCAAGGTTTTGGGCCATGTATTTCCCACAACTTTCTAATCCTCCACCTTACCGCTTTCCCATGGGTCGGCAAGACGGATTCAATACATGCTCCCCCCGTCTCTCTGCCACATACTGGGGTACCCTCACACATCACTACTGACTAGAAATGAAAAGTGTAGTACAATGTGATTTGGAGAGTAATTGAATCTCAAATATATGGTTGAGAGATCACTTACAAATTTGATTTTAAGCATGACTATTTCATCATTACAATAGCATATTTCTCATGCTTCATGTGCTTCTCCATATCCCATCACAACCAACAAAACAAAACAACAACCAACAAGCACCAAGTGATGATGGTCAACACCAATTTCAATCTTAAGTCACACCAACAATATGCCACATAGACCCATAGCATTCAACCATTAATATATATAAAATGCTAATGCTCTTAAAGCATGTGGAACTTCCAATGGCATGTGAGAAGCCATGGTAATCACCATTGCATGTTAAAAATTGACCAAAAACTTCTACGATTGAGATCTTAGGTTTGATCAATGCTTATGTGTAGCATTAGTTTGAATAATGGCATCATTAGTGAGTCTAATTATGATTAGGCAACACTAATTACATGTAAAATTATCCAATGTCAAGAGATTAGGGTTTCCCAATCACAAACCCTAAATCTTTTCCAAAATCTTCAAGAAATGAACGAAATCCTGAACTAACCGGGGATCGTTTTTGCGAGCTTTTTTTAAAAAATGCGAGTTTTTTTAGAGTACCTCCTAAAGAATTTCCCAAAACTCTCTCTCTCTCTCTCTCTCTCTCTCTTTGTTTCTTTATACTACACAATGGTGTAGGATTTTTTGAGTAAATAAATGGACATAGAAACCCCCCTAATAAAGAGGTATGGCAAATAAGTATTGGGCATGGGTGGATGAGAAAGGGCCCAGCTAGGACAAGTAGTGGTAAGGCCAGTTAAGTAGGAAAGTTATGATCCAGGAGTGTAAGAAGTGGAAATTTGCCAAAACGAGAGGGAGGAATACCTCAAGGATGATTGGCATGCCAAGAGTAAGTCCAAATCTAGGAATACCCATAGTGAAATATCTAGGAATGGAGTGAGCAAGATACCCCACCAAGATGGAAGGTAATTACCCCACTCCCCTAAGGAAAGGATTGGTCATTATTAGGAAAGGGTTAGGAGCGTAGCCACCTGATATTCCACTCATTCCTAAGGTTGACTGATTCCAACTCCACTTGCACCTAGAGTGACTATTGTAATTCCTCCCTCTAGTAGTCCAAGTGTAGAGCCAATTCCTAAGGTTGATTAGATTTCAACTCCACTTACACCTAGACCGCCAACTATTGGAATTCTTCCCACTAGTAGTCCAAGTGTAGATCCAATTCCATAAGACATATAAGCATACATTCATTCAACAATAGGCACACTAGAAGGTAGTGAGAAAGTGTCCTCTGACCTAAGGGGCAACATAGGCTCCTCGCTTGTATGAGTGGAGAAGTTTCTCATTGCAATCCTTTGTCTAAAAGGCACTTCTTCCTACTCTCTAGAATCTTTAGATTTGAAAGGGTGCGTACTAGGAGTTTTTCTTCGAGAGGGTTCAACCATTGTCATGGGCCATAGGGACTTGATCCATAGGGGCTACTGCTCCCCCCTCCCTAGGCTCTTATATAACTCTCGAATAGTCTAGAGATTCTAGAATGTATGTGTTCCCAAAGTCATCAACTAATAATCATTAGGGGAAGGTTGAGGTCTATAGGGGCCCTTTAAGCTGCCATATTATGATTTTAATGACTTTTTGTTAAAATGTTAAGTTTCTTTGACTTTAGATACCTTCTTGTTCTTCAAACGGCTAGAAGTTTGAATTTCAAAGTTTCTCGCCAAAATTGAATTTGAAATCGAGCGGGCAAAACTATATCATGTTGTGACATATCTATGGAAAGAGCTCGACAAGTAGATTCTGGATCTGTAATCTCTGATAAATTTTGAGCTCATATGTAGAAGTTATGGATGTCTGAAATTTTAAAAACTTTCCCCCTCACTTTTTGGAAATGAAAAGTACAAAAAGGCATCTTCCAGAGAATCTTAAATGACCACCTTTAATCACCCAACATTTTTGTATACATGGCATCACACGATTGGCCCTTTTCCTTAATAACCTTTTAATCACATGGCATCTTAAAGGGCCCCTATAGACCTCAACCTTCCCCTAATGGTGTCTTTTTGCATATATGCTAAACGCTTGAAAGGGATTTTGAATAAGGGACCCTCTTTAAGGGTTGGAGGTAGTTTAAAGCATCAACAAAGATGGTGATTTTGTCTTTTTGCATATATGCTAAACGCTTGAAAGGGATTTTGAATAAGGGACCCTCTTTAAGGGTTGGAGGTAGTTTAAAGCATCAACAAAGATGGTTTTTTTGTCAAATCTATATCCCATTCATTTTACTTGGGTTCCTAGTTGATCTAAAGTACTTGGGGGATGTGTCTCCCACCTCTTCCCCTCAGGCCTTAGGATCATTGTTTCCATTAAGGGTATCACCCCTTCATGGTTCACCTCTATCTTACTTGTGTCAAGGTTTTGGGGACAACCCTCTCGGATTGTACATTGTATCATTCATTTCCACATAGTAGGCCAATCCCATTGGTGGATCTATCAAGCATCTTACCCTAGGATGATCTACCATTGGATAACCTAAGCCAAACATATCTTTTTACAAGGGAGTCATCTCATACAATAGGTTATCTCTATCCATGTAGATGTGGCATCCAACCTCATCTTTACCATATCCTCTCAAGAAAATAGGAGCATTAATGCCCTTCTCCTTGCCTACATTGATGGTTGTCAGTGCACTCAAGGCTAACCCAACACCATTTGAGCTTCTACTATGGGCCAAATGCCCTAATGTATTCATAGAGTCCTCAACCCTAGATTCTATTTTCCTACCCCATCCTCTATACTCAAGGAATGGTGGTCCCTAGGTAGGGGCATTATAGTGTCTGCTAGATTCCAACAATCTCTCTGACTCGTTGTTGAAGTGAGGGAAAGTCATCAATGATGTACGTGGCACAACCCGAAGTGGTCCTATTCCACTTCCCATAGTTAGATCATAAGGAGTTAGACCTATTCTATTCACTTGTCAAATTTATGCTTTTTGTTGTTAACACTCATCTTGAATGAAGATGCATAATCCCTTTGTTCAAGAAGAATGTGTGAAATAGATGTGACTAGGCTCCTACTCAGCCCGCTTGATAGAGTTTGATAATAAACCAAATAGAAGTTTAGTTTAATCCTATGATTAGACTGGTTTGGTTTGAATTCCAACATTAGAATGATTGACCCAATCTCAGATTATATTGCAAGTCTATCGTGTATATTATATTTCTAGTCCACTTATCAATTAGATCACTGGTCCACTTGAGGAGTAATATGTTAGTTTAATAGATTAGTTCAACTCTAATAGTTTAATAGCTTAGTTCGATTGGTCCAATAGAGAGATTATCCCAGTATATATTAGATAAGATTTTTGGTCCACACTACTAAGTACATCGAAGGAAGATGTTAGACCAGTCCAATCTATTAGTTAAAGTAGCCTAGGTAGTCCATTGGCATGAGATTTAAATATAGCTAAAAATAGTAGATTCCCTCAATCAAGCCTGCCAAATGGATATTGGTAAGTACATCTAATTATTAATTAATACCAAATGTCAATGCCCCTAATTTAGGATTCAAAAATAGAAAGAGATAATTTATATCTATTAGCCCAGTTGGCCTACTTGGATTAGACCAATAGTCCAATTATTAGCTTGGATTGGTCTGCTAATTAGACTAGCTGATCTAATCCAAGTAGTGGGTCAACAAAGGGTGAATTTTCTTAATTTTTTGCTAATCCAATAAGACTAGGCTAATCTCAACTCAATCACACTATGACTGATGCACCCATGGATGACATTATTGCTAGTAAAAATCCTAATTAATGAGATTAATTTCATAAATTATGCCTAGATGCATATGTGTGCATTCCGTAATCATGCCCTAATTATTTGTAAATAAAGTCAAATAATCCTAAATAATATGCAAAATCCAATCCTTTACCATAATGAGTCTAATGAATGCTCTAATTATATGGAAACAATCTAAATCTAAGATTAATAAGAAGACTGAACTATTTACACTAATGAAAATATGTGAAGAAAATCATTCCCTAATACTTCTTTAATCCTAGAGCACACTCACCAAATGGAACCACAAGATCCAAATGAGCACCTACCTTAATCTTTCAATTGAGAATGCTCAAATCCTTTCCTCCAATGGTCCACCACATAGATCAAAAGAAAAAAATCAAACACAAAACTCACAACCCATCAACACAATTAGCTCACAATCAAACACAAATATCAACACCAAAACTCACATCCACAGGTTTTGCAACTACATGGGTAGGAGAAATCAATCCAATAAGGAATACTAATCTATATTCTAAGCAGTTAATCACACCATCCCACTCAATCCTCTCACTTACTCTCATTCAATGACTAAGGAGCTCTCAACAAGCTCTCAAGCAAGCAAGCATCCACTCACTCACACCACACAAGCATTCCAAGGTCACAAGAGAGGGAAAGGATAAGGAGAACAAAGACTTGCTAAACTCCAAATGAGATTGTGTCCATTCACATTCATAAAAGTGTCTTATATAGAAGTGCCCATGGCCACACTATGATCAGCTACCAAGTTCCCTAATGATGTTAAACCTTAATCCTAGGCACTAGACTATGTACAAATGATTTCCATCTTGTTGGATTGAGCTTTGGAGCTCAACAAATCCCATTTCATACATCGTGATACACACTTAGTGCAAAAATTACAAAGGATGATTACATTAAAAGCATTCCACTTGGCCACAATTTGGGGCTAAAGTTGTTACAAATTGGAAGCTCTTATTGGGAGTTAACAAGTGTTTATGAATACCACAATTTATGATTTAGATCAACTCTTATCACAAATGAAAAGTTTTAAATGATGAAAATATCATTTTAATTCATTTATTTTGGTAAGAAAGATGGATAGTAACTTCTTATGAATCTTGAGCTGACCTTTAGAAAATATAAAGTAGCTAGAATTAATGGATCTATTTTATATAGGATTTCCAAATTTGATTTTTTCTAACTTAATGTTCCTGAAATCAATAAAGTATTAAAACTCGATATAGCATGTAACTCAAACTCTGCAATTCTACAAGTAGTGAAAGATTTGAAGGTTTCCAAAACTCAAAGTTGGCAAATTTCAAAATAAAAAAGAGCCTCAAAGTTAAAAATTTTGAAAAATTAACAACCAACTCAAAGTTTAAAACTCCCAAAAATTAATAGGAATATTACCATATTTCCTAATTTCCTTATATGGTCTTAGATTCCCAATGCTTTTATACACAAAGTTATTTACAACCCCCATAAATTCAAAATTCCCAAGAGTATATGTATTCTCCCAAGTTTCATTAATGACCATGGTCTTAGTTCTGAATTTTTGAAAATCCCTAAATTAATAAGAATATCAAAAGTTCTAATTTCCAAAATTAATAGGACTACCAATTCGAAATTCCCACATTATATGGATTTTCCCAAATTTTCTAATACGGTCTAACTTAACTTCCAAATTTTATGAGAATCTAACGAATTCAAAATTCCCAATATGTATATATTTTCCCAATTTTTCCAATATGGTATTTAAATACATAATGAGCATCTACTAGTAGTGACACACAAGGGACCACCTTCCCTAACTCTACTTGAGACTCCCAAATGAGCATGGTTCCACCACATGTGTTGGAATCTTCCTTTTGTTAAAGGAACTTGGAGAAAGTGGATCTAACATTTTTAAGTACTCTTGCTTCTCAAAACTTTGCAAGATGTTACCAAGGAGTTGCAAGGAGTTTCTCATTTTTTTGGAACCATATGGTGATATCTTCACCTTCACTCTCATTCCTACTTAATGAAGGGTCTTCTTCTTTTGCAAATTCATCTTTCTTTGACCACACTTGATCATTCCCAAGAGAGAGACCAAATGCCTCTACCTTGACCTCTTCCTTTGAAGGAGTTACAAGAGTTTCTCATTTTTCTACTACCAAATGGTAATATCTTCACCTTCCCTCTCACATTCTTGCTTAGTGAAGGGCCTTCTTCTTATGTATCTTCATCTTGCTTTAACCGCACTTGATCATTACCAAAAGAAAGACCAAATTTCACTACCTTGACCTCTTCCTTTGAAGTAGAGTCCTTTGAGCGATCAATTATCTCCTCTTCATCACTTGAGTTTGATGTAGAGCTCTTTGAAGTTGAAGAATATTCACTCACCACTTCTTTATGGTGACTCCTCGAGTTGTAACAAACCTTCTTACTCCCTTTTTGGAGAATAATATCACTAGTGTCCCACTTTTCAACTACTTTAACCTTGCATAGCGAAGGCCTTCCCAAGATCAATGGATATGCCCACACATCTAACTTGATGGGGATAATGTGAAAAGTAGTTGGACCACAAACATCCACTTTTCTCTAAGCCTTTCTTTATCCCTAGGGTTTTCACCCTAGTATTATTTGCTAATTAGATTTTGTATGTGGTATTGGAGAGGGAGAGACTCCCTAAGAACATTGATTGAGGCACCTACATCTATATATGTATTAGAGATAGTTTGTCCATGTATAAGAACATCAAAAATTGGTACATCATCCCCAACATGAATGTCTATCTTTTGAACCCCATGTTTCCTGTTCTTGTCTAACTCCTAGTACACGTGCCAAATTTCCTGTCCTTTCCTTCCTTAATATTGGTGAAAGAGCAACCAACTAGCCAAATGTGACATGGCCAGCTTGTTTCTTTAGCTCCTCTAAGAGGTCATAGGTTGATTTTCCTTCTCCCAAAGGAAAATCAAATTTTATATCTTCCTCCCAGAGACGTTTTTTCTTCTTCCTCCTTTCCCCATCCTTAGGTTTCTCTTTGTCTTCATCCTTCCATTTCTTGCAACCCCTTTTTGCCATGAAGACCTTCTCTTCTTCCTCTAGATCATCTTTGATATCCCTTCTAGAAGTGTTATTGATTTATCTTCTCTCCTTTTCAATTTTAAATTAGGACACTTTAGTGTGGAAATGACTCAGTAATGATCCTTCTCATTGCACTCATAAGCACGTTACATTACTCCTATGTGTTAGCCTATCGGATAATCCTCCACTTTAGGTGGCCTTGGTGGCCGTGCATTTACTAGTTGATGGAGAATTACTTACCTAATTCTTCCATTAATTGTGTGATGTTATGATTTAGATAAGATAAATTTGCTAATTCTTGAGGACTTGCTACTCTCTCAACTTGAGAAGTTGATGTTGATGTTGTGGGAGTAGCATGAGTAGCCTGGAAGATGAATTTGCTAATTCTTCAGGACTTGCTAGTTGCTCAACTTGAGAAGTTGATGTTGATGTTGTGGGAGTAGCATGAGTAGCCTAGAAGATGAGTTTGTTAATTCTTGAGGATTTGCTACTCGCTCAACTTGAGAAGTTGATGTTGATGTTGTGGGAGTAGCATGAGTAGCCTGGAAGGATAGCTCCATCTTCATTAATGCCTTGTTTCTCATTGTAATTTACCCCCATGAGTAGCCTAGAAGGATAGATCCATTGCTACTCACTCAACTTGAGAAGTTGAAGTTGATGTTGTGGGAGTAGCATGAGAAGCCTAGAAGGATAGCTCCATCTTCATTGTCTATCTTCATTGATGCCTTGTTTCTCATTGCAATAGCCAAATCCTCATTATATTTCTATGGATCCTTGCTCACCACCTTGCCATGCAAGCGAGGTTCCAAACCATCACAAACTTTTTTATATTTAAGTATTCCATGCCAATCAATGGGGATCCTTTAATGGGGATCCTTTAAGGTTAGCACCAACCACAATATTCAAGTTAGCTTGCTCATATTTAAAGGTGCCACCCACAATCTTCAAGTTAGTTTGCTCATATTTAAACCATGAAGCTTCATACCTCACTTCCAATTTGGAAATAGATTCACCAACAAGTTGATCAAATTGATTGTTTGTGCATATCCTTGATGTATCCAGGACCAAGTTGGATTCCAAGAGTAGAAAGTGTATTTTCTTAGGGCACATAAAAAATAAGTTGTTTGGGGACTCCATCAACCCAGAGTTGTCCTTTATTCTCATAACTAGTCTATCCCAGTCATCACCCTTGATTTTCATTGCCAAGGATGTATACCAACTCAATTCCACCCCCTCCAAGAAGTTAGGAAGTATCTCAAATAGTTTGCTAAAGCCAAACCAAAAAGTTAGAAAACTCAAGCAAAAGCTTGAAGATATGCTTTAGGGCTTTCCCTTCACCACCTTGGAATACACAGATCTTCACCATTGTTGTTAGCATTGTAAAAGCACCTAGTAAACTAGAAATCTGTAATAAATTTACTACAAGGTTGTTTGCAGAGGAAGAATAAAATTTGGAGCTTAATATGCTCATTGTCTCCACCGAAATATGTGATGCAAAGTTGGGGGGTTACCTTGTTCACAACTTGTCAGAACTTAAAAGTGTGTTATTAAAAATGATATTGTAATCTATGAAAGGTAATATGAAAGGCTCATGAGAAGCAAGAATTTGAGCTAAATGGTCAACTATAAAGTGTGGGTGATCCTTTCTTTTGAAAGAAAATCTTTTGACTATGTCAATAGAGAGATATGTTCAATGTTAGTAGGGTTCATTTGTGAGAATGGGGTGATTAGGGTAGAACATTTTGAAAGTTGAGAGGGTGAAAGACTCAAAAGAATCAAGAAACCACATGAGGGTTACAGGTGGACACCAAGATTATGAAGTAAGGAGTCTCAAGGGAAATGGTGAGTGTGCCATGCATAAAAGAGAGAGACACAGAGCACACCAAATTTCTACTCCTATGGCTACACTAAAACTGAACTACATAATTATGTAGATCTCAAAGAGTGGTTTGTACGCCATAATTGTGTAGATCTCAAAGAGTGGTTTGTATGGAGTCTCAAGGGAAATGGTGAGTGTGTCATGCATAAAATAGGGAGACATAGAGTATACCAAATTTATACTCCTATGGCTACACTAAAACTAAACTACATAATTGTGTAGAACTCAAAGAGTGGTTTGTACCCATAATTTCAAAATCTGGTAAGGTAGTAGAAAGTTATGGGCATTTTAGTATAAAGGGGTGAAACTATCCCAAACTACCTCCATGGTGCAAAACATAAATAAATAAAGAATTATAGATTTTAACCCTTATGGCTAAATAGAAATTAATCTATATAAGAGTTAAGAGATTGGAAAGGGCATCGTTGCCATATAAAAACTATTAGAATCAAATTTCAGACCAAAAGCTATGGCCAATTTAGTACAATGCGATAAAGCTACCCCAAATGAATAGACCCTCTTTTGCATGATATTCCTACTCATGCAAGGTGGGTGTTCATCAACAACCTTGTAGGTGTTGAAAGCTCTTAGATCAAGGATAAGTTCTCCCAAAATGCCAAAGGAGTTTGGCACTTCTTTAGAGAGAATTAAATTCTGCAAATAGTGCAAAAACATGCTCTTTGAAGAGGGAAGATAGGAAATAGTGGAGCTTCAATTTAAATATTATATTCTTAAAACTCCTCAATGATTTAAAATAGAGAGCAATGGTATTATGGTGCCCCTAGTAGAGAGCTAGTAGACAAGTGGTTCCCCATATTTTTATGCATGCTTACTACTAAAACCATTGGCACCTCCAAAGGAGGGCAATAATAAGGCAATGACTACACAAGGAATTCACAAGCCTTTTAGACATCAACAACTCCTACATCTCCCTTACTTTTATTCATTCTAAAGAAAATAACAGCCAAGACATGGAGATCTAAATATTAAGCACATTGACAAATGGATAATTTTAGAAAACAATAAAAAGAAAATACTAAAAATGGAAGGCTTGCATATTGCACATAGGAATTGCACATAGGAAATAGTTAGGACACGAGGAGATTATGAGAAAGGGAGTTATAGGGACATAAGAATGCTCAAAGTGAAAGCTTTCTATTTTGCTTGAAAGGGAGAGAATGGACCTTTAATAGCAAGAGAACCACCCTCTATTTCTTTGTTACAATTGTGAACATATGACGTCTTTCACTCTCCCATGACATAAGGGTGCATGTCACCATCAAATGTCCTTATTCACTACTTTTGACATGTGTCCCTTCAAATTTTTAAATAAAATAATCAATGACTTGAAAGATAAGAGACAACCCTCCTTTAGCCCACATGTTGTGTACACATGTCAAAAGAATCATTGACTTGGAAGATAAGAGCCAACCCTTCTTGAGCCCACCTTGATCCCACATGTGTACACATGTCAAAAGTCTCCTCAATCCACCTATGATTCTTTGAATGCTTCTCCTCTATTATTCATCTCCCACATGCCATCCACACTTCTCCACATATCTTTCTCTTTGGTCCTTATGGTAAATGATAATAAAGAAATGTACGAGAGTATTTATAAAGCATACTTGTGGTATTTAAAAATGTGCACTTTTACACATGACGTAAACCTTAAGGAAATACAAATTATTTGTACAAAAAAGGCCATTTTTGGGAGGCCTCCAATTTGCCATGCTACCACACCACCACGTTGTCATTCTGTTGTGGGAACCGCAAGCTTCTTGAACAATGCTACCAAAATATATATAAAAGTTAAAAATTAAAGATATTAATATTTCATATCACACTGCCATGTGACAACTTTGGTGTTTTTCAATAATTACCACCATCTACCACTTACACATTTAGGCACCATTTGTAGGAGAAAACTTTTTGGTGAGCTTTTTGAGGCGAGCTTTTTTGGCCATCCTACCAATTTTGGCGAGCTTTTTTTAAGGACACTTGTCTAAAAATCCATTCTTGCTAGTAAGCCTTAATCCAATTTCTTCAAAGTTTATTGGTCATTAAATCTCCTTATAGTTGTGATCTAAAGAATGTCTGTCATTAAAAAAAATATTCTTATGTTTTTCATATTACAATTACCCTATAAATTTGCAAAGTCCCCAAAGCACAATCCAATTTTATGAAAACTTATTGGTTTTGTAAGAAATTTTTCCTAGGTTTTTTGAATTACATCAACATGGGGAGCCATAAGCTAGATTGTATATCTAAGGGGAAAATTTTTGGGGAGCTTTTTGTGGCAAACTTTTTTGCCACTTCCCATTTTTTGCAAGCTTTCTTTTGCAAGCTTTCTTGAAGGCTATTGCTTTTGAAATATCCTTACCACTAATAAACCTTGATCCAATTATTTGCATACTCTATTTTTTGCACACAAACCAGTGGATTAATTTACTAATCAGTGATTAATCAGTGCTAATCACTATATTTTGGTGCAATTGAGGGTTCAAATTAACCATTAGTATCCAATACAGATCCTTATAACTTCAGATTGCAATTCGGAGTTGGTTTAATACACCAACCATTCCGTACAAATTGGTTACCCTTGATTTCTGGGAAAATTGTGTTGATAAATTTGTGATAATCATCATTTTGCATTTAACCCTTGGTTAATGCCTATAAATCTCACTCAAATTCAAGATTATTCACAGTCAGAGTTGCATTTGGGAATGTGCATAAGAATGAATGCTATACGCATTATGTATTGGACACATTGCATCAGTGTAAATATGGGATCAGACACTACCCTTGTCCAGAATAAGGCAAGAGGTAAGACCTCCCGCATAAATTTAGGTTTGCATTGCATAATGATACAAGATAAACATCAAAAACCCAAAGGAACTGTCAGCAAAACATTTGAACATGTTGCTCACATGGAGCAAGAAGACCTGACGGACAAGAAGAAGAATATCTCTTTCCAAGAAGAAGATCTACACCAAGAAGATCTAAAGGAAGAATTGAAGGAAGACATGGACACGAGAAGAGAAGCTGCCACAAGAAGAGAAGCTGCCCCAAGAAGACTGAAAGAAGAGACGAACGCGTGGAGAGAAGCTGCCACGATAAGAAGACTGAAGAAAAGAGAAGATGTGAGGCTCCAAAGAGTGAGGAGCCATGTGAAAATCTCTGAGAGAGAGAGAGAGAGAGAGACCCCACAACCCAATGTAACCTGCCCCAACAAAGTAAAACCACCTCTGAGCCACCGCTGATGTAGGCCACGTGGTAGATAGATGTATGTGTGAGCACTTTATTCAAGGTCGCCGGGCAACTATAGTAAGCCTTGGACACATAGAGAGAGAGAGTGTCAAGGACTATGAGTTTAGGGACTCGAGGCACTGGTTGTAGGCTATCAAGTAAGAGAGAAACTTGATATAGGGTCCAGGTGTGCTAAGTTAAACATGAGGGGAGGAGTAGACACTAGTCGCGGACTATCAAGTAAGGGGAGGCAAACTTGGTATAGGGTCTAGGTGTACTAGGAGTATTCACTTGAGGGGAGGTGTTGAAAATACAAGTGAATAGGGTGTGTGCGAGAACAAGCCCTTGGTTAGAGGCTGGAAAAGAGAATGAGTAAATGTGAAAGAACCTGTGAAAAGGTGAGAAGAATCTACTGGGAGAGAATAAAGGGTAGCATGAGAAGATTTAGGAAGTGTGGAGATATTCTGGGAGATATTCTGGGAAAAGTGAAGAGGTGGAGAGAATCAGGGAAAAGAGGTGGAGTGAATCATGGAGAAATTAGTGGGATTTGATGCTTGGATGTAAGCTCTATAAATTGAGGCATTACCCTAATGAGAATTTGCTGGTTTTTGAGTATCCATGCCTACATTAATCTATTTGTTAATTACCCACTAATTACATCTTAATTATTTTTAATCACTTTATTAATGATGTTGATTCTAGTGTTTGATCCACCATAGCTCATCACAATGCCCTAATTTCAACAACCCCACCTGCTCCCAAATCTACAGTGGAGGCATAACCTAAGTTCAAGCTCATAGAGGAGCACATGGGCGTGGAAGTATTGCAGTGTTTTGTTTGCAAGGATGATTTTGAAGTGGGAGCAGAGGTGTAGCAAATGATATGCAAGCACATGTATCATCCGGCTTGCATCCTACCATGGCTTGAGCATCATCATTCTTATCATGTATGTTGGTTTAAGTTGCCTCTAGATGGAGTAGAGTTTGAAGCAAGAAAGAGCCAGGGTAATGGAAGCTCACCCATGAAGGTGGATCAAAGAGCTAGGGGCGAGCAGTAGGGCAAGGTCAAGAGACTGGGGAGCAAAGAGTAGGGTCCCTGGCACTTTTATGTTCTCATCTTCAGTCATCACTGAGCAATTTTAAGACTACAACCGAGTGGTGGTCAATATTTTGACAACATGTGCTACGTTTCTGCCATCTTCTCTATATTAGCCTTCACAAATCCACAAAGTTGGGCACAAAGGAGGATGTGAAGAAGACCAATTGGAAAAAGTAGTAAGTCTATAGAGGAGAAGGTCGAGCAGCAATGCGGGCACTCCCTTTGAGCTCTCCCCTAGTCAGCTCCATCGTATTTGAGTTATCATCATCAGCAAATAGTTGTACCACAAACTGTCTCCCATTAGGCAAAGGCAATCCCTTTATACATCCATGAGCAACATGCCACTCAAGAACCCTTAAAAGTGGGTCAGTCGCTAATGCAAAAAGCAGTGGAGCAAGGGGGCATTTCACAAAAACTTTATACACAGTATTTAGCATTGTCGAGGGTCTCCAATCCTTGCATGTGAGCCTCCTAGTGTTTTTAGGTATCAGCTTGACAGTGCCAATGTTGACAAATTCAAATATTTCACCTTCAGACCTGAAGTGATTTGAGAGATCATAGAGGACCTGACCAAGCACATCCCACATTGCCTGTAGTACTTCAACCTATATCCCATTTGGACCACGGGCCTTGCCCTTCTTCATGTTTCTGATGCAAAAGGGACTCTCAAGCAAGAGACGTTTCTCACTAGTATCCACTTTTCCCTTGTAATCCTCTTGCTCAACTAGTGCAATACCCACTATGCCTGACATGAATTTAATGAGCAGTTCCTGAATTTGCATGTGAGATCCCATTGCCCCCTCAGCGCACCGGATTCTCGGATGGTAGTAGCGGAAGTAGCTTTCTCTTACGCCGGGTAGGGTTTCTCACACTCGGGGCCTCGCCCTCGAATGTCCGGGCACGAGACTAAGCTGGTGGTCATTCCGAAAACCGAAACTGGGAAAATTTCCCATGCCCGAAAAGCAGGGACGATTCCACCATTTTTATTTTCTTAACGAATTTTTCTACTATCGAGAACAGGATATTGAACTAACCTTCATCTGAATAAACCAGATAGGAGGGAAACTATTACATACTTAACTTGAAGGAATCAACGCTTTTTTCCTGATTGAATCAGGCACAGCCGTTGATCTATTCATTAGAGAAGTCTTCAGGATTCTAATTAATTACTCGAGTTCTAAGCGTATTCCTATTAATCAATTTTATTATTAAAACTCTATAGATTCCAGCCTAACCCCAAGTCCCATTCAAGTTCACCTGCTCTTTTTTGGTTGATCAAAAGTTCATGAACAAGGTTGCATCAATTTAAAACACCCTGATCCTATAGTCAAATGGAAAAGTGTTGGCTACTCAATGAAGCGGTGCCCTAGAAAGAGCTTCGAGGGTTAGAAGAGTTGTGTATTGTGATGTAGCTCTGCTGCCTCTCACCCATATAGTCAGAGAATTGGAGGTACTACAAACAATCGACTACATAATTTCCTATGACAAAGCGTTGTCCACACACACACATCATGCAGATTAATCACAACAACATAAGGAAAGAATACAAGATTAGGTAACAACCATCACCCACCATGTAATGGTGAATTTGACCTTCATATTACCAAAACTCATACCTGCATGAAGTTTGAGTCTTCTTCCCCAAATTCTACAACAAAGCTTCTTGTTTTTCCTTTTTCTCTCAAAATAGGAAAGCATACTTTATCTTAATAATATGATAACCTATCATTAAACCTGACAACTTATCATCACAAAAGCCACCTATCAAATCGAGATACTTCATGCCCGTAGAGCATGGGGATGACTATAAGGCTAAAATCTTGGATTTTCTATAATACAAAATCCTATAAAATTTGATGATCAATTTTATGAGAATATTTAGGTTAGGAAAATACAAAAGATAAGCCTTCATGTAACAGTCCTCCCTATAGGTATTGCTACTAAAGTAGAAAAGGAACAAAATATGCACATCCTCATACAAAGGCTCAAAAAAGAGGGACAGGATCATGTCGAGTAATCCTCAAGAATCCCCCAATCGACTCCATAATCCTTTGACAAAGAACCATTAACTAACAAAATAGTGAGAACCATGATATCAACATGAATAACACCAGACTGAATTACATAAAAAAGAAATGTCAAATGCTAGTGACACATACTAAGAATGACAAAAGCCACAAACTAGACCATGATGCAAACATAATACATGTATGCATGGAATCACCCATGTGCATGACATGTGTGAGCCACAACAAGGAAAACACTGCTCAGAGGGGGAATCTCAAGTAAAAAAATATGTTTGGAGTCAGATAATAATCTGATCATCGATAAGGGCAAACTTCGGATCATGTAAAAGAAAAAGCTTGCTCTAAATACAATGTACAACTACAATGTACAGCTACCCGGGAAAAATAAGCAAAGACACCATAGCAAGTTGATGTTTAGAGGGATCATCCTGAGGTAAAAATGCTATGTCTCGGATGTCCAACATTTTATTATCAAGTTCTTGTCCTTGAAAACTAATAGATCCTTTCCAATGCATCTCATGCAAGTCCTAGACATCAACAAATAGAGAAAAATATCAATTTTCTCCAACCATCCACTGTAAGTGCTAGTAATTTAACTGTCTTTTCAATCATCTCTCTCTCTCTCTCTCTCTCTCTCTCTCTCTCTCTCTCTCTCTCTCTCTCCCCTTTTAGACAAGGGAAACCCAATATATATATATTTCTCTCCCTCTCTTTTCTTAAGGTTCGGGAAAAGTATATCTTAGCTTAACATTCAATTCAAAATTGATGGTTGAGAGAAGGTACAAATGGGGAAAGATAGTCAAAAGTTTTTGGCTTGCCAAAGGCATGGGTATAGTATTCACCCAGCTTAGGTTTTCTCTAACAAAATTTAATCATCACATCCTTTTGGCCTTCAAGGCCAGATTACCAATTTAGAGAACCGAGGTTGTTTATTGCACTTAGCATGATTGAGTGTTCTTTCACTCATGATTCATACTTCAAGATTTTTTTTTTTGTCCTACCATAGGCAAGGAGTATTAGCTTGGTGCGGTGGGGTGCGTATTGTTGTCCCCCCCTTGAGAGGCCAGCGGCTGCACCTAGCTAGATATGCGGTGCCTCCCTTGAAGAAAAGCTTACGATGTTGTTGTAATTC
Organism: Cibotium barometz; assembly: GCF_041138505.1. Lineage (NCBI taxonomy): Eukaryota > Viridiplantae > Streptophyta > Polypodiopsida > Cyatheales > Cibotiaceae > Cibotium > Cibotium barometz. The sequence goes on along the minus strand of NC_141081.1, from coordinate 3,046,566 downwards.
AAGAAGTGGGAATTTTGGTGGGAGAAGAAATGGTTGTTGATGGCCTTGTAAAAAAACAAGAAATAGGTTGTGGAAAGAAATACCACTCAGGAGAATAAGAATACCATGTAAACCTTAATGAAAACCACCTAGCTTGAAATAGAAACCACCCTGGAGACCATACCATGAAACCACCTTCCATGGACTTAATACGTCATTGGTGCGTGGCTAGCACCTTCCATGGACTTAATACGTCATTGGTGCGTGGCTAGCCACCCATGCTAGGACATGCGATTTTTAACTTTTCTTATTTGAAAATGCATGCATTCTACTAAACAAATCCCTTGCATTGGAATAGCTATGAGGCAAAGATAAATATGCATAGCATAAATAGAGTTATGTAGCATGGATAATAGAGCTTAAAAAAGAAATAAACACCTTACAATACATGCTCTATAGCACAAGTATTTGGGAAGAGAGCTATAAGGCTTAATGTTTATTGTATATAGTAGACTTAGGGTACTATATAACAGACTCTGGATACTATATAGTAGACTCTGGATACTATATAGTAGACTCTGGGTACTATATAGCACAAGGACATGCACCATAGAGCTATTTCCCAATCTTTGTGCAATAGCTATATAGCATGGATAGAGCTTAATAGCTTATAAAAATCTTAAAATACATGTTATATAGCACAAATATTTGGAAAGAGAGCTATAAGGCTTAATGTTTATATAACAAACTCTAGATACTATATAGCATAAATATTTGGAAAGAGAACTATAAGGCTTAATGTTTGTTGTATATGGCAGACTTAGGGTACTATATAATAGACTTTAGATACTATATAGCAGAATCTGGGTACTATATAGCACAAGGACGTTGTCGTGCCATGGCACGTCTATGGTGTGAAACCATGCATATGAGGCCATTAAATGCAAATCCAGATGCATGGGATTAAGTGCCATGACTTGAGTCATTATATGATGCCTAAGTACATATGTTCATATTGTAAATGAGGTTCAATAAGACGAGCTGAGACTGAGTCAGGTCTCAAAGCGTGTGTACATAATGGGTGTAGTAGGTGTTTTTTACACTTGGATAGTGTGATGTTTTTAGTGGAGGAAAAGGGCAGTCTTTTGCTGTACAAATGCATGCTTGAAGGCCAAGCAAACAGTGGAGAGATGTGTGAGTTTTTGTGAAGTGCATAGGCTGATAAGGAGCCATTTTGGAGGGCAGATAGCAGGAGCTGGGAGTGCCTGATGGGTATGTGATGAACTGAAGAGTTGTGGTCAGACATGCTATGAACAACTTCCTAGAAGGAAATTTTTGCAGAGGAGCTACAGTTTGAGATCTTTTTAGCACCCAAGGTGGGTACTTTTATCCGGAATAGCTACAGATGATAGATGGCTAGTTTGAAGCAGCTTTTGTATGTTCATGAATGAGCATACTGTGGTGAGATCTAGGTGTCTGGACATAGGTGGTCATCATGGACTTGGCATACTCCTTCTATTCAAAGAGAAACTGGCCATATCCTTTATGAATATCACCTTCCTTATTAGCTCTAAGAGCAGCATTCTCTGGTGACAACTTGCATTGTATGATCAGACAATGCAATCACTTGTGGATCACTAACTACAACGTGGATACCCATAGGTAGCAGCAGCATCTCTCTCAAAAGGATCATTTGTACTAAGGAGTATGGAGGCTGTAGATACCTAACCTCAAAGAAGCGGGATAGCCAAGCAAGGGCATATGGCGAGTTGATAACAATAAGGCTTGGTACTTTAGACCATATGATTCCACTTGAATGTGTTAATTTGCCACGACCACAAGGAAACAAATTGAGAGGCGAGTTGCAGTATACAAGGCGGCAGCTTGCGTGGCAATAACAAAAAAGGAGATATCCGAGTTTAAAGCTAAAAAAAAGGAGGCGTAAGTGTATTTGAATTTTGGGAAATACGAAATATTAGCTGCAAAAGGTGAAGGGTGGCCCGATTCTCTGGCGGCGGGGAAAGAAATGAAAATGAGGGAAAAACCAGAGACGGCGCATACTGGTAGAGGGGGTGTGCAGAAAATGAGAACCAGAGCGGCATGTAACCAATGATTTTAAAAATGAGACGGCGATTACTGTATGGAGCTTCTTGGGATTAGAATTAAAGAGTGAATGAAGAGCTATCACAGCAGACGATCTTCAAAAAAATCACACATTATATGATGTTTTGTGATCTTGGCGCAAACGGCAGTGAAGCAGCCGTAAGGGAAATGGCGAAATCAAAAGAAAAATTCGTTTCTTTTTACTCTCAAATAAGCGAATTTTATTTTTGCTTGTTGTTACTTACGATTTAAAAAAAATCGTGTAGTCAAGGAAACCTTTAAGGTTTTGGAGAATGAGAATTTTTTTTGGGAAAAAGCTTTTAATGGTTTTGGAGAATCTTGGAATAAGAAATCATCAAAATACAATGAGATTCCTGGGATTTGGGTTTATTTTTCAACTCGATTGGATTTCGGAATGCTAGACATGGAGTTCTCTAAAATCATATGAATATGTTGTACATATGCCATATGTCATCTTTTGCTTTGTGAGTTGTTGGAATCTGAAAGCAGGTTTTCAGGTGATAAAGAGATACCTTGAAATGATGGAATTGGTATTATATGATATATATGATGTGAATGGTCACATCATATATGATATATATGATGTGAATTGGTATTATATGATATATATGATGTGAATGGTCACATGTATAGGGGAATCTTTTGAAGATTGTGCTATGCCTACATGTGTTATGTAAGAGACACTTGGGTAAAGGGACAGGTGATGTGTGATTTGATTTAATCAAGCTCTTGGTTCATGACTTGTGTGCAATATTCAAGCTGAATTTGGGGATGTATTGAAGTGAATTGACACATGTACATGTCAACTAAAATGGAGTTGTCTTATGCCCCTTGAAGAGATATATGTTGTGTTTCCTTGCTGGGATTTTGGAAGCTACTCTCATAGCTAGAAGTCTCGTACTTTCCCAGCGACACCGCCCATGTCACGACAACGTGCACCATAGAGCTATTTCCAAATCTTTGTGTAATAGTTATGTAGCATGGATAGAGCTTAATAGCTTATAAAAATCTTAAAATACATGTTATATAGCACAAATATTTGGGAAGAGAGCTATAAGGCTTAATGTTTATTGTTTATAACAGGGTATGGATACTATATAGCAGGCTCTGGGTATTATATAGCAGACTCCGAATACAGACTTTAAGTACCATATAGCACAAGGACATGCACCATAGAGCATTTTCCCAATTTTTGTACAATAGTTATATAGCATGGATAGAGCTTAATAGCTTATAAACATCTTTAAATACATGTTATATAGCACAAATATTTGGGAATAGAGCCATAAGGCTTAACGTTTGTTGTATATATAGCAAACTCTAGGTACTATATAGCAGACTATAGATACTATAGAGCACAAGGACCTGCACCATAGAGATATTTCCCAATCTTTGTGCAATAGTTATAAAGCAAAGAGAAAGATCTATAGCATTGGAGCATTGGAATAGATTAATAGCTCATTAATATAGTAGGAACAAAGATGTATAGCATGTGTAAAGAGATATAGCAATTAAAAAGATATATATCTTACCAAAAGGTGCTATGTGACACAAATATTGGGGAATCATGCTATATAGCTCACTTAATGTACAATATAGCAGTAGGAAATGAACCAGCACAACTAATATCCAATCTTTATGAAATATATATAAATAGCATAAACAAAACCCAAGTGTGCTTAAGCGTACATGAAGTAATGTGTGTACAATGAATATTGTTATAGTTATTAAGTGAGACATTTCATTACGTGAGATTCATCAAGCAAGTGCACAAGATGCTTGATGTATTGCTTGTAGCCAGTACATTGCCGAAAAATGTCCTTTTTTGTTTGGAGACACCCTAGTCTGCTCTATCCAAAACCTTACAACTATCTCCTTGGCTTCATGAGGTAACTTCCCCTATGTGGACTGCCTCTTTCATAAGGCTAATGGCAACATGCTTGAAGCTCTAGGATCACTATCAACTCTATGCATAGCTGCATAAACGTTCCTTGGATGAATTTCAACCAAGTTTGATACTTCAATAAGGCTGATACCTTTATTGCCGTATCATTGACATGCATTAACCCATCGACAAGCATGGCTAGAGCACTGCGTTTCAAGTTGGATTTTAAAATCTTCAGCACTTGTAGAGAGGTTCTAAGTGCAAAGACAAAACCAAGTTTTTGATCATGGAGTTTACACTATGTGCATTGCAAAATATGCTTATCATTTAGCACTTCTTGCATTATTTCCTTCTTCTCATCTTTCCCATAAACACACAACTCTGACATAATGTGTTGAATAATATTTTTAGAAGTACTTCTTTTCCTTGCTTCAATGTCCCCTCCTTCACTTTCTTCTTTCCCAATGCTTGTAAGCTCTACTTGCTTCTAAGTACAAAGTTGTTTCCAATACTCTCTCTTCATCATGGCTTTATACTTCCTCCCTGCAGTGATTTCATTCCCGTTGAGGTACCGCCTTCTTTTGGAATTCACATGTGCCTTCAAAAAGGGTACCTCAAACACATGTGCTACTTCATGTGGCTATGAAGATCTCTTTAAAGAGATTATGGAAGTGTGGGAACAACCTTCACTAAATAGTACATGTTGTAGAAATCCCTCAAAGTGCTCTCCTTGAGAAGAGGTTCCAAATAATCATTCTTGAAGACAAGTAGCTTGCACAAAGTCATTTGTTCCTGTAAAATTACCAACTTTCATCCCTTGTTGGAAACCATTTTCTTCCTAGATAGAGTGGAACCCTTCCACACACACACACACACACACACACACACAGAGGAGCTACAAATTTCTATAGAAAAATTAAGTGCAAGAGGGAGGGAGGTTTTGTGTAGTAGACACACACACACACACACAAATGTGGAGGAAGGGTGGAATCACTCCAAGTAGTGGAGTAGAGGGTCAATTCAGCTGGTTCGGCATTTTTTTAAATAAAAGGTCCTTTTTTCAAAAACTTTTGAATAAAAGATCCAATTTTTAAAAAGTTTATACTATAGTGCTTTCAATAGCTCAATAGTTGATGTCCATGGACACCAACTATTGAGCCACCATTCCATGCTTTCACCCCCCCCTATTTAGCTTACATTTATTACATAATCCCCAATGTAAAAATAGGCCTCCAATGATGAATATATGAGCACACAATCTTATCAGGCATCAATTTTATGATTCCAATATTAAGAGCTAGCAACATATGGATTTTGGTAAAACTACAAAGTTTGATGATGAACACTCTAATGGGAGTCAGGGAAGAGTAGACAAATCAGAGAACATGGAAAGGAGGTAGATGGAGGAACATATTTGGATGGTACCAAAAGACCAAGAGATGGAGGAATATTATTTGGAATCTATATAAACCCTAAAAAACCATCAATGTGTCTCTCAAGGACAAATCCCTAAATATGTTCAAAGAATAAGATGGTTTTTCATGGGAGCATAATGATATAAAAAAAGTGGACCCTAAATGTTGATAGCATAGAATACCACTAATCCTTGATGCCAATCCGATCAAACTTTAGATATACCACATGGATTCCAATTAGGCCAAGAGTTTCAAGGATAAAAATTACAATCTAATAGATGTCGAAATCATAGCTAAAGTTGAAAGCAATGATAATGGCTCCTTCCAAATGTGGTGGTTTCAAAAAAAATGGTAAGCTAAGGGTATGTGTTGATTCTATGAGGCTAGATTCCCAAAAATTGAAGGATCCATTCCTATTTCCCTTGACTGACATGATGCCTGATAAAGTAGCAACCCATTAGATGTATATTTTTATGGATGAATATAGTGGCTATAACCAACTTCCAATTTCTCTAAGAGACAAAAAAGACCAAATTCAAAACATAGTGGTGACATTTATGTATTTGGTCATGCCTTTTGGTTTATGCAATGTACTAGCTACCTTTTAGAGATGCAGATGGTAATATTTTCAAACTTGTTGCACAAATTTATGTCCATCCTTGTTGATGATTTTATAGGATACTCTGATGAGCAGCAAAACTTACTATATATAAAATCATGAAGCCATTCAAGTGTGGTTTTTATGTTTGGAAAGGCTAGCATTTGGGCCACATTGTGTCAAAACAAGGAATAAAAAAGTCATCAGATAAAATAATGGCCATTTTTTATATGCTAATTGTTACAAGAATTTTGTTAATTGCCATTTCTCTGTATGAGCTAACTCCGAAAGATGTCAAATTCAACTGGTGTGAATCAGGTGAAGGTACATTTATAGATCTCAAAAATACCATTGCCAACAAACTAATCCTGCGATAGTTTAACTGAGGAATTATCTTTCATGTTCATGTGGATGCCTATGCTTTTGTTCTAGGTAGCATTCTTACTCAACTAGATGGGAAAGTAGACCTTCCAGTCTATTTTGCTAGCATAAGATTTTCCAAGGCACACCAGTGATATTCAACAATAGAGTGTGAGGCTTTGGGCATGTTTATTAGCATGTAAAAAATGTGACACTACTAGCTTGGGAAGTTATTTCATTTTTATGTTCATCATCAAGCACTTAAGTATTTAATCAACAAAGTGCTAATGTACTCACATGGACCCTATTCTTTAGTAAATATGACCTAAATGCTACGAAGGATTTGTATATGAGCCATACATGGTGAGAGAATACATAATTAATCTTGAGCTATGAATTCAAACTAGCTATGTAATAACATAGAGGGAAAATAACCTACAACAAAGTGTCCAAAAGTTAGACATGCTACGTAATAACATAGTGGAAAATAACCTACAACAAAGTGTCACCAAAAGTTAGACATGCTTGTGATATTATGGTAGAAATCTAGAGCATAATCTCCTTGATTGTTCGTCATTCAAGAACACTAATTAAGCATGTTTACAATGGCCGTTTATCATCATACACATAGTTAACATCATACATTTCATCACTTATGACGATGGATTAGGAAAAGTTGAATTATAGACAAACTTCCTTTCAATAAGTGCTAATGGAGAGCATGAAACATCAATCAAGGATGAGCTAGCTGATTCTAAATTCTTTTAGCTAGACTAGCCGGACGATGATAATCCAAAGTGGCCTTATGTGAAGATGTTTCTAACCACTAACCAAGTACCTAAAGGAATATCCAACCAATGAGAGAGGATTTTACTGTAAAACTATTTAAGTTCACAATGATACGTCAAGAACTCTACAAGCTAGGTAGCTAATGGAGTTTTAAGAAAATGTGTTACATGAAATGCTAGGAAATATGTAATGAAAGAAGCTCATTATCGTGAATCTGGTTGGCCTATCCATGGTGAAATCACTAGAAGAAAAATCTTGTAGGCAAGACTCTGGTAGAAAAAGATACATGTGGATACCGAAAAGTCTTGCAAGACTTGTCATATTTGCTAGAGGACAAGAAGACCAACTACCCCATGAACATGTTGTCTTCATCAATAAACTATGTACCAATGGAGGGATGCATGAAATGCTTTCTATAGCTCATGGGTCCATTTAAGAGTCTAACTCAAAGGAGAAATAGATATATCATCGTGGCTACTGCTTACTATATGACCAAGTGGCCTAAGGCTAAAGCTCTATGGTCTAACATTGGAAGAAGCACAAACTAGTCCTTGTTTGATCAGGTTGTTGGGGTAGATATGGCTACCCAATGGAGATTCTCAGTGATTAGGTTGTTGGTAGATATGGCTACCCAATGGAGATTCTCAGTGATCAGAGGACCCATTCCATTAATGAGAACATAGAAATATTGACAAAGGAGTTTACGATCAAGTATAAAAACTCATTTCCTTATTGTCAAAGGTGCAATGAACAAGCTTAAAGTACAATTAAGACTCTCAAACATATCTTGAACAAGATTGTGGAGGCTTATGCTACTTGGGATTATCATAGAGTTATCAGATAACTTAGAAGGTTACCACAAACCAAACACCGTTTCAACTATTGTATGGCCAAGTGGCAATGGTACCTAGTCTGTGCCTATGAGTAGAGAATGACTTAGATTATAATTTTATTTTAAGAACCAGACTTGAGAAGCTAACGACTCAAGACAAACAAACAAAGGGATCTATCTAAAGCCAAAATATTGTTCAAATTTACAAAAGAAATTGGCATGGCAAGAACATCAGACTCGTAGAATTTCAAAAGGGTTACCTGGTATTTTATTGTACCGGTCTTGACTTGGCCCAAAAAAGCCAAATCTCAATATTTCCTAGTATGGTCCACACTATATACATTGGATGTGCACTAATGACAATGTAAAAATGCAATAAATAGTAGGTCATGCATTTCCATGATACTATAACGCATCAAATATTAAGTTCTATGAATACCACTAGGCAGAATACACACGAGCCACCAAACAGAACGGATCAAATAATGAGAAAAAGATAATGAACCATTTATATGAATTTATATGACTTATATTAGGAAAAGCCAATGATCTTGCTAAAGTAGAGCTTTTTGAATATTGTAAGTGTCAAAGGTCAAAAATCATAGCACAAAGCTCTAAATATGGAAATCTCTCTAAAGTTTCCATGTTTACTACCCAAGATGAAGTGAGCATCAGTGATTGGGAAGCTAATCAAACCATATTCCAATTTCATTAAGACCCAAGATTAAAAAAACCTTGCATATAATGGTTTGAACAATTTTGCCCACCATGAGCAGCAAGAGGAAGTTTTATTTGAAAGAAAAGAGCAAGGGGAGGTGAAAGATGAACATCATAAAGCTAGTGACAATAACCATGATGATGATGATGAACCTCCTAAAAAACCTACTTTGTGTTTGGATCAAATGAAAAGGAATTAAAGCACATTTTGATAGGGCATTAGATTACACTAACATAATATGATGGTAAGTGCAAGACTAATGTGCAAGTGTGAAGACTATTTCAAAGGGGCATAATTATAAACAAAGTTTTTGATGGTCAAGAGGATGAAGCCGATAAGGTGAATCATCATAGCATGGAGAAAAATGGTGATGAAGGTGAAGTTGATGAATTAGAAGCTGATGGAGATAGGTCGAATAAATGATCAAATTTTATCAAATGCATGTTGGACACGTATACCAATAGTGCACTCAATAGACCATTGAACAAATTGGGAAGATGTGAAGTGTCACATCCAATTAGTGCCACTATGCATCCAACTAAAAAAATACTACATGCAATCAATTTTGGAAAGTATTCTAATCATTCTAAGCAAAATCATTGTTCTACTCGTGAACCTAAGGCCAAACCTATGCATAGCTCACTACCGCTATTGCTAAGAATTGTAGAAATAACAACATTTGCATCAACATCTCATAGCAGCCCATCAAGTCTATATTATACATTTGATTTTTCCATAGACATTTTTAAATCCAAAATAGTTCTAAAATAGCCAAGAATCATCGCCTTATGTGCTTTCACCAAGGACACTATCAAAGCCTTCCACATAATCACAGGCCTACTAGTAAAAGAGTTTGCACAATAGGTATCAAGCTTGCATCTAAGCAACAAGGCAATGTGTTAATACCAGAGCCTAGGCATTAAATAGAAGAGGTAAAACTAGTTATAAGGTTAAAACAAATCCAAATGATTGGGGTGGAGAAAATGTATGATCAATGTGGAGAGTTTGAAGACTCCATTGTACACACTACAACAGAATGGGCCATTATTGGGGGGAGAAAATGGATTTTTCTTTAAAAAATTCCACAATGCTGGTATTAGCTATGATACTGCCCCTGGTATCATATCATGCCAATAGTGCCCTTGGTAGTACCGGGGGTAATACTGGGAGCACTACTAGAGGCCTGTTGTTGCAGAAATTACCGGTGGTAATATTGGCCCTATGAAAAAAAAGGCGAAGTGGGGCATATTGTCCACCAACTGCAATCTGCCACACTCTGCCCAAATACACCCATGTAAGGGTGTGTTATGTTTGATGTGCAATTCATTTTAATTTTTACAAAAAACGCCAAGACATTAAAACACATCAATGACACAAGATAACACAAGAACATAACGCAATAAGTTCCATATTACAAAGTACCAAAAAGTTTATACATATACAAAGTACCATATTACAAAGTACCAAATAGTTTATACATATACAAAAATGTTGCATGCATATGCATGGATTTTTTTCAACAACTGTAAAATTGAACCTAGCTAGAAGAAGATGAAGTGTATGACATCAAGTCCCTAATTGGAGAGCTTGTCATTGCATGAAGGGGGTGGGCAAACTCCCCGTCATAATAAAATTTAATGAAACCATAGACTCATTGAAATCTTGCCATCAACACTTACAACCATAACCATAACATTTTGAGAGTTAGAGATTCAATTTACCTCAACATACCTATCCTTTTATATAAGCTTGATGCGTAGAGAATTATAGCCGTGAGAGCTTGCGTAGTACGTTTCCAAATGAGTGGGATGTTGATCCAACTCCCCTTGCTACAAAAGCAATTTATAATTATTTTTAAGATTAAAGACATGCAATACAATTGATGAGGCAAGTTAATTACTATTTACAAAATCCATCTTCATCACATCCATGCCACCGCTCCCTAGATGCAATGCGTTGCTGCCTTGCTCTTCCCGCGCATCCACTTGTTGTTGAAACAAGTTAGGAGTTTTATCTTGATCTTGCCTAATCCAGGACCATGTGTCATCATCAACCCAAGAGGGTTTACCCCTACCCTAGATGCAATGCGTTGCTGCCTTGCTCTTCCCGCTCATCCACTTGTTGTTGAAACAAGTTAGGAGTTTTATCTTGATCTTGCCTAATCCAGGACCATGTGTCATCATCAACCCAAGAGGGTTTACCCCTACCCTCTTTGCATGCATTGTGCACCTCCGAGCGGCAATGCCCATGTAAGAGGCCCATCTGCTCTAGCATCCATTTGTCATTGAAGGTGAATGAGTGCTCTTGATGGGGAAACTCCTTAGGAGAAGAGTGACAAGGATGTAAACTTTTTGCTCTCATGGAACACTTTTCCATAAAGTCACAAGACCTTGACAAAAATTGTTCCAACATATAACTCTCATGTGACCCATGAGTTGCTGTCCGTGGTTTAAGAACGATGAGACCATCAAGCTCGCAGATATGACTATAGCCATCAAGCATGGGGTGAGGGTCATTACAATATGGTGTGGATGGAGCTGAAGAGTGCGTGGGAGACGGCCTAGTATTATGTACAATGTCATCCTCTCAAGAACGTCTCCACCCCCACCATAGAAACTAACACCACCCCCGCTTGAGCCCCTCAAACGAGAGGAGCTATGTCGTCGAAATGATGACCCCATATTGGAGCTCTTAGAATTCCGTGTAAGAAGAATGTGAGAGGTTACGAGAAGGTGCTGCAATGGTAGGGGTTGTGGGCACACCCAAAGCCAAACATGCCACCTTCACAAACCCACCTACACTTACACAACACATACGCACTCACCCTTTGCTCATACTCACACTCACTCTTGTCGTATGATCATGTACACACACACACATACTTTGGCGCACACACACTCTCACGCTCTCTCTCACCCTTGTGGCACCATGCAAAATCACACACCCACACACTCTATCATCACCACACACACACACAATTACGCATGCATATACTCACACACACAATTACGCATGCATATACTCACACATCCATACACACTTGCATGCATGGACACACACATACTTACCCACTTACTCTTCCTCTAGCACTCTCTCTTTTACTTTGGACCATCTAAGGCCACTTACGCACACTCTCATTTGCAATATACATGCACACAAACATATACATGGCCATGAGCACCATACATCCATACACACCTTTAAGCCCACACACACACATTTATACATATACAAGCACAGGCACACACCCATACTTGTCCACTCATACACTCATACACACACCACTCATACACTCATACACACACATACTTATATGGAAGCATGAATATCCACCCATATATATGCTCCCACCTCCATATATTTTATCTCACACATTCTTGCAATTTGGTGCCCCTATCAATGGCTATGTATTGCAATATGTGCCTATAGAAGCATGGTACATGCTCATGCATGTTGATATGTGTGGTTATTTTATGTAGGACCATATCCACAAGGTGATATATATAAATATGCAGACTAATATCGATGTAGTAGCCCAAGATTATATAGGTATGTATGCATATGTTGCTATAATAAGATATATATATAATAAATACTATAGAGGGATATGCTTGTATGCATATATAGATATATTGAAGATGTAGAAACCAAGAATGTTTGTACATGTGTATGTGCATATGTATGTACAAGGTGGGTGTGCTTATGTGCCCATGTGTCCATACAAGAAGCTTCATCCATGCATGCATAGCAGAAGTTAGAGTCATGGCACATCATTTACAAGGCCATGCTAACACCCACATGCATAGGCTTTGTTGCATCCTTATCTATGCACCCATACACCCATACACTTTTGGATCTTGTACACCATACATACACCTCTTCACCATGCACATCAGTATGTACATAGGTTTTCTACATCTTCATGGCACCCTACCCATGTGCCTTTGTGCGTTCGTAAGCATGTTTAGGCATACACTCTTCAAGATCCACATCTACTCTTGGAGTTTATTCATGCAGCATCAGCTAGGCGAGGTGACACATGGATGGAGGGGCCTCAAGCCCTCTATCCTTAGCACGTACATCACAGGTATACCAGCAATGAGAGTCACCCTAGCGGCTTCCTACATGCATAATAAGCATACCTTGATGGCCTCCCATCAAGGTATGGCAAGAGCGTAAAGAAGTATTTGCAAGACAAGGGCCTGAGAATGCAAAGCACGTGAACGTAGCCTCAATATCAAGTTTATCTTCTAATTTTTTTCCTTTTTCCCATCTCACCCTTTTATGATGTATCATGCCCATGCTTTTTGATCATTGTATAATCTCCCATCTCTAGCCATCACCTTACTCTAGGCCCTCTACCTAAACTAGGTGTGCATGGCTAGTCAGTGCGAAGAGAGAGAGAGAGAGAGAGAGAGAGAGAGAGAGAACCTTTTTTGTTGTTGTTTGTGGTAAATCGATGTTGAATACATATATTTTTATCTATTGTTATACTTATATGCATTAACTCCTTACATGAAACTCACATGACTAATAAGTATATAACACATTCTATAGGATCGAAAGCACACTCTTCTATCATATTCTGTGTTCAGACTTTAAAAAAAATTAAAGTGGTGGACTCCCAGTTGCCAACATGGAAGACTAATTGCCAAAGTGGAAGACTTTTAGTGTAGAGGGGTCCATGTTGGGAGCTCCCCACTAGACAACAAAGAGGAGTGCTTGACTTATAACACAAGGCAATTCGTAGTGGCATGTCCTCTTGATGAGGGACTTGTGGATTTGATTAGCAGGCAATTGACAAGGCCCAGTTCACAAGTATGCCAACACTTCTCTCTCTTTTTTTGTGGAGAAGAAATTGTCAGGCTGTATAATTGATAGGTTCAAAAGCATGGATTGTGTGCTTACTTGCTAACCTTGTTTTACTTATAATTTGGCCACCTAAAAGGAAGTATGTCAGGAAGAAAAGATACATGGCTTGGGAAATAGATCTAGTTTTCTTGAACCACCTCTTTAGAGGCATGGATTTCTAGCACATGCTACTTTGTATCCCTTGAGGGTTAGAGGAGAGCACACAATGTTGTTTGACGCTCAACATCTACCACCCACAGGCATTGTAAATTTCTTTGTTCATAAGCTCTGCCATGCTGTACACTCTCTAAAGAAACACTACCTTTTCCATTTACTAATAAATGAGGAATACTCACATTACATTTGACTGACTGAACCTTTTTACATTTACCTAGAGGAACACACAAACTATATTAGGCCCTTTTAACAAATTTGTCATCTACAAAGATATGATTGATCTTGATTTTTCTTCTTGTTGCAAACAAAGACACACACACACTATTGAAGGATATGGGAGGGGTTGATTTTAATAGAGCATGCCGTTGGCGACGGCGTCAATCGGCACAATACCCTCGCAAAGCATGGCTTTAAGTGCTTCCGAATTAAAGCCATCGGGAGTCGACTGGCCGCCTTCAGAGCGAGGGCGTTTCCCAACCGACTCTACTTCCATATTGCCAAAAGATTAAGAGAAAGAGAAGGGAGTGATTTGGCAGTGAACGATGCAAGGTGGCTCGCTCGAGATGATGCGCTCTCTTGAATGCTCAACGCTGTGCAGTTTGCGTGCTTCAACCCTATCCCTTATCTCCAAACTCCATCGCTGTTATATATATATACATATACATATACATGTGTATATATATATATATATATATATATATATATACATACATACATACATACATACACACATACATACATACATACATACATACATACATATACATATATATATATATATATATATATATATATATATATATTTGGTGGGAGAGCAGACAAAGGGTACTAGGTGTCCACTCTATGATAGCATGTGTAATATGAGGAATCATTTACTTATAAGTTTTCTCTCTAACCTCTAATGGACAAGCAATTTTGCATACCAAATATCTAGTATGTGCAGAGTTCAATTTGAGTTATTGGGATTTTTCGGGAGTCCTTTCTCAATTTTTTATTTTTTAAGAATATATGAAATATATTTTGATGAACATTTATTATAAAGGTTTTGTCTTATTGACTATTATAAATTATTGTCTTATAAGTTGTTTTTTTTTTTTGCTTTTTAAATCTTACAAGTTTTTGTCTTATTCACTTGAATATAAAGTTGTTTTTTTTCTACTTTTTAAATCATACAAGTTTTAATTAGGTGGTTGGGAGCCCTAGGGGCCATAATGTAAGTAGGCCTGATACCCTAAGGACCATAATGTTTTCACTCCTATTTTGACATAAAGTATCATTTCACATTGAAAACAAGTTACAAAATGCCATTTGCAAATGATGTCTTGCTTATATTTTTAAAAAAAATTCATAACTTTAATCATGTTAAATTTTTTTTTAAATTTATTTTTTTGTTAAATTAATGATTAACAAATATTTTATTTTAATTTTTGATTAATTGCTATTTATTATTTTTTTCTAAGCTGGTGAAAATATATCCTTTGGTAGTAATAATACATAGACTTGATCTAACTTGAATTTTACCTTTAAAAAAATGAAATCCCCGAATTTAAAAATGGAATATTCCCATTTCATGTGTAAATTTCTCCATGATTAACTTTTCTCTTTTCTTTTTTAACCAATGTTAATTTTTTAAAGTATAAATAATTAATATCACTTACATCTTGTAAGAGAAGTTATGATTTGTAAGAAAATTGTTTGATTATAATTATTACTTGTAAGAGAAGTTATAACTTGCAAGACCCCACATGTGAGAAGAATTGTTTTATTGTAGTCATTACTTGTAAGAGAAGTTAAAACTTATAAGGCCATGTTTTAAAGAAGATATAAAAGAAGACAAGGAGGTGTAAGGAAAAAAATATTTTATAACGGTTTTGGTAGAGTCAACATTGACAAAACATTAAATACTTGAAAGTTTCCTTTTTTTAAAAGACAAAAAGAAGCAAAAAGGAAACTTACCTTGGGAGGAGGCCCTGGCAAATGGCACTTTACAACTTGTTTGAGATATTTGCGTGACAAGGTCGATGGGTGCCCCAAAGTACTTGATTTGTGACTAAGGGTGAATGCATTTAGGTCCTAGGGTGAATGTGCACATGCATATTATTGACCTATTCAAACCTTAGAGATCTCTATTTCTCAGCTCGTAAGTGTGCAGTTAATTCTCGCCATGATCATCATCAGTTTCCTCTTCAAAACTTGCACAACAAAATGCAACACAATTAGCCTTGCAACAATTAAGACAATAGAGCAAAAACTCCGAGAAGCAATAGCTCAATTTGCTATCAAACTGAAACCAATTGCTCAATTTGCTATCAAACTGAAACCAATTGCTCCTACTGTCTGACCCCTCCATGTTATTACAGGACATGAAGTTTTTCTTATGACCCAGACTATATAACATGACCAAGTTTGTGATCAAGGCCCAACAACTTTTCACGGGTTTTGGCTTCTATTCTTTGTACAATCAAGATATATCAACTGTCCTTGGGCTGATTTGTTATGCAGGGCTCCATTCCCCTATCGTTGAAGTTCGAATATTTCAAATTCAATCTCCCTAGACTTGTATGTACTCTCTCTTTTGTCTCGACCTTCAAATAACGTGCATTATACTTTTTATCATTTAAATCAAACATACCCTTTGATTGTAGCAACTTAAAAAACGGTCAAATAACCTACATTATACTTTTTATCATTTAAATCAAACATACCCTTTGATTGTAGAAACTTAAAAAACGGTGAGTTAACAATGTTTTTTTTTTAAGTTTGCATTCTACTCATTTACGACTTGTTGCTATTACATAACATAGACCACCATTTGGTATGTTTCGACATTGCAACACTAGTGAAGCAAAGGACACATACGACTACGAATGACTAAAATCAATGCTAGTCACACACCCAAATATAAGAACTATTCTACAAAAGCAACAAACATATCAACAAAGATATAAATTAGCAATTTGCCTCATACCATGGAGGTGCACTTTTTGACCAAAAGTAGGATGTATGGCTGAGGCTAGTCACATGCTGGAGAAATGCGGCATCCACCAGTGACTTGGATGCAATCTTAGGGGGAGCTATCACAACAGTGTGCATGGATAGTGGGAATTGGGAAAGGGTGTAGGAGCTTTTCACTTTATACGCAACCCGCTATAGAATGAGTCTTTAAGATTGTTGCTTTGTCTCCATAGCAGAGACATTGAATGTTGTCAGCATTGGCACCTTAGACTACCGCCACCTGTAGAGGCTAGTCAAACCCAAGCACTGTGAAGTTTTCAATATTCTACCTTAGCTCAAACATTGAGCTTCACACACAGACACACACACACACCAAATTTTACTCACTGTTTTAGTTCCTGTTCGATGGTGTTTGTACTTATGAGTAGGATTATTGCCATCCATCTACATGTTTTGGTGGCCTTTTACAAATGAAGCATTCTCTGTTTGCTCATGTTCTTGTTGCTGTTTTAGGAGCTGGTACTTTTAGCCTTCTTCAATATCTAATTCATCTCTTGTCATAATGGCTGGGTACCTTTTAGCCTTTTTCAATGTGATTCATCTGTTACGAGACGACTTCCATTGGTTGACCCTCACGTTTGGGGAGTGTGAGCTTTTTTTTTTTCCATGTGAATAAATCAATTCTTGTACTTTGTTGAAGTTGCTCTAGAGAAGATTATTGTGGCCTATTAGTCTAGAGGCTGAGGATAGGTTCATTCAGTACACTCTCAATTGATATTGAACACGTCATGATCACACTATTAGTGTCATGATCATGGTGTTCTCTAAAATGTTCAACATGTGTCATGGCCCTTTCCTGTGCTTTTAACACTCTAGTAGTTCCCTTTCTCATATTTGCTTGGTCAATTCCGACTTCGTGTATCTGTATTGTCCTCAATGAGCTTTTTCCATAGCCATTTTTTAAGTTCCTACAATCAAAGGGTATGTTTGATTTAAATGATAAAAAGAAGGCTGAGACAAAAGAGAGTACATACAAGTCTAGGGAGATTGAATTTGAAATATTCGAACTTCAATGATAGGGGAATGGAGCCCTACATAACAAATCAGCCAACGACACTTGCTATATCTTGATTGGTATGTGAAATAGAACAACCCAAGTCTAGTAGTGCACCTTGAGATGTATCATTCGTGGTAACTAGGATTGAGTACACCATGCAACTAGAAGACTTGGTAACTAGGATTGGTAACTAGGATTGAGTACACCATGCAACTGGAAGACTTGTTTGTTGCTTTGACATGTGAAGGGTTGTCTTCCACGGTGCTTAGATGTTTTTTGGTAGGCTAGCAAATGTTGTCGCTTCATTGATTTGAATTTGAGGCTCTTGTTGTTGTGTGTTAGCAATGTTTCTTGACATAGTGTAGTTAGTGCAATAGAAACATTTTGGCCTGCCTTGGCCATCACATTCTAGGATTCTTTGCCTGATCGCACACTGATTGTTTTGGATGTCTGTGGTTTCGTTGTTACTCGTGTAGGGGAAATGCAATAATGAAGATGCTTCTTTTGCATGAGTAATACAAATTGCACAAAGAATAGGAGCCAAAACCTGTCAAAAGTTGTTGGGCCTTGATCACAAACTTGGTCATGTTATAGTCTGGGTCATAAGAAAAACTTCATGTCCTCTAATAACATGGAGGGGTAAGACAGTAGGAGCAATTGGTTTCAGTTTGATAGCAAATTGAGCTATTGCTTCTTGGAGTTTTTGCTCTATTGTCTTAATTGTTGCAAGGCTAATTGTGTTGCATTTTGTTGTGCAAGTTTTGAAGAAGAAACTGATGATGATCATGGCGAGAATTAACTGCACACTCACGAGCTTAGAAATAGAGATCTCTAAGGTTTGAATCTTTTATATCTCCTTTTAAATAGGGCCTTATAAGTTTTAAATGAAAGTTGACTACATAAGAAAGCTGCATAAACAATACTAATTTAAAACTACATTAAAGAAAGTTGTACACACAATCCTTATTAAAAAAATAAAATATCATTACATATATAGACGTGTGTATGTATGTGTTTCCACGTATATAATTCTACACATACACGCATATGCATGTGCACACACACACACATGTATGTGTGTACGTGTGCAAACAAATTTCTCGAAAGTAAAAATTGATAGCCATTGGATCATGAGATCCTTGACAAAAGTTGAGGTTGATTCAACAAGATCCCTATGAGCCCTACTCTTTATAGTCTTTCTTTAAGGAAATACCAAAACGTTTAGCACCATGTGCAAAAAAAAGATTTAATATATTCTTTTAGCCTTCCGATCCACTCTTGCACTTTTGGACAAGTAAATTTTAGCATGTCAAAATGGACATGACATTTTTTGGTGGGCTGAACTAGCATTTTATTTATAATTTTATGTATTTAGAACTATTTTTAAAAACTTTTGAGAAGATTAATTTCCTTCTCACCTTAATTTGAGAAGGATTTTTCTTAGGTTGAGTTAGCTCTAGGATAAGGCATTTTTTAAAAACCCTATGACAGTCATGGATTCTGCAATAACAATCTTTTTAGAAATTAAAAGTGTTTTCACACCACGCACATAAAATATGTAGATTTTTCAAAAGTACATGAAGTTGTGGATTTTGTAAGAAAAATCTTTTTAGAAATTAAAATTATTTTCACACCATGCACATAAAATATGTAGATTTTCCAAAAGTACTAATGTATCATACATTATGCATTCAAGATTTTAAAAAGTTTGGCACCATGTACAAAAGCAAGATTTGTTTAAATATTCATGTAGCCTTTTACTGTTACATTGTTTAACATTTACATTTATCATGTTTAAAGAGACATGGCATCGCCACATGTCTATGGATAATAATTACCTAATTCAAGTAGTCTTCAATTTATTGTTACACTTTACTAGACTTCACTTTATCATTTCTAGAAAATCTTTGGTATATATAGTTGTGGACTTTTTATTGTATTGATTGTGAAAATGTAGAGTAGAAGCCTTGGATGCAAGACTATTTTAAAGGGTTGGTTACTACAAATGGTGGACTTTTGTATGCAAATCTTTGATTAGTGTCCCCTTCAAATGTACAAAGCCTTGTGGGCATTAGAATAATGAATAAAACCTTTGTGAATTCCTAAAGTTATATATAAAGAAAGAAACAAATATATACATATTATAGACACATGCACACACAAACACATGTATGTATGTACACACACACGCACGCACGCACGCACGCACATACACACGCACACACACACGCACACACACACACACACATGCATGCGTGCACACACTCTCACACACACACACGTGTGTGTACGTATATTTATATATATTGTGAGGCTCTGATGCTATCGTGAAATCCACCTTGTTGTGTTCATGAAAGCATCACGAGGCTGTTGATAGATAGGTACAGACTTGTGGAACCACTCGAGAAAAAACACTTCTGAAGATATCCAGAAGTCACACTAATCCTTTGTGCTTGGATCCTTGAGAAAGATACCTTCTTAAAGCTTCGAGAATTGTATATGAGAAAAGCGTCCCTAGTGCTTCCCTATCTCCTTACTTCCTTCTTTATGATTTACATCAAGAAAATAGTAAATAAAATAATTAAAACCACCTTAATCGTCATATGCATGTGAAAACTTTATGGAACAATAACATACGAATAACCTCTTAGAGACACACCCATATGGCCATCACAACCCACTCATGCTAGTATGAAAACCATGAGCATGCATATGTAGGGATTGAGCCTATTTAGGTAGCTTGTGAAGAGATCGAAAGCCTTACACTTAAAACTAGGAATCTCACCATGACTCGATGTTCAACCATATGTATGAATTACAAATACATTGGTATGGGAAATAGTGCTAGTGCTTTATGGAAATTAGTGATGAGTCATAAAATAGGAGTGGGCCTTATGTCTACATGGCTTGGTAACTCTATTAAAAAATAAGGTGGAAAATACATACAAGCTTATGGAGGCATGTGGAGGCATGTGGAGAGAAAGTAGAGGATGCATAATAGAGCAGAATTATTCAATAAGTCATATGTGGAGAAGGAGGATCTTGACGTGTACATGGGTGACCTTTGTGTGGGCTCTTGATGAGTTAGCTCTTATCTCCAAATTCAAGGATTTCTTGAATAAAGAAATGAAAGGAATGCTTGTAAAAAGTAGCCAATAAGGACATGAGAATGGCATGTGATGGTCACATATGGGCATATGCTGTCACATATGGGCATATGCTGTCACATATGGGCATATGGTCACATATGGGCATATGCTATCACATATGGCATGTGATGGTCACATATAGGCATATGCTGTCACAAGTTGAATGATTCTATTACATGATATTGTAAAATTCAAAGGCATGGTGAGAAAGGCTCTATGAAAGGAGCCCCCTTGCTCTCACTTGAAAACAATCAACGAACATGTACAATTCATCATAGTGCTTGCTTAGATGATATCACATCTACAACTAATGTGGTTAGTTGCTCTTCCCATGGTATAGTTTCCTCTTGTTCTATGTTTATAGTTATGTTAATAGATTTTTTTTTATGGCATTCTACCTTTATAGTAAGATTTGATTGTGATATCTTGTCTCATAATTCTAATTAGACTCTATGATGTGACTATTATTTATAGTACCTCTCTTTTCGTGCCTTCATGTCTCTTTCATGATGTGTTTATCGATCCCTCCATTCTCATGCTATTCAACAATTATGTACCCCAACAAGGTCACAAAGGAGGAACCCCAACTTGTATAGAAAAGTTGTGTATCTTTTGGTTCTGTTGTGCTGGGACCTCACTCTTTTGGAAGGAGGGCAAAAATGGCTAAAAAATGAGATATTTAGGGTATTTAATTGGGCACCATCAAAGGAGGCTTCTCACCAATTGAATCATGCAAATGAAGGTGCTCTCTCAATTGCACCATGGATTGTTGACAACCTGAAGGTGTGCAGGTGCAAGTTGGTCTTTGCAAATTGAGGGGAAAAACGTCATAAATTGTTGTTTATCAATACCCAGCAACACTATTTTGGCCATAACGTTTTCATATGAAGGAATTTGTGGGTACTTCAAAAAGAAAACTTGTAGTAAACTTCAAGATCTTTCCAATGAGCTTTATGACAATAACTTATGAGTTCATATGCATTAGATAATGAGCTATGAGTCAGACTATTAAGGGTGTTAAGATTGGTAGTGTGAAAGTAGTGCGACTGGATTATTTGGATTTCTTTTGGATCTTGGTGGAGAAGCTGATTGAAGAATGTAAATTGCACTTGCCATGGCCTAACTATGGTGAATTTTGAAGGTAATTGCTACTGTATGCTATTGAAAGGTAAAAGCTTCCTCATTCCTCAATGTTTCACCCAAATCTTTCCATTCAATTTAATTAACCATTAATATATTCTTCCAAAAATGTATTGCTCTTCTTTTTGGTGCTGAGAGGTTAGGGGAAATTCTAAGAACAAATCAACCTCTTATTCTTCCTATTCTTGAGTATGAGAGGACATGGGATGTAGTTATATTAATACTATTTTGATTGTGTGATCTTTCTTTTTGAGCGGTGGGAAAAATTGAAAAAAAAGTGTTGTTGTCCACTTTGCACATTAGCTATCTTATATGTCCAGGATGTATAGGGACCATTTGCTTTGGAAGGGGTTAGATTACTTGCATGTGGTGGCTATGATTTCTGGATTCAACATATTATCTATCCTATGTGCCAAACTGAACTATAAGTAAGAGCAACCTTGTGTCCATGTCATATCTCTTGGAGGAGAGGAAATAGGAAGTGAATCTTGTTTCTTTATTTCTTTTCTATTCCCTTTATCTTATCACACTCATTCTTTTACCTTGAACTACAACGGGAAGAATTCATGTGTTTTATGGTAACCCTACTGAAGATCCTAAGGCATACCTTATGGAATTCAAGAGGGCTTGTATTGGTAATGGTGATCATAACCCAAAGGAGTGGATAGAGAAATTCCCTTCCTTTTTGGAGGGAAGGGCTCTTGCAAGGGTAGAGAAGTAAAAGAGAGAATTGCTTGAAGATTGGGACAAGTTGTGTCCAACATTACTAGATGAGTTCATGCTTGAGGAGAAGCACAATCAATTGTTGATCGAGGTCTCCTATATGTGTAGGAATTAATGGAATTACTTGGAATATTTGGATTTTTTGGATTTATTTGGAATGATTTGTTTGATGCATGTGAGTGTAGATCAGTGGCAAGGCTAGTGGGCAAGGCATCCAAGGATCCATTGGGTTGCTTGGACGACATATAATTATTGGCGTGTGGCACGTGGCGATTATTTATTGAGGGCGAATAGCATTATTATTTTGTGTGCACATTGATGTGCAATATTTTGTAAAGCTTAGGATTTATTCATTAATTGAACATTAGAAGTGTTCATATTATCTTGTATGGATAAGTGCAAAACCCAAAAGTGGAAGACACATATATTTTTGGCTCTTGCTTTTTGCTCCAAGGAAATATACTATAAATACATCATGGGAATGTGAGCCTCTCCTATGATGGGGAAGATTCAACCCAATGTGTCACACTCTTCTATTTTGGGTGTTCATGTTTTCAGGCTTTATGTGTTTTATTTAATTTTATCCTAAGGCTCACTCATGCTTCCAACATTGGTATCGGAGCATGAAAGATCTTGGCCATGCTTGAAGAGAAGGACAAGGACAAGGACAAAGCCATCATCAAAGTCCTTTGCAAAGGTGATGATTATGGTACTATATTCACAATTTATTTTTTTCTGTGAAAAACCTTTGTTTCTTTGTGAAGGTAAAGAAAGCAAAGGGTAATTTCTTGAAGCCCAAGAAATGTTGTGAATTTTGTGGAAAAAAAAGAGTTTTCTCTTTCTTCTTCACACTGTGCGCCATCTCTCTCTCAAGGTGGTCTTTATCTCTGATCACCTTCAGTCAGATCGGGTTGATCTCCATAGTCCAAAACCCCCAAGCCTATCTTGTTCCTCCTCTTTTACCCCTGTTAAAGGTCGTCTCCCTCTCAACGGCCCATGGTTGGCGGCAGTGCGGCACAGAGAAGAAGCAAGGCTTTTATTTTGACTAGTGTTACGACCCATCACTGATGGGCTAGAAGCATTTTCCATGTACTTACAGGTAAAAGTAATATGTGTAAAATCACCCTTCCTTTCCGTTATAGCTATGCACATCACGTTACACAAAAACACGTATAAAGATGTACGTATGTGTGTTCGTATGTATGTACATGTACGTATGTGTACGTGTAATCCATTGAAACCATACATGTGTACGTACGTGTACGTGTAATCCACTGAGAATACCTCAGCGCAGATTCTGTTGTTTCTTGCGCGAGAATGATGCAATAATGTATCCAATTGAGTACTTGAACAGTTTGAACTTAGGTGGTGGTTACCCTCCTCACCGCTTAGTTCTAAAGATTAATGCCCCTATCATTCTGCTCCGCAATTTGGACCCTCGACGTGGACTTTGTAATGGTACCAGATTGATATGTAAGCAATTGAACTCAAAGGTGATAGAAGCGAAAATCATTACAGGTACAAACATTGGATACAGAGTGTTTATTCCCAAGATAACATTTATGCCTACTATGCTTCAATTACCTTTTGACAAGAGAAGGAGGCAATTTCCTATCCGCTTAGCTTTTGGTATGTCAATAAATAAGTCCCAAGGACAAACATTGAGTGTATTGGGACTTTATCTGGCCACACAAGTGTTCACACATGGACAACTGTACATTGCTATGTCACGTGTTAGATTATCCGATGCAATGAAAGTGTGTCTAAAGCATATTGTGGAATATGAAAGTAGCACAAGAGGTTAAAATGAAGTCTTCACAACCAATGTTGTCTACAAGGAGGTTTTGCAAATGGCATGCCGAAGAATGTAAATGTAAATGGCAGCTTGCAAATGTTAGAGACTACCTTTATACATATCTTTGAATGCAGAATGTTTCAAAGATGTGCAAGTGCAGTCTTTGATTGCTTTTGGATTGCTTTTATACATAGTGCCATTATATTATTTGTTGCTTGGCTCAAGCTACTTGGCTCAAGCTACTGAGCACACAGACACACACACATAGCCATATATATGTGTGTGTGTGTGTGTGTGTGTGTGTATGTATACATGTATATACACATGTATATATATATATACATGTATATATATATACATACATATATACATGTATATATATATATATACATGTATATACATATATATATATACATGTGTATATATATATATATATATATACATGTATATACATATATATATATATATATATGTATATATATATATATGTATATATATATATATGTATATATATATATATGTATATATATATATATACATACATGTATATACATATATATATATATAGAGAGAGAGAGAGAGAGAAGAGAGAGAAAGAGAGAGTGTGTTATATTTGATATATCAGGGATATATTGCTTAGGATGGATGTGGCAAGGAGATCATTTTCGTTCGTTTATGGTGATGGACAAGACATTGAAGGTAAATTTTTTAGATGTTTGCAATAATATAGGTATTATCGTTTTCCAAGATCTATTTAATATTCATAGCTAAATTATAGACCCTCCATTTTGGGAAGGACAAGCAACAGCATCTCTAATTATCAAACTATTAGAGAGCACTGGTGTTTTACGGTATGTATAGAAACTTCCTTTTTGTATAGCTTTTGTGTTTCATTTGATTAATTTATATTTTTATTGAAACATTCTTTTTTTTGCAACAGGGAATATCTTTACTTTTTAGAACCCAGATTGTTGCTGGGTTTGTATGGTCAGTTTTACAACGAGAGCTTTGGGCTCCTTGGAATTTACAATCTAAGATTGCGGAAGGTTGCAGATCAACTTCATGTACATGTAATGTTTGTGGATTATGAAAAGCCTAATAAGTTAGATTTTCGGTGCATAGGCACTGGACAACATAGAATTTTTTGATTTGCTATTTACAAGCCTGTTCAAACGCCGTTCGCCTCAAATATTGATCCACCAAATGATTTTTGTAAGCTTTTATCCTTATCCTGCTTTTTTTTAACGGGAATTAAATCTTCAATGTTAATGTTTTTTTTTTGGCATACATTTTGCCAGGTCGAGGCGCGGGATATAGGCTACCAAGGAGAGAGAATCCAATTGTCCAAAGATTGTTTTAAAGCCGTGTTCAGATGTGTTAAGGTTGTCATCATTTTATGGGTTTGTAATGCTAGATGTATATTTATATGCCAAGTTTGGTGCTTTAGAAACTTCTATATGGATATATATGGCAATCATGATGTGTTTTTTATAGAAGGTTGGCAAGTTGAGGACGATGTATACATATATGTATGAGTGTGAACAATATCTATGGATATTATGGGTGCGTGCACATACACAGACACATATTTACGTGCGTATGTGACATGCACACATGCTTCATAAGTGCACACACACACACACACATCAAGACCAAGCAACGAACTCAAGGCTAGTTTATTGATCTCATCAACCTCTAAATTTCGTGGTGCAAGAATAGCACGCTCTTTTGAAGAAGCATGCATAATCCTCAACTCACTAGTATACCCATTCTACCAAACTCAAAATAGAGTTGCCATGGATCAACATTTTCGGTGGAATTACCACTCTGTCGTCATTGTTTGATTGACCTATAGTGCCATCCCCAATTTGTAATGTCCATTTGACAAATTCATGTTCTATACCATTATAAGCACTCTGTCTAACCCGCATGTTTTGGGTGAGCTTTAAAACACTCATATGTCTCCAAATATGTGACCAGCATAACCTTGCATCAAGAATGTCCTCGTGCGATCCCTTTGGTATAACCGGTAAGATTTGCCTGAAGTCACCACCAACAAGGACAATAACTTTTCCACCAAACACTGTATCACTGTGCATAATGTCCTTTAATGTCATGTCCAATGCTTCATATGCATACCTATGCATCATTGGAGCCACTTCCCAAACAATTAACCTTGTTGCAAGATTCAACACCGTCGCCACTGGGCTATTAGCTTTGATTCCACATGTGCTAGAAGCATTGAGTACCAATGGGATTTTGAAATGTGAGTGAGCTGAGAGTAACAATGCAGCTATTCTAGACGATGCACATGGCAAGGCAACGTGTTTCTCTCCATGCAATCGACATAGCAAGGCATTGTAAAGATAAGTTTTGCCTAATCCACCTGGTCCATCAAGGAAAAAAACACCACCTTGGTTCAAAGAAATAACTTTAAGGATAGTATTAAATGCTCTTGATTGACAACTATTAAGACTCCTTTCCATGGAAACAGACAAATTAGCCTACTGAACAGAATCAAACATCATCTCTTCCATCAATAAACCATTTTTAACAGTGGCAACACTTGATCTATTTGGAATAGGCAACACTTCAAAATCAGCTAACCGCTTTCCATATTGATGTAACAGATCTTGCATGTGCAACAAAGCCTGATTCTTTGCTATAGAATGACAAACACCAAAATTGATACACCCTCTTTGCTACAAGGAATGGAAAAAATCTTCTGAAAGTTCAGCGGAGAATTTGTCCCAAAGCTGCCTAGGGTATATAGGCTCACAAAAAACCATTATAACAACAAACAATTGATGCAGTTGGAATCCTGTATTCTGAATTACAGATTCATGGAGACACATATACCACTCCTCGTCACTCTCTAGCATCCCTTTGGCTTCACATGCAGCCTTAAAACATGGATACAAATGTCCACCATTCACTGTTCATAAATCCTCAAAAGATTTGCACCCTTTGCACACTGTGAGTAGCATCCGAAGTAATATTGCTCACCAGCACTCGGACTAACATTATACATACGTCCAATCATATTACCCCTTTTCCTTTTATTCCATGAGCGAAGAGCCGAATTCCACACCCACTTGCAAGGGAAATCAACATACAATAAGCTATTTGCATTGGCATACAATTGATTGGCTTTGAACCATTCGGTGAGAGATGTTCTTTGGTTTCTGTCACAACTAATCACATCACGCAAGTCAAGCTGGTCATTGAAAAGCACATTATTGTGCATTGGGAGATGAACATGTAACCTTTGTATATCAGGCTTTTCATTATGCAAATCATATTGATATATGCGCCAGCATGCCTCTAAAAGCAAAAACGTACCATGCATCTAAATATTGACTAATCTCATCAATAACCCCATTTATGTCTTGCAACTCCTAGAGCTATAATGGTAGAGCATACTTCTATGTTAATATGGGCTTTGTACCTCAAAGAGAGAAAAGGGTTATATGGAACAACCCATCGACTATCCACCTTATAATCCTTTACTTGGATAAAACTACCATCATCTCGTCCCATGTAAGTTGGATACCCATTGTCATCAACGATAGTAGTCTTGCAAAAATTCCGAGGATACAGATGTTTGCAACTCTCATTAACCATGCAAGGAGAGCGAATATTCAGTTCACCTTATGGTCCATGGACATTGCAATGACTAATTATGCTGTGCAACTTTGGAAACATCACCTTGTCAAGAAGTTCAGCACATACGAACATATCATAGTGATGGATCTCGATTGGTTTACATCCACTTTCCAATATCAATAATATATGTGCATGTGGCAAGCATCTTTTTTGAAATTCAATAACAGAAACAAATCCCAATACCGTTCCAAATATTAATTTTTTGACCAATAAGTGCAACATGTCCTTATGCTTCTCATAAAAGACCCGTACAATCGATCTTGGGCAACCTGACCAGGTAATAAAGCATTGGTTATTTCATCCCACTTGGGATTGCAAGTAAAGGTGATAAACAGGTTAGGTTTACCTATCTTTCTAACAATAGCCGTTGAATCCTAGTATAATTGATGCATATATCTAGGCCCCTCAGTATATGTAGATGGCAGTACCACCTTGCGTCGAGCAATGCCTGCAGGGACTCTGTTAACCCCATCGCATAAATTAACCATATTTGCAAGACCCTGGTAAACTTTAGCACGCAATGCTTTCTGGTTATTGCGTAGAACCAACACGATGATAGGTGGTACCATGGATTCGAAAATTGAATACTCCTCCTCCCCTAGTGAACTGACTATCCAAGTGAGCACCCAGTGAAACAAATGCCAAGGCATTATTATAAGATCGTAAATTCTTTCTATATTACTTAATTACATTATCATTACCACACAACAACTCCACTAGTGGAGCAGGTGGATTTTCCAATGGTAGTAAAGCCTAGACCTTCCCACTTCCACAATAGTGTTTGCCCACATATTCTCCAAGCTTTCTTGACTCCTCACACTTCCAAATTATTGCACCACAAAAATGGCACTTGTAAGAAAAGTCTCCTAATGAGTGAAGAGTACAATCTCCAAAATATATCACCATAGTTGTTGGGTGCTTGACATTCCGAGGTAAAGAAAACACCCGCCTTATAGAGTGACATTCAGATCTAATATCTTTCACATCACCAACAACAAAATTTATAGATTGGAAATTATCATCCATAGGTAGCTCATTTAAATCAAATGAGAAATGGCCTTGCACAAAATCTCTATGTGTCTGAGCATTGTGATGTTCATTGATAGGTTCTTAAAGAACCGTAGCATTGAGAATTGTTCTGTTTCTTGATTCCAAGTGTGGATTTGTTGAGATATCGAGCTCTAGTGAGGCGGTGGACACTGATGACCCGCCTGGGGATTAGGCCCCGCACTTACACCACTGGCATGGTTGGTGAGATCTTGGGTGATATGCGGCCAGTGGGATGACAGGCTGTGTGACAGCCACTTAGAGACTGGCATAGTTATAGCGCCAGCTCATTTAGTCGGGTTTACACTATAGAGAACCCGTGTATGTATTGGTTGAGTACCTTTCATATTAGAGTATACTCTTATCTTGTATATGGTGTGTTGAGTGTTGAGTAGAGAAGAAGAAGATTTTCAGCCTCTCACCTTGTGTGTTCTCTATTAGGGTTTTGTGTGTGTGTGTGTGCTTGCAAGAGCTCAAGCTCTCTTCCCCCCTGCATCTTTTCATGGTATCAGAGCCTGGTTCGTGCTAAGGGCTGAGCTACAAGCAAGAGAACCACAGGAAGCGGTACGAGGGTAAGAGCTGCAACTACTCTTCCCTATTGTGTTGGTGACTACACCCTTGTCGGGAGCTCTACGGGAGGCACCGGCAAACGATCTCCGATTGAGGAGCTTTCTTCGCGGGAGTGAAGCTATAGGACTGAATTTTTCGGGCCGAAAACGCGTTTCGGGCGCGTCTGGACCTCCGTTTTTCAGAAAGCAGGCAATTTCGAGCACTGCGGGTAAGTCATCGATTCTCTGCAGAACTCTGTTTTAAGTACTGCAGGAAGACAGATTGACTGTGCAGACACTGTGGGTGCTGCAAAGAGGTCTACAGTTGCCATTGGGTGTATGTATGCACGTTCAAGTCACTGGTTGTGACATTTGAGAGTACTACAGTACCGCTGTGCAGAAAATACAGCATTTGTGCAGGAAAAACCAGAGTGCAGGTTCTGGTAAAATTGTGTGTTTGGCAAGATGTCTAATGATGGCATAACACAGATTGTGGCTGAGAAGCTGGATAAGAATAACTTCCATGCTTGGAGGTTCAGGTTGACTAATTTCCTAATGGGAAAAGGCTATTGGGACTACATAGAACGTGAGCATGAAGAGGCACCGGAAATACCGGATATAAATCCTACTGCTGCAGATGTGAAAGAGTTTAAAGACTGGAACCAAGGAGCCAGGAAGGTTATGTATTGGCTTTCCATTAGTATACAGGACACCATGATTGGGCACATTCAGGATGCCAAGTCCCCCATGGAGGCGTGGGACACCTTGGTAAAGCTTTATGAAACAAACACCAAGGCTCGTAAGATACAGTTGAAGAATGAACTTCATACTGTGGAGAAAAAGAGCATGTCTGTGAATGACTATGCGTTGAAGATAAAGGGCATTGTCGAATCCCTTGCATCTATTGGTGTGTCAGTAGATGATGATGACAAGGTGGAATTCTGTCTATGTGGTCTCGGGCCACAATACAAGGCGTTTAAGACGTCTATTCAGACTCGGGAAAACATTCCCAACTTTACAAATTTGGTGTCTATGCTGATTATCGAAGAGAAGAACTTGGGTGAAGACCAACAGTCTTCACAAAGCAAAAACAGTTCAGAGCAACAGGCCTTCTACACGAGTTCAGGAAGAGGACGAGGTAGAGGAGGCCGTGGACGCGGTCAAGGAGGTGGCCGAACAGGTAATCAGAATTATGGCCAGCAGCAGCAGCAACAACAACAGTCCCAGAATCAACAACAACAACAACACGCAGGTGGAAGAGGCAAATTCAGAGGCAGGGGGAGTCAAAGAGGCCGTGGAAATTGGCAAAGGCAATATAATGATGCACGTGAATGCTACTATTGTGGTAAGCCAGGACATGTGCAGTCAGAATGTTATAAGAAGCAGGCTGACATGCAAAATGGGAAAGTGCAGCAAAATAACTATGCATCCTCAAGCAGAAATAATGAGGATAATGAAAGGTTGTTTGTTATGCAGCATGTTGTGAATGCCATGTCTGAAAATGTTGATGCAGCACAAAAAGATAATGTATGGTATGTGGATTCAGGCGCTTCGAACCACATGACGAGTCATGGGGAGTGGTTCAAGGAGATGAAAAACCCGGAAAGACCAGGTTTTGTGGAAACAGGGGATGACACTGCTCATCCAATTGCCCACATTGGTGGAGATGTGCCATTATCTATGCAGGATGGCAAAGTGAAGTACCTTGCAGATGTACTTCATGTACCGAACATAACAAAGAATCTGGTTTCAGTTGGCCAGATGATTGAGCAGGGGTTGCAGGTTCGGTTTAACCCTGATGGGTGTTATGTTGAAGATTTCAAAGACAAGTGCAGGTTGGTTGCAAAAGGTAACAGAGTGGGCAGAATGTTTACGTTGAATGTAGACATGCCTGAAATGAGTGCTGCGATGTTTGCAAATGGTTCAGGAGTTGTTGCAGACACAGACATATGGCATAAAAGAATTGGACATGTAAATGTGCAGAGATTGAAGTCTATGCAGACAAAAGGAATTGTGACAGGGCTGCCAAAATTTAAAGTGGAAGGTATGCAGAAAATCTGTGAAGCATGCCAATTTGGGAAGCAAACAAAGCATGTGTTTCCACGTAACAGATATGTGAGCAGAAATGCACTAGATGTTGTGCATTCAGATGTATGGGGTCCTACGAAGACCGTTTCTATGGGAGGCTGCAGGTACTATGTTACTTTCATTGATGACCACACAAGGAAAGTGTGGGTATATTTCATGAAGGAGAAGAGTGAGGTGTTCACTCACTTTCAGAATTTCAGAGTTTTGGTTGAAAAGCAAACAGGAAAATATGTAAAGTGCCTAAGGTCAGATGGAGGGGGAGAGTACTTCTCCAATGAGTTCTCTGAATATCTGAAGAAGAATGGTATTCGGAGACAGTTCACATGCAGATATACTCCGCAGCAAAATGGAGTTGCTGAGCGGAAAAACAGGCACATTGCTGAGATTGCGCGAGCATTGATGGAAGAGAAGAATATGCCGCATTGCTATTGGGCTGAGGCTGTTTCTACAGCAGTATACATCATGAACAGGACTCCAACTGCAGCCATACATGATGTAACTCCAGAAGGAGAGGTTTACTGGCAGAAAACCAGATTTGTCTCATCTGAAAGTCTTTGGATGCATTGCATATGTGCATGTGCCAGATGAGCTGAGAACTAAGCTGGATCCAAAAGCTGAAAAATGTGTGTTTATTGGATATTCCCTTGAGCAAAAGGGATACAGGTGTTATAACCCTGCTACACGTGAGTTGAGGGTAAGCAGGGATGTTGTCTTTGATGAGATGAGCAGCTGGTATGCTGCTGAAAAAGAAGCTATTGGGGCTGATGTGAGTGGAAGTGTGGTTGCACAGAATGCAGGTCAGCAATCACAGTCTTTGAGTGGACCAGGAGAGTCCTCATCTAGTGGGTCTGTTGATAGACCATGGAGTGGCAGGCTGCGTCATAATACCAACCCTGCAAATGTGATTAGTACATCACGTAAAGGAAAAGAGAAAGTGGTTGAGCCCCTTGGTATGCCTGACATTTCTGCAGGGCATTCTCATGTTGATGGAGAGTCTAGTGGCTCAGATATGAGCCTTGATGAGGAGCTTGGGATCCCAGCTATGAGAACACCTGGTGTAAAGAAGGCTATGGAAGCCATGAATGAAAAGCTGCGAAGATCAGGGAGAGTGAAGAACCCTGTGCAAAGATTTACATATGATGGTTATGTGGCACATCACTATGCATATATGGCAAAGGTTGTGCAGGTTGTTGAGCCCACATGCATTGATGAGGCTATTGGAAATGTGTGTTGGGAGAAAGCTATGGATGAGGAGATGGATGCACTATATGGAAATGAAACTTGGGATTTAGTGCAATTGCCTGAAGGCAAGAAAGCCATTGGATGCAAGTGGGTGTACAAAGTTAAACATAACAGTGATGGAAGCATAAACAGGTACAAGGCTAGATTGGTAGCCAAAGGATATGCGCAGACATATGGGATTGATTATGAGGAAACTTTCAGCCCAATTGCCAAGATGGCAACGGTGAGAGTTGTGATAGCAGTGGCTGCGTCAAAGCAATGGTCTTTACATCAGATGGATGTAAAGAATGCATTCTTGCATGGGGATTTGCAAGAAGAGGTGTATATGTTGCAGCCACCTGGATATGAGGATGAGGGTCACCCCGAACATGTTTGCAGGTTGAAGAAAGCCTTGTATGGCTTAAAGCAGGCACCAAGAGCATGGTCTGACAAGATCTCTGAATATCTTGTCACTATTGGCTTTCATGTAGCCAATGCAGATTTCTCATTGTATGTGAGACATGGTGATAGAGGGGTTGTGCTTGTTGTCATCTATGTAGATGACTTGATCATTACGGGGGACCATGATGCAGAGATCTTTGATGTAAGGATCTTGCTTAGACAGAAGTTCGAGATGAAGGATCTGGGGGAGCTCAGATATTTCTTGGGCATTGAGGTGATTAGGTCACCACATGGTATTGGATTACTGCAGAGACAGTATGGCTTGGACATGTTGTCCAAGTATGGTATGACAGGCTGTAAGCCTATTTCTGTGCCATTGGATCAGAATGGCAAGTTGAGTGCAGATTCAGGAGAGATCTTGGAGGATCCTACTATGTACAGGAGCATAGTAGGAAGTTTGATCTACATGACGATCACCAGACCAGATTTGAGCTATGCTGTTGGGTTGGTGAGTCAGTTTATGCAGGTTCCACGGAAACCGCATTTGGATGCTGTGAGACGCATACTGAGGTATGTGAGGTCTACTTTGCATTGTGGATTATTCTATGAGACTGGGACAGAGATATGTGTACATGGGTACACAGATGCTGATTGGGCTGGTAGTATCTCAGACAGAAGATCTACCAGTGGATTCATGTTTTCTTTGGGGAGTGCTGCTGTGACTTGGAGCAGCAAGAAGCAGCCTACGGTTGCTCTATCGAGTACAGAGGCCGAGTATAGAGGAGTTGCTATGGCAGCATGTGAGGTAGCTTGGTTGAGAAAGCTACTTGCAGATTTGGGTCTATCAGTGGATAGACAAGTTGTCATTTTCTGTGACAACATTAGCAGTATACAGTTGGCCAGGAACCCAGTCTTTCATGCTCGTACGAAGCACATAGAGGTCCACTACCACTTCGTCAGAGAGAAGGTCTTGGCAGGAGACCTTGACCTTGTTTATGTCAGCACAGAGGATCAGGTAGCTGACATCTTCACCAAAGCATTGGGTACAGAGAAGCTCCGCAGATTCAGGGCTTCGCTTGGTGTACATGAGATGGAGTTGAGCTCGAGGGGGAGTGTTGAGATATCGAGCTCTAGTGAGGCGGTGGACACTGATGACCCGCCTGGGGGATAGGCCTCGCACTTACACCACTGGCATGGTTGGTGAGATCTTGGGTGATATGCGGCCAGTGGGATGACAGGCTGTGTGACAGCCACTCTAGAGACTGGCATAGTTATAGCGCCAGCTCATTTAGTCGGGTTCACACTATAGAGAACCCGTGTATGTATTGGTTGAGTACCTTTCATATTAGAGTGTACTCTTATCTTGTATATGGTGTGTTGAGTGTTGAGTAGAGAAGAAGAAGATTTTCAGCCTCTCACCTTGTGTGTTCTCTATTAGGGTTTTGTGTGTGTGTGTGTGCTTGCAAGAGCTCAAGCTCTCTTCCCCCCTGCATCTTTTCAGTATTCTGCCATGGGGTTCACTGTGCTCCTCATTTTTAACCCTTCCAAGTGTTTCAATCCTAGCTATGTTAAAGTGATCCGTAAAATTAGCAACATTTTATTCTCGAATGCAAGTCCTTGTCCGTGGGGCCGTTTACGGGGCGAGTCGCATCCAAAATTCAAAGCCGACAAACTTGGTTTGATTTCAAGTATGTACATCTGTAGCCATCTTCAATCTATAACAAAAACTATTTTTTTTAACTTTAAACAACATAATAATTAAGATAGACAATGACATAGAGAGAGAGAGAGAGAGAGAGAGAGAGAGAGAGAGAGAGGCAAAGTTGAAACATGTTGAGAGATGGAAAATAAGAGCGTGAAGACATAACAGAAGAGAAGTATTAAACTTGAGAAAACAGAAATTTCATATATATCGCCAAGATAAAGAGCCAAATAAAAAAGTTGGAACACAATTTGACCCTTGATCAAAAAACATCATCCCTCTCACAAAATCTCTAAGAAACTGTAAGATTCCTCCCCCACCCCCTTTTTGATGTCTAGTATCTTTCCCTGTAATCAATCCCTCTTCAGAAATATAAAGACCTTGTTTCTATCTGTTTTAGCCTAGAGAGAGAAAAATATTCTAGAGAGAGAATATTCAGATTTTGAATATTTTTGGATAGAAAAATATCTCTTCTAATTCAGATGAGTTCCCCTGAAACAGAAATTCAAAAAGAATTTTCCAATGTGCAATTGGAATTAATTGAAAATAGCTATAAAGAACCTTAGCCTAAGGGTCTAGATTTTCAGAAATCTTTAGACTATGGTCCAATTAAGGTTCCTATGGACCAATAGCATCAATCCATGTGTAGGGAGGAGATAAATCCAACTTGTAAAAAGAAAATACCCAAAAATGAGTAAATGCTCACATGAGGTGAAGAGTTGAAAATGTACAAGGTTTATTAGTAAAAAATTATGAGCAATATTAAAAGTATGACATATGTAAGGAAGAGGAGTTCTTTAAAGGAGGTGCATATTTCACATAAGATGAAGAGTTGAAAATGTACAAGGTTTATTAGTAAAAAAATTATGAGCAATATTAAAAGTATGACATATGTAAGGAAGGGGAGTTCTTTAAAGGAGGTGCATATTTCACATAAGATGAAGAGTTGAAAATGTACAAGGTTTATTAGTAAAAAAAATTATGAGCAATATTAAAAGTATGACATATGTAAGGAAGAGGAGTTCTTTAAAGGAGGTGCATATTTCACATAAGATGAAGAGTTGAAAATGTACAAGGTTTATTAGAAAAAAATTATGAGCAATATTAAAAGTATGACATATGTAAGGAAGAGGAGTTCTTTAAAGGAGGTGCATATTTCACATAAGATGAAGAGTTGAAAATGTACAAGGTTTATTAGTAAAAAATTATGAGCAATATTAAAAGTATGACATATGTAAGGAAGGGGAGTTCTTTAAAGGAGGTGCATATTTCACATGCTTGAATGAGTTTTAAACTCATAAAAATTGAGATATTTCATCTCTCCTCTCTCCTCATTCAAGTCTAGTTCCAAAAAGTTAGCTTAACTGACCTAAAAATGGTCAAATATTGACCAAACTGATTTAGAAAATTCTAGAATCAGTTTGTTTGGTTAGGAGCTCAATTAAATAGAAGCCTCACCCTTGTTGAAAAATATATAGTGTTTATGCATCGTTACTCTACTCCACCTAAGCCAAGAACTGTGAATTCATTTAATAATTCACTAGTTTTTGGAGCTTCCCTCTTTCTTCAATCCCCATTAGTGGCTCCATCAACATACTTAACCAATTGATTGGTTGGGGGCCTCTACCGTGAACAAAGAATCAAGCAAGTTGTAAGGTAATTAGTGAATATTCATCTTTCTATAATTTCTCAATGTTTCTCTCTTCTCAACCCCTCTCAAGCTTGAGAAGTTTAATTGGTATGGTTTTTTTTAAATGCTATTGAAGTTTGAATAGTAGTGAAGAGTTACATAATTTAATAAATGCTATTGAAGTTAATTTTCATTTATGTTTAAATTCTAATGATTCTTATGTAAATTCTCTCTCTCACTCAAGAAATGGTCATACTCATGACCCATTCTCAATCCAAATCAAGCTTTTCATAAAGCTTTTCCTTAACCCAAGATTAAGCTATGCTTGAGGCCAAATTAATGGCTTTTTCTTATGCTTTTAGTTTATGTATATTGATGATTCAATCCATTATGGATTAAGGATCCAATTAGAGAATCATTTTAATTATTTTCTTAATGATAAGCTTTATCCCTTAGAAAAATTGAGATTTATCAGTCATAGCAGCGGAGCTATGGCAAAATTTTTATAAAAATTATGCATAAAAAATTTTCATTCAAAGCATAAAAAGAGGACTTCCTACCATATTCTAGGAATCATCATCCTAGATTAATTGAAAGAATTTCATTATAATCATGGAGAAATTGAATTTTAATATTATGCATAAAGGATAAATTTTTATATCAAAAGTGTTATTTTTACCATTTTTATTTTCATGCATAGA
This sequence comes from Cibotium barometz, assembly GCF_041138505.1. Lineage (NCBI taxonomy): Eukaryota > Viridiplantae > Streptophyta > Polypodiopsida > Cyatheales > Cibotiaceae > Cibotium > Cibotium barometz. The sequence continues at coordinate 3,009,014 of NC_141081.1, read as the reverse complement.
AGTATGCATAATGGATAAATTTTTATATCAAAAGTGTTACTTTTATCATTTTTATTTCATACATAAAAGTATGCATAAAAGAAAATTTTTATATCAAAAGTGTTACTTTTATCATTTTTAATTTTCATGCATAGAAGTATGCATAAAGGAAAATTTTTATATCAAAAGTGTTACTTTTATCATTTTTAATTTTCATGCATAGAAGTATGCATAAAGGAAAAATTTTTATATCAAAAGTGTTACTTTTATCATATTGGATTTCATGCATATAGGTATGCATAAAAGATATTCTTTTTATACTAAAAGTATGATTTTCCTCATAAATGGATTTTATGCTTAACTTAGATGCATAAGAGAAATTCTTTTATTCTAAAAGTATAATTCCCTACCAAATTGAAATCATGCATAAGAAGATGCATAAAAGATTGATTTTAATTTCGAAAGTGTTAGTCTCCTTAAATGGAATTTATGTATAAATAAATGTGTAGAGAAATCTTATATCAAATAAAAGAATTCTCTTTTTTTTTTTTTTTAAGATATGAAATGTGATAAGATGTGATAAGAGGTGTATGAGATGTGATAAGAATTGATAAGATGCGTATGGAAAGTGATAGGATGTGATAAGAGGTGTGATAAGAGGTGATAAGATGCTTATGAAATAAGTTAGGATGTGATAAGATGAATTAAGATGTGTATGGGGGGATGAGGTAAGAAGTGTATGTGATAAGATAAGATGTATATGGGTTGTGATAGGGCGAGAATGGATGTGATGTAAAAGATTAGATGTGAAGGTATATGGGGTTATATAAATGGGAATGTGAAAATGGATGTATGTATGTGGATGTGTGGATATGGAGATGGGAATGTGGATGTATGAACATGAAAATGGATATATGCATGAAGATGTATATGCATAGATGTAAATGTGGATGTAGATGTGGATGTATAGATGTGAATGGATGTGGATGTATAGATGTGAATGGAAATGTGGATGTGGATGTATGTGAATGTGGATGTAGATGTGGATGTATAGATGTGAATGTGGAATGTGGATGTGGATGTATGTATGTATGTGGATGTAGATGTGGATGTATAGATGTGAATGGGAATGGGGATGTGGATGTATGTGAATGTGAATGTAGATGAGGATGTATGTGAATGTGAATGTAGATGTGAATGTGGAATGTGGATGTATAGATGTGGATGTATGGGAATGTGGATGTGGATGTATGTGAATGTGAATGTAGATGTGGATGTATAGATGTGAATGTGGATGTGGATGTATGTGAATGTGAATGTAGATGTGGATGTATAGATGTGAATGTGGAATGTGGATGTGGATGTATGTATGTATGTGGATGTAGATGTGGATGTATGGATGTGTATGTATGAATGTGGATATGGGATGTGGATGTATAAATGAGGATGTGAAAATGGAGGTAAGCATGTAGATGTGGATGCATGGATGTGAATGTGGATGTGGATGTGGATGTGGATATGGATGTGTATGTATGAATGTGGATATGGGATGTGGATGTATAAATGAGGATGTGAAAATGGAGATAAGCATGTAGATGTGGATGTATGGATGTGAATGTGGATGTGGATGTGGATGTATGGATGTGGATATGGATGTGAATATATGATATGTGATGTGAAGGAATCTGAAGTGAAGACATGGAAAAGGAGGTGATTGGATGAGTACACATATACATGGAATGTGGAATAAGTAATGTGGATTAATGAGGGATAATGTGGAAAAATGAGAGTTAATATAGAAACTGTATTTGTAAACTGTTTGTAAATGCTGTTTGTAAATGGCTGTTTTATGTCAAGAATGCTGGGGAAGCATTTTGACCGTCTTGTGATTAAGGTCGTGGAGACCTAACTGATAAAGTTGCAACTGCTGACGGAGAGTCAATGGAGGACGTCTCGCGTAGCAAGGTCGACCGAGGTCTTGACCAGCCTCGGTTCGATTAAAATGGTGAGCTTCCGGTACGGTGGATGAGGGACCAAGGAAGCGGCCTATGAGTGAAGCGCTAGGTCACCTGCGAAGGATCCTAGAGGGTGCTGACCATACGGTGCTCGGGCTCTGGGTCGCCTAGGATACCCACGCGTGCGTCGAGGAAGATATTGGAACAAGGAGTAAGAGTTGTTTTGTGAAACCGGGCATGGATCTGGTTGACTGACCTTGCTGGTCCTCAACGGATGAGTCCATGGCTCTTTTATATGGATCTGTTGGTTGATCTTGCTGATCTTCAACGAGAGTCCATCTTGATAAGTGATTATATTGCCGAGTATTATGGGCTAGGAACTATGGACTAGGAACTATGGAAACGGCCTCTGTGTGGACAGGTGGTGAGCGTTCTAGTTGCCAATGATGCCATAGATACTCTGATGAAGGAATGATGGGAAATTATGAATCAACTGGATAAATTGGGAGATTGTGATCAGTGGTACTATGGTTTCATTAAAGGATTGTTTTAAAGTTAGCTGATGCTAAGAAAAAGGCAATTTTCATATTGGGTGTGTAAGTGGTGTGGCTAGTTTTATGTTTGCATGAAATTCCGGCTAGGGGGCCTTGGAACTCTTTTCCTTGGTACCCGGGACAAAACCTAACCAAATTCCAAATTGGATCCCATCACTACAGTGGTTGGGCGGTTGGCTAACCCATGGGATCGGATGGGGTTAGGCTGGACTGATGGATCCGTAAATCGAGATTTAATTTCTATTATTACGATAGATGAAGTAGATCCCGGATAGAAATTGTTCTATGGATAGGAATCAACGGCTGTGCCTCTTGATGGGGAAAAAAGCGTTGATCCCAATGATCCAAGTGCAACTTTCTTCCTTGATTTGACCAAGTACCGTTAAAGGTGCAGTCAGATCAGTTGATCCGTAATGATCTTGACTACGTTAGAGTAAAGAGTTATCCTGGTGGAATCGCCCATGCTTTCCGAGTAAAGGAAGTTTTTCCGGTTTCGGTTTTGGACAAACCGACGGATTAGTCTCTTGTTCGGATATCCGTGGGCGAGGCCCCGAATGTGGGACCCCTGTCCCGTGCGAGAAGTGCTACTTCTGCTGCTAGTACCCGAATCCGTTGCTCGGTGGGAACAGGGGGACCGCACAGTTGGTATCAGAGCATTTGGTTAATAAAGATCAACTGAGAAGACAAATATGTCAAAAATTTATCAAGAAGCACAAAAAGGTTGTAATTGTGTGATATAATTCATACAATTTGATATTCAAACTGAAATTCGTAATTTGGTAATTGGGTCTTCAGATGGAAGTACCGCAATTATATAGAATCCCTGACTTGCTTGAGGCCTAGACATGATGGTATTTACCTTATAATTCCAAGAGCCACGACTACCCGTATATACCGAGAGTATACTGCAGCTCTTTACTGACAGTATATACGAGTAAATCTAAGACTTGAAATTATAAGCGTTAATGCTACCCAGATGATGAATTTGAATGTGGTTGATATGATTTTTAATTCTGTTTGGGAACTGATGAATTGATTGGGATTCTGATTGAAAAATGATGATTTTTGAAATTTAGTTGAAATGTAATAAGCTGAGCGAAACCACAATGTGGATGATTGGGACGAGTCCCTGTAATGATAAATGATGAAAATGATTCAGCAAATCACTATGAGATTAGTGGATTGTGCTGTCAAATTGCTACTGTTAACACTTGACCGTTAGATCAAGTTAAGGGATGACAAATTGAAAACTTGCTTGACTGAAATTCCCGTGGGAGGAATGTTCAGAAAGAAAAATTTTTGATCTGATGGACCATTATCGTGTTAAAGATATGAATGATATGATCTGAAATGAATTTATTTAATGATGAGTTCTATATAAGGGATATTTATCCCCGTATTCTGTTGGGTTGACCAGAATATAAGGAACCCTAGAATAAATTGGATCTTAAGAAAAAGAGTTGTCCTCTACTTGGCGAGATGAGGACATCTCGCACTTTTTTAAGTGGGGGAGAATGTAAGATTTCTCCCCAGCCTTAGAGGTATACAGGAGTACGAATCTCCCTTTTTGATCTTATAATTATTCCCTCTCTAAAATAAAAGAAAGATTCTGTTTAAAAAAGGAAGAACCTTTTTCCTGAATACTTCTCAAGAGTCCCACCTGTTTTAAGGATTCAGAACAACGAGTTCAGAAGTGAGAATCGATGTTTTGGATATCAAGGTTTTGGTCTCGAGTACGACCCAAAAGAAGTTCTTTATCTCTTGGGAAGTATAAGAAGTTATCTCCCAGATATTGTGGACCAAAGAAAGTAGGTGATTTAACTTACGAACTTCTTTTATCTCCTCATCTCAAAGTTCTTAATGCCTTCTATAGAAAATTGTGCCAAACCCAAATCATGGAAAGACGGTAAAACTTCAGTGGCAAGCTACCGTTGGCTTCTAAGTTACGCTAGCTCCTTCCTTTATATAAGTCGTAACTTTTACTTGTCGCTCACAGTAATCTTACTCCCATCGATCTCCTTTCTTCCTAATCTCCTTCATGGCTTGGCAACAAGAATTAGTTTTATCCATAATGATTCCTCACCTTCAAGACGCAAGTGAGTCTGTGAAGAAGGATTTTATAGAACAGTATGAGCGCTCACTTTTCCCTCACTTGGGAACTTCTGTAGCGCAGACCAAATGGCGGACCTATCAAGACATAACTAGGGTAACACCCTGGGGTCAGCAGCACTTTCGCAACAATGTCCGCTTGGCCATGGTTATTGAAGCCTTGGGTTTGGGTCCCCGATACTACTGCGTCATGAGATCAAGGCATCCTGGGTTTTCTGAGCGGGTCTTCTTATTAGCGTGTTTTCTTCCTCATGAGAAGATATGCCTTTACCCTGTTTTTGGCTTGCCTCTCAGAGGTCCTTTTGTTAGAACACCTCATACCACTGAGATAGGCGCAGCAATAACCCACAGAATCATTCCCATAGATGAGTTACCTTATACTTGTGCAGCTTGTGAGGACTGCTTTTGTGATCATATGATGGACGGGCTTATGGAAGTGTAAAGAGTTCTTCTATCTTTACTGTATAAGTTCCGAGAATGAATAAAGTTTAAATCTTGTTCTTATCTTGAATCTTGCTCTCTTTGAGACTTTTTCTTGGTGGTTAATCCTGATTTAAATTTTTCTCTAAGTCTCATAATTCGTGCATCTTGCGAAATTATCCCAGTTTACGAGATGAGGACATCTCGCGTTTTTTAAGTGGGGTAGAATGTAAGATTCCTCCCCCACCCCCTTTTTGATGTCTAGTATCTTTCCCTGTAATCAATCCCTCTTCAGAAATATAAAGACCTTGTTTCTATCTGTTTTAGCTTAGAGAGAGAAAAATATTCTAGAGAGAGAATATTCAGATTTTGAATATTTTTGGATAGAAAAATATCTCTTCTAATTCAGATGAGTTCCCCTGAAACAGAAATTCAAAAAGAATTTTCCAATGTGTAATTGGAATTAATTGAAAATAGCTATAAAGAACCTTAGCCTAAGGGTCTAGATTTTCAGAAATCTTTAGACTATGGTCCAATTAAGGTTCCTATGGACCAATAGCATCAATCCATGTGTAGGGAGGAGATAAATCCAACTTGTAAAAAGAAAATACCCAAAAATGAGTAAATGCTCACATGAGGTGAAGAGTTGAAAATGTACAAGGTTTATTAGTAAAAAATTATGAGCAATATTAAAAGTATGACATATGTAAGGAAGAGGAGTTCTTTAAAGGAGGTGCATATTTCACATAAGATGAAGAGTTGAAAATGTACAAGGTTTATTAGTAAAAAAATTATGAGCAATATTAAAAGTATGACATATGTAAGGAAGGGGAGTTCTTTAAAGGAGGTGCATATTTCACATAAGATGAAGAGTTGAAAATGTACAAGGTTTATTAGTAAAAAAAATTATGAGCAATATTAAAAGTATGACATATGTAAGGAAGAGGAGTTCTTTAAAGGAGGTGCATATTTCACATAAGATGAAGAGTTGAAAATGTACAAGGTTTATTAGAAAAAAATTATGAGCAATATTAAAAGTATGACATATGTAAGGAAGAGGAGTTCTTTAAAGGAGGTGCATATTTCACATAAGATGAAGAGTTGAAAATGTACAAGGTTTATTAGTAAAAAATTATGAGCAATATTAAAAGTATGACATATGTAAGGAAGGGGAGTTCTTTAAAGGAGGTGCATATTTCACATGCTTGAATGAGTTTTAAACTCATAAAAATTGAGATATTTCATCTCTCCTCTCTCCTCATTCAAGTCTAGTTCCAAAAAGTTAGCTTAACTGACCTAAAAATGGTCAAATATTGACCAAACTGATTTAGAAAATTCTAGAATCAGTTTGTTTGGTTAGGAGCTCAATTAAATAGAAGCCTCACCCTTGTTGAAAAATATATAGTGTTTATGCATCGTTACTCTACTCCACCTAAGCCAAGAACTGTGAATTCATTTAATAATTCACTAGTTTTTGGAGCTTCCCTCTTTCTTCAATCCCCATTAGTGGCTCCATCAACATACTTAACCAATTGATTGGTTGGGGGCCTCTACCGTGAACAAAGAATCAAGCAAGTTGTAAGGTAATTAGTGAATATTCATCTTTCTATAATTTCTCAATGTTTCTCTCTTCTCAACCCCTCTCAAGCTTGAGAAGTTTAATTGGTATGGTTTTTTTTAAATGCTATTGAAGTTTGAATAGTAATGAAGAGTTACATAATTTAATAAATGCTATTGAAGTTAATTTTCATTTATGTTTAAATTCTAATGATTCTTATGTAAATTCTCTCTCTCACTCAAGAAATGGTCATACTCATGACCCATTCTCAATCCAAATCAAGCTTTTCATAAAGCTTTTCCTTAACCCAAGATTAAGCTATGCTTGAGGCCAAATTAATGGCTTTTTCTTATGCTTTTAGTTTATGTATATTGATGATTCAATCCATTATGGATTAAGGATCCAATTAGAGAATCATTTTAATTATTTTCTTAATGATAAGCTTTATCCCTTAGAAAAATTGAGATTTATCAGTCATAGCAGCGGAGCTATGGCAAAATTTTTATAAAAATTATGCATAAAAAATTTTCATTCAAAGCATAAAAAGAGGACTTCCTACCATATTCTAGGAATCATCATCCTAGATTAATTGAAAGAATTTCATTATAATCATGGAGAAATTGAATTTTAATATTATGCATAAAGGATAAATTTTTATATCAAAAGTGTTATTTTTACCATTTTTATTTTCATGCATAGAAGTATGCATAATGGATAAATTTTTATATCAAAAGTGTTACTTTTATCATTTTTATTTCATACATAAAAGTATGCATAAAAGAAAATTTTTATATCAAAAGTGTTACTTTTATCATTTTTAATTTTCATGCATAGAAGTATGCATAAAGGAAAATTTTTATATCAAAAGTGTTACTTTTATCATTTTTAATTTTCATGCATAGAAGTATGCATAAAGGAAAAATTTTTATATCAAAAGTGTTACTTTTATCATATTGGATTTCATGCATATAGGTATGCATAAAAGATATTCTTTTTATACTAAAAGTATGATTTTCCTCATAAATGGATTTTATGCTTAACTTAGATGCATAAGAGAAATTCTTTTATTCTAAAAGTATAATTCCCTACCAAATTGAAATCATGCATAAGAAGATGCATAAAAGATTGATTTTAATTTCGAAAGTGTTAGTCTCCTTAAATGGAATTTATGTATAAATAAATGTGTAGAGAAATCTTATATCAAATAAAAGAATTCTCTTTTTTTTTTTTTTAAAGATATGAAATGTGATAAGATGTGATAAGAGGTGTATGAGATGTGATAAGAATTGATAAGATGCGTATGGAAAGTGATAGGATGTGATAAGAGGTGTGATAAGAGGTGATAAGATGCTTATGAAATAAGTTAGGATGTGATAAGATGAATTAAGATGTGTATGGGGGGATGAGGTAAGAAGTGTATGTGATAAGATAAGATGTATATGGGTTGTGATAGGGCGAGAATGGATGTGATGTAAAAGATTAGATGTGAAGGTATATGGGGTTATATAAATGGGAATGTGAAAATGGATGTATGTATGTGGATGTGTGGATATGGAGATGGGAATGTGGATGTATGAACATGAAAATGGATATATGCATGAAGATGTATATGCATAGATGTAAATGTGGATGTAGATGTGGATGTATAGATGTGAATGGATGTGGATGTATAGATGTGAATGGAAATGTGGATGTGGATGTATGTGAATGTGGATGTAGATGTGGATGTATAGATGTGAATGTGGAATGTGGATGTGGATGTATGTATGTATGTGGATGTAGATGTGGATGTATAGATGTGAATGGGAATGGGGATGTGGATGTATGTGAATGTGAATGTAGATGAGGATGTATGTGAATGTGAATGTAGATGTGAATGTGGAATGTGGATGTATAGATGTGGATGTATGGGAATGTGGATGTGGATGTATGTGAATGTGAATGTAGATGTGGATGTATAGATGTGAATGTGGATGTGGATGTATGTGAATGTGAATGTAGATGTGGATGTATAGATGTGAATGTGGAATGTGGATGTGGATGTATGTATGTATGTGGATGTAGATGTGGATGTATGGATGTGTATGTATGAATGTGGATATGGGATGTGGATGTATAAATGAGGATGTGAAAATGGAGGTAAGCATGTAGATGTGGATGCATGGATGTGAATGTGGATGTGGATGTGGATGTGGATATGGATGTGTATGTATGAATGTGGATATGGGATGTGGATGTATAAATGAGGATGTGAAAATGGAGATAAGCATGTAGATGTGGATGTATGGATGTGAATGTGGATGTGGATGTGGATGTATGGATGTGGATATGGATGTGAATATATGATATGTGATGTGAAGGAATCTGAAGTGAAGACATGGAAAAGGAGGTGATTGGATGAGTACACATATACATGGAATGTGGAATAAGTAATGTGGATTAATGAGGGATAATGTGGAAAAATGAGAGTTAATATAGAAACTGTATTTGTAAACTGTTTGTAAATGCTGTTTGTAAATGGCTGTTTTATGTCAAGAATGCTGGGGAAGCATTTTGACCGTCTTGTGATTAAGGTCGTGGAGACCTAACTGATAAAGTTGCAACTGCTGACGGAGAGTCAATGGAGGACGTCTCGCGTAGCAAGGTCGACCGAGGTCTTGACCAGCCTCGGTTCGATTAAAATGGTGAGCTTCCGGTACGGTGGATGAGGGACCAAGGAAGCGGCCTATGAGTGAAGCGCTAGGTCACCTGCGAAGGATCCTAGAGGGTGCTGACCATACGGTGCTCGGGCTCTGGGTCGCCTAGGATACCCACGCGTGCGTCGAGGAAGATATTGGAACAAGGAGTAAGAGTTGTTTTGTGAAACCGGGCATGGATCTGGTTGACTGACCTTGCTGGTCCTCAACGGATGAGTCCATGGCTCTTTTATATGGATCTGTTGGTTGATCTTGCTGATCTTCAACGAGAGTCCATCTTGATAAGTGATTATATTGCCGAGTATTATGGGCTAGGAACTATGGAAACGGCCTCTGTGTGGACAGGTGGTGAGCGTTCTAGTTGCCAATGATGCCATAGATACTCTGATGAAGGAATGATGGGAAATTATGAATCAACTGGATAAATTGGGAGATTGTGATCAGTGGTACTATGGTTTCATTAAAGGATTGTTTTAAAGTTAGCTGATGCTAAGAAAAAGGCAATTTTCATATTGGGTGTGTAAGTGGTGTGGCTAGTTTTATGTTTGCATGAAATTCCGGCTAGGGGGCCTTGGAACTCTTTTCCTTGGTACCCGGGACAAAACCTAACCAAATTCCAAATTGGATCCCATCACTACAGTGGTTGGGCGGTTGGCTAACCCATGGGATCGGATGGGGTTAGGCTGGACTGATGGATCCGTAAATCGAGATTTAATTTCTATTATTACGATAGATGAAGTAGATCCCGGATAGAAATTGTTCTATGGATAGGAATCAACGGCTGTGCCTCTTGATGGGGAAAAAAGCGTTGATCCCAATGATCCAAGTGCAACTTTCTTCCTTGATTTGACCAAGTACCGTTAAAGGTGCAGTCAGATCAGTTGATCCGTAATGATCTTGACTACGTTAGAGTAAAGAGTTATCCTGGTGGAATCGCCCATGCTTTCCGAGTAAAGGAAGTTTTTTCGGTTTCGGTTTTGGACAAACCGACGGATTAGTCTCTTGTTCGGATATCCGTGGGCGAGGCCCCGAATGTGGGACCCCTGTCCCGTGCGAGAAGTGCTACTTCTGCTGCTAGTACCCGAATCCGTTGCTCGGTGGGAACAGGGGGACCGCACAGTTGGTATCAGAGCATTTGGTTAATAAAGATCAACTGAGAAGACAAATATGTCAAAAATTTATCAAGAAGCACAAAAAGGTTGTAATTGTGTGATATAATTCATACAATTTGATATTCAAACTGAAATTCGTAATTTGGTAATTGGGTCTTCAGATGGAAGTACCGCAATTATATAGAATCCCTGACTTGCTTGAGGCCTAGACATGATGGTATTTACCTTATAATTCCAAGAGCCACGACTACCCGTATATACCGAGAGTATACTGCAGCTCTTTACTGACAGTATATACGAGTAAATCTAAGACTTGAAATTATAAGCGTTAATGCTACCCAGATGATGAATTTGAATGTGGTTGATATGATTTTTAATTCTGTTTGGGAACTGATGAATTGATTGGGATTCTGATTGAAAAATGATGATTTTTGAAATTTAGTTGAAATGTAATAAGCTGAGCGAAACCACAATGTGGATGATTGGGACGAGTCCCTGTAATGATAAATGATGAAAATGATTCAGCAAATCACTATGAGATTAGTGGATTGTGCTGTCAAATTGCTACTGTTAACACTTGACCGTTAGATCAAGTTAAGGGATGACAAATTGAAAACTTGCTTGACTGAAATTCCCGTGGGAGGAATGTTCAGAAAGAAAAATTTTTGATCTGATGGACCATTATCGTGTTAAAGATATGAATGATATGATCTGAAATGAATTTATTTAATGATGAGTTCTATATAAGGGATATTTATCCCCGTATTCTGTTGGGTTGACCAGAATATAAGGAACCCTAGAATAAATTGGATCTTAAGAAAAAGAGTTGTCCTCTACTTGGCGAGATGAGGACATCTCGCACTTTTTTAAGTGGGGGAGAATGTAAGATTTCTCCCCAGCCTTAGAGGTATACAGGAGTACGAATCTCCCTTTTTGATCTTATAATTATTCCCTCTCTAAAATAAAAGAAAGATTCTGTTTAAAAAAGGAAGAACCTTTTTCCTGAATACTTCTCAAGAGTCCCACCTGTTTTAAGGATTCAGAACAACGAGTTCAGAAGTGAGAATCGATGTTTTGGATATCAAGGTTTTGGTCTCGAGTACGACCCAAAAGAAGTTCTTTATCTCTTGGGAAGTATAAGAAGTTATCTCCCAGATATTGTGGACCAAAGAAAGTAGGTGATTTAACTTACGAACTTCTTTTATCTCCTCATCTCAAAGTTCTTAATGCCTTCTATAGAAAATTGTGCCAAACCCAAATCATGGAAAGACGGTAAAACTTCAGTGGCAAGCTACCGTTGGCTTCTAAGTTACGCTAGCTCCTTCCTTTATATAAGTCGTAACTTTTACTTGTCGCTCACAGTAATCTTACTCCCATCGATCTCCTTTCTTCCTAATCTCCTTCATGGCTTGGCAACAAGAATTAGTTTTATCCATAATGATTCCTCACCTTCAAGACGCAAGTGAGTCTGTGAAGAAGGATTTTATAGAACAGTATGAGCGCTCACTTTTCCCTCACTTGGGAACTTCTGTAGCGCAGACCAAATGGCGGACCTATCAAGACATAACTAGGGTAACACCCTGGGGTCAGCAGCACTTTCGCAACAATGTCCGCTTGGCCATGGTTATTGAAGCCTTGGGTTTGGGTCCCCGATACTACTGCGTCATGAGATCAAGGCATCCTGGGTTTTCTGAGCGGGTCTTCTTATTAGCGTGTTTTCTTCCTCATGAGAAGATATGCCTTTACCCTGTTTTTGGCTTGCCTCTCAGAGGTCCTTTTGTTAGAACACCTCATACCACTGAGATAGGCGCAGCAATAACCCACAGAATCATTCCCATAGATGAGTTACCTTATACTTGTGCAGCTTGTGAGGACTGCTTTTGTGATCATATGATGGACGGGCTTATGGAAGTGTAAAGAGTTCTTCTATCTTTACTGTATAAGTTCCGAGAATGAATAAAGTTTAAATCTTGTTCTTATCTTGAATCTTGCTCTCTTTGAGACTTTTTCTTGGTGGTTAATCCTGATTTAAATTTTTCTCTAAGTCTCATAATTCGTGCATCTTGCGAAATTATCCCAGTTTACGAGATGAGGACATCTCGCGTTTTTTAAGTGGGGTAGAATGTAAGATTCCTCCCCCACCCCCTTTTTGATGTCTAGTATCTTTCCCTGTAATCAATCCCTCTTCAGAAATATAAAGACCTTGTTTCTATCTGTTTTAGCTTAGAGAGAGAAAAATATTCTAGAGAGAGAATATTCAGATTTTGAATATTTTTGGATAGAAAAATATCTCTTCTAATTCAGATGAGTTCCCCTGAAACAGAAATTCAAAAAGAATTTTCCAATGTGTAATTGGAATTAATTGAAAATAGCTATAAAGAACCTTAGCCTAAGGGTCTAGATTTTCAGAAATCTTTAGACTATGGTCCAATTAAGGTTCCTATGGACCAATAGCATCAATCCATGTGTAGGGAGGAGATAAATCCAACTTGTAAAAAGAAAATACCCAAAAATGAGTAAATGCTCACATGAGGTGAAGAGTTGAAAATGTACAAGGTTTATTAGTAAAAAATTATGAGCAATATTAAAAGTATGACATATGTAAGGAAGAGGAGTTCTTTAAAGGAGGTGCATATTTCACATAAGATGAAGAGTTGAAAATGTACAAGGTTTATTAGTAAAAAAATTATGAGCAATATTAAAAGTATGACATATGTAAGGAAGGGGAGTTCTTTAAAGGAGGTGCATATTTCACATAAGATGAAGAGTTGAAAATGTACAAGGTTTATTAGTAAAAAAAATTATGAGCAATATTAAAAGTATGACATATGTAAGGAAGAGGAGTTCTTTAAAGGAGGTGCATATTTCACATAAGATGAAGAGTTGAAAATGTACAAGGTTTATTAGAAAAAAATTATGAGCAATATTAAAAGTATGACATATGTAAGGAAGAGGAGTTCTTTAAAGGAGGTGCATATTTCACATAAGATGAAGAGTTGAAAATGTACAAGGTTTATTAGTAAAAAATTATGAGCAATATTAAAAGTATGACATATGTAAGGAAGGGGAGTTCTTTAAAGGAGGTGCATATTTCACATGCTTGAATGAGTTTTAAACTCATAAAAATTGAGATATTTCATCTCTCCTCTCTCCTCATTCAAGTCTAGTTCCAAAAAGTTAGCTTAACTGACCTAAAAATGGTCAAATATTGACCAAACTGATTTAGAAAATTCTAGAATCAGTTTGTTTGGTTAGGAGCTCAATTAAATAGAAGCCTCACCCTTGTTGAAAAATATATAGTGTTTATGCATCGTTACTCTACTCCACCTAAGCCAAGAACTGTGAATTCATTTAATAATTCACTAGTTTTTGGAGCTTCCCTCTTTCTTCAATCCCCATTAGTGGCTCCATCAACATACTTAACCAATTGATTGGTTGGGGGCCTCTACCGTGAACAAAGAATCAAGCAAGTTGTAAGGTAATTAGTGAATATTCATCTTTCTATAATTTCTCAATGTTTCTCTCTTCTCAACCCCTCTCAAGCTTGAGAAGTTTAATTGGTATGGTTTTTTTTAAATGCTATTGAAGTTTGAATAGTAGTGAAGAGTTACATAATTTAATAAATGCTATTGAAGTTAATTTTCATTTATGTTTAAATTCTAATGATTCTTATGTAAATTCTCTCTCTCACTCAAGAAATGGTCATACTCATGACCCATTCTCAATCCAAATCAAGCTTTTCATAAAGCTTTTCCTTAACCCAAGATTAAGCTATGCTTGAGGCCAAATTAATGGCTTTTTCTTATGCTTTTAGTTTATGTATATTGATGATTCAATCCATTATGGATTAAGGATCCAATTAGAGAATCATTTTAATTATTTTCTTAATGATAAGCTTTATCCCTTAGAAAAATTGAGATTTATCAGTCATAGCAGCGGAGCTATGGCAAAATTTTTATAAAAATTATGCATAAAAAATTTTCATTCAAAGCATAAAAAGAGGACTTCCTACCATATTCTAGGAATCATCATCCTAGATTAATTGAAAGAATTTCATTATAATCATGGAGAAATTGAATTTTAATATTATGCATAAAGGATAAATTTTTATATCAAAAGTGTTATTTTTACCATTTTTATTTTCATGCATAGAAGTATGCATAATGGATAAATTTTTATATCAAAAGTGTTACTTTTATCATTTTTATTTCATACATAAAAGTATGCATAAAAGAAAATTTTTATATCAAAAGTGTTACTTTTATCATTTTTAATTTTCATGCATAGAAGTATGCATAAAGGAAAATTTTTATATCAAAAGTGTTACTTTTATCATTTTTAATTTTCATGCATAGAAGTATGCATAAAGGAAAAATTTTTATATCAAAAGTGTTACTTTTATCATATTGGATTTCATGCATATAGGTATGCATAAAAGATATTCTTTTTATACTAAAAGTATGATTTTCCTCATAAATGGATTTTATGCTTAACTTAGATGCATAAGAGAAATTCTTTTATTCTAAAAGTATAATTCCCTACCAAATTGAAATCATGCATAAGAAGATGCATAAAAGATTGATTTTAATTTCGAAAGTGTTAGTCTCCTTAAATGGAATTTATGTATAAATAAATGTGTAGAGAAATCTTATATCAAATAAAAGAATTCTCTTTTTTTTTTTTTAAAAGATATGAAATGTGATAAGATGTGATAAGAGGTGTATGAGATGTGATAAGAATTGATAAGATGCGTATGGAAAGTGATAGGATGTGATAAGAGGTGTGATAAGAGGTGATAAGATGCTTATGAAATAAGTTAGGATGTGATAAGATGAATTAAGATGTGTATGGGGGGATGAGGTAAGAAGTGTATGTGATAAGATAAGATGTATATGGGTTGTGATAGGGCGAGAATGGATGTGATGTAAAAGATTAGATGTGAAGGTATATGGGGTTATATAAATGGGAATGTGAAAATGGATGTATGTATGTGGATGTGTGGATATGGAGATGGGAATGTGGATGTATGAACATGAAAATGGATATATGCATGAAGATGTATATGCATAGATGTAAATGTGGATGTAGATGTGGATGTATAGATGTGAATGGATGTGGATGTATAGATGTGAATGGAAATGTGGATGTGGATGTATGTGAATGTGGATGTAGATGTGGATGTATAGATGTGAATGTGGAATGTGGATGTGGATGTATGTATGTATGTGGATGTAGATGTGGATGTATAGATGTGAATGGGAATGGGGATGTGGATGTATGTGAATGTGAATGTAGATGAGGATGTATGTGAATGTGAATGTAGATGTGAATGTGGAATGTGGATGTATAGATGTGGATGTATGGGAATGTGGATGTGGATGTATGTGAATGTGAATGTAGATGTGGATGTATAGATGTGAATGTGGATGTGGATGTATGTGAATGTGAATGTAGATGTGGATGTATAGATGTGAATGTGGAATGTGGATGTGGATGTATGTATGTATGTGGATGTAGATGTGGATGTATGGATGTGTATGTATGAATGTGGATATGGGATGTGGATGTATAAATGAGGATGTGAAAATGGAGGTAAGCATGTAGATGTGGATGCATGGATGTGAATGTGGATGTGGATGTGGATGTGGATATGGATGTGTATGTATGAATGTGGATATGGGATGTGGATGTATAAATGAGGATGTGAAAATGGAGATAAGCATGTAGATGTGGATGTATGGATGTGAATGTGGATGTGGATGTGGATGTATGGATGTGGATATGGATGTGAATATATGATATGTGATGTGAAGGAATCTGAAGTGAAGACATGGAAAAGGAGGTGATTGGATGAGTACACATATACATGGAATGTGGAATAAGTAATGTGGATTAATGAGGGATAATGTGGAAAAATGAGAGTTAATATAGAAACTGTATTTGTAAACTGTTTGTAAATGCTGTTTGTAAATGGCTGTTTTATGTCAAGAATGCTGGGGAAGCATTTTGACCGTCTTGTGATTAAGGTCGTGGAGACCTAACTGATAAAGTTGCAACTGCTGACGGAGAGTCAATGGAGGACGTCTCGCGTAGCAAGGTCGACCGAGGTCTTGACCAGCCTCGGTTCGATTAAAATGGTGAGCTTCCGGTACGGTGGATGAGGGACCAAGGAAGCGGCCTATGAGTGAAGCGCTAGGTCACCTGCGAAGGATCCTAGAGGGTGCTGACCATACGGTGCTCGGGCTCTGGGTCGCCTAGGATACCCACGCGTGCGTCGAGGAAGATATTGGAACAAGGAGTAAGAGTTGTTTTGTGAAACCGGGCATGGATCTGGTTGACTGACCTTGCTGGTCCTCAACGGATGAGTCCATGGCTCTTTTATATGGATCTGTTGGTTGATCTTGCTGATCTTCAACGAGAGTCCATCTTGATAAGTGATTATATTGCCGAGTATTATGGGCTAGGAACTATGGAAACGGCCTCTGTGTGGACAGGTGGTGAGCGTTCTAGTTGCCAATGATGCCATAGATACTCTGATGAAGGAATGATGGGAAATTATGAATCAACTAGATAAATTGGGAGATTGTGATCAGTGGTACTATGGTTTCATTAAAGGATTGTTTTAAAGTTAGCTGATGCTAAGAAAAAGGCAATTTTCATATTGGGTGTGTAAGTGGTGTGGCTAGTTTTATGTTTGCATGAAATTCCAGCTAGGGGGCCTTGGAACTCTTTTCCTTGGTACCCGGGACAAAACCTAACCAAATTCCAAATTGGATCCCATCACTACAGTGGTTGGGCGGTTGGCTAACCCATGGGATCGGATGGGGTTAGGCTGGACTGATGGATCCGTAAATCGAGATTTAATTTCTATTATTACGATAGATGAAGTAGATCCCGGATAGAAATTGTTCTATGGATAGGAATCAACGGCTGTGCCTCTTGATGGGGAAAAAAGCGTTGATCCCAATGATCCAAGTGCAACTTTCTTCCTTGATTTGACCAAGTACCGTTAAAGGTGCAGTCAGATCAGTTGATCCGTAATGATCTTGACTACGTTAGAGTAAAGAGTTATCCTGGTGGAATCGCCCATGCTTTCCGGGTAAAGGAAGTTTTTCCGGTTTCGGTTTTGGACAAACCGACGGATTAGTCTCTTGTTCGGATATCCGTGGGCGAGGCCCCGAATGTGGGACCCCTGTCCCGTGCGAGAAGTGCTACTTCTGCTGCTAGTACCCGAATCCGTTGCTCGGTGGGAACAGGGGGACCGCACAGTTGGTATCAGAGCATTTGGTTAATAAAGATCAACTGAGAAGACAAATATGTCAAAAATTTATCAAGAAGCACAAAAAGGTTGTAATTGTGTGATATAATTCATACAATTTGATATTCAAACTGAAATTCGTAATTTGGTAATTGGGTCTTCAGATGGAAGTACCGCAATTATATAGAATCCCTGACTTGCTTGAGGCCTAGACATGATGGTATTTACCTTATAATTCCAAGAGCCACGACTACCCGTATATACCGAGAGTATACTGCAGCTCTTTACTGACAGTATATACGAGTAAATCTAAGACTTGAAATTATAAGCGTTAATGCTACCCAGATGATGAATTTGAATGTGGTTGATATGATTTTTAATTCTGTTTGGGAACTGATGAATTGATTGGGATTCTGATTGAAAAATGATGATTTTTGAAATTTAGTTGAAATGTAATAAGCTGAGCGAAACCACAATGTGGATGATTGGGACGAGTCCCTGTAATGATAAATGATGAAAATGATTCAGCAAATCACTATGAGATTAGTGGATTGTGCTGTCAAATTGCTACTGTTAACACTTGACCGTTAGATCAAGTTAAGGGATGACAAATTGAAAACTTGCTTGACTGAAATTCCCGTGGGAGGAATGTTCAGAAAGAAAAATTTTTGATCTGATGGACCATTATCGTGTTAAAGATATGAATGATATGATCTGAAATGAATTTATTTAATGATGAGTTCTATATAAGGGATATTTATCCCCGTATTCTGTTGGGTTGACCAGAATATAAGGAACCCTAGAATAAATTGGATCTTAAGAAAAAGAGTTGTCCTCTACTTGGCGAGATGAGGACATCTCGCACTTTTTTAAGTGGGGGAGAATGTAAGATTTCTCCCCAGCCTTAGAGGTATACAGGAGTACGAATCTCCCTTTTTGATCTTATAATTATTCCCTCTCTAAAATAAAAGAAAGATTCTGTTTAAAAAAGGAAGAACCTTTTTCCTGAATACTTCTCAAGAGTCCCACCTGTTTTAAGGATTCAGAACAACGAGTTCAGAAGTGAGAATCGATGTTTTGGATATCAAGGTTTTGGTCTCGAGTACGACCCAAAAGAAGTTCTTTATCTCTTGGGAAGTATAAGAAGTTATCTCCCAGATATTGTGGACCAAAGAAAGTAGGTGATTTAACTTACGAACTTCTTTTATCTCCTCATCTCAAAGTTCTTAATGCCTTCTATAGAAAATTGTGCCAAACCCAAATCATGGAAAGACGGTAAAACTTCAGTGGCAAGCTACCGTTGGCTTCTAAGTTACGCTAGCTCCTTCCTTTATATAAGTCGTAACTTTTACTTGTCGCTCACAGTAATCTTACTCCCATCGATCTCCTTTCTTCCTAATCTCCTTCATGGCTTGGCAACAAGAATTAGTTTTATCCATAATGATTCCTCACCTTCAAGACGCAAGTGAGTCTGTGAAGAAGGATTTTATAGAACAGTATGAGCGCTCACTTTTCCCTCACTTGGGAACTTCTGTAGCGCAGACCAAATGGCGGACCTATCAAGACATAACTAGGGTAACACCCTGGGGTCAGCAGCACTTTCGCAACAATGTCCGCTTGGCCATGGTTATTGAAGCCTTGGGTTTGGGTCCCCGATACTACTGCGTCATGAGATCAAGGCATCCTGGGTTTTCTGAGCGGGTCTTCTTATTAGCGTGTTTTCTTCCTCATGAGAAGATATGCCTTTACCCCGTTTTTGGCTTGCCTCTCAGAGGTCCTTTTGTTAGAACACCTCATACCACTGAGATAGGCGCAGCAATAACCCACAGAATCATTCCCATAGATGA
Source organism: Cibotium barometz (assembly GCF_041138505.1). NCBI lineage: Eukaryota > Viridiplantae > Streptophyta > Polypodiopsida > Cyatheales > Cibotiaceae > Cibotium > Cibotium barometz. The sequence goes on along the minus strand of NC_141081.1, from coordinate 2,989,526 downwards.
GTTACCTTATACTTGTGCAGCTTGTGAGGACTGCTTTTGTGATCATATGATGGACGGGCTTATGGAAGTGTAAAGAGTTCTTCTATCTTTACTGTATAAGTTCCGAGAATGAATAAAGTTTAAATCTTGTTCTTATCTTGAATCTTGCTCTCTTTGAGACTTTTTCTTGGTGGTTAATCCTGATTTAAATTTTTCTCTAAGTCTCATAATTCGTGCATCTTGCGAAATTATCCCAGTTTACGAGATGAGGACATCTCGCGTTTTTTAAGTGGGGTAGAATGTAAGATTCCTCCCCCACCCCCTTTTTGATGTCTAGTATCTTTCCCTGTAATCAATCCCTCTTCAGAAATATAAAGACCTTGTTTCTATCTGTTTTAGCTTAGAGAGAGAAAAATATTCTAGAGAGAGAATATTCAGATTTTGAATATTTTTGGATAGAAAAATATCTCTTCTAATTCAGATGAGTTCCCCTGAAACAGAAATTCAAAAAGAATTTTCCAATGTGTAATTGGAATTAATTGAAAATAGCTATAAAGAACCTTAGCCTAAGGGTCTAGATTTTCAGAAATCTTTAGACTATGGTCCAATTAAGGTTCCTATGGACCAATAGCATCAATCCATGTGTAGGGAGGAGATAAATCCAACTTGTAAAAAGAAAATACCCAAAAATGAGTAAATGCTCACATGAGGTGAAGAGTTGAAAATGTACAAGGTTTATTAGTAAAAAATTATGAGCAATATTAAAAGTATGACATATGTAAGGAAGAGGAGTTCTTTAAAGGAGGTGCATATTTCACATAAGATGAAGAGTTGAAAATGTACAAGGTTTATTAGTAAAAAAATTATGAGCAATATTAAAAGTATGACATATGTAAGGAAGGGGAGTTCTTTAAAGGAGGTGCATATTTCACATAAGATGAAGAGTTGAAAATGTACAAGGTTTATTAGTAAAAAAAATTATGAGCAATATTAAAAGTATGACATATGTAAGGAAGAGGAGTTCTTTAAAGGAGGTGCATATTTCACATAAGATGAAGAGTTGAAAATGTACAAGGTTTATTAGAAAAAAATTATGAGCAATATTAAAAGTATGACATATGTAAGGAAGAGGAGTTCTTTAAAGGAGGTGCATATTTCACATAAGATGAAGAGTTGAAAATGTACAAGGTTTATTAGTAAAAAATTATGAGCAATATTAAAAGTATGACATATGTAAGGAAGGGGAGTTCTTTAAAGGAGGTGCATATTTCACATGCTTGAATGAGTTTTAAACTCATAAAAATTGAGATATTTCATCTCTCCTCTCTCCTCATTCAAGTCTAGTTCCAAAAAGTTAGCTTAACTGACCTAAAAATGGTCAAATATTGACCAAACTGATTTAGAAAATTCTAGAATCAGTTTGTTTGGTTAGGAGCTCAATTAAATAGAAGCCTCACCCTTGTTGAAAAATATATAGTGTTTATGCATCGTTACTCTACTCCACCTAAGCCAAGAACTGTGAATTCATTTAATAATTCACTAGTTTTTGGAGCTTCCCTCTTTCTTCAATCCCCATTAGTGGCTCCATCAACATACTTAACCAATTGATTGGTTGGGGGCCTCTACCGTGAACAAAGAATCAAGCAAGTTGTAAGGTAATTAGTGAATATTCATCTTTCTATAATTTCTCAATGTTTCTCTCTTCTCAACCCCTCTCAAGCTTGAGAAGTTTAATTGGTATGGTTTTTTTTAAATGCTATTGAAGTTTGAATAGTAGTGAAGAGTTACATAATTTAATAAATGCTATTGAAGTTAATTTTCATTTATGTTTAAATTCTAATGATTCTTATGTAAATTCTCTCTCTCACTCAAGAAATGGTCATACTCATGACCCATTCTCAATCCAAATCAAGCTTTTCATAAAGCTTTTCCTTAACCCAAGATTAAGCTATGCTTGAGGCCAAATTAATGGCTTTTTCTTATGCTTTTAGTTTATGTATATTGATGATTCAATCCATTATGGATTAAGGATCCAATTAGAGAATCATTTTAATTATTTTCTTAATGATAAGCTTTATCCCTTAGAAAAATTGAGATTTATCAGTCATAGCAGCGGAGCTATGGCAAAATTTTTATAAAAATTATGCATAAAAAATTTTCATTCAAAGCATAAAAAGAGGACTTCCTACCATATTCTAGGAATCATCATCCTAGATTAATTGAAAGAATTTCATTATAATCATGGAGAAATTGAATTTTAATATTATGCATAAAGGATAAATTTTTATATCAAAAGTGTTATTTTTACCATTTTTATTTTCATGCATAGAAGTATGCATAATGGATAAATTTTTATATCAAAAGTGTTACTTTTATCATTTTTATTTCATACATAAAAGTATGCATAAAAGAAAATTTTTATATCAAAAGTGTTACTTTTATCATTTTTAATTTTCATGCATAGAAGTATGCATAAAGGAAAATTTTTATATCAAAAGTGTTACTTTTATCATTTTTAATTTTCATGCATAGAAGTATGCATAAAGGAAAAATTTTTATATCAAAAGTGTTACTTTTATCATATTGGATTTCATGCATATAGGTATGCATAAAAGATATTCTTTTTATACTAAAAGTATGATTTTCCTCATAAATGGATTTTATGCTTAACTTAGATGCATAAGAGAAATTCTTTTATTCTAAAAGTATAATTCCCTACCAAATTGAAATCATGCATAAGAAGATGCATAAAAGATTGATTTTAATTTCGAAAGTGTTAGTCTCCTTAAATGGAATTTATGTATAAATAAATGTGTAGAGAAATCTTATATCAAATAAAAGAATTCTCTTTTTTTTTTTAAAAAAGATATGAAATGTGATAAGATGTGATAAGAGGTGTATGAGATGTGATAAGAATTGATAAGATGCGTATGGAAAGTGATAGGATGTGATAAGAGGTGTGATAAGAGGTGATAAGATGCTTATGAAATAAGTTAGGATGTGATAAGATGAATTAAGATGTGTATGGGGGGATGAGGTAAGAAGTGTATGTGATAAGATAAGATGTATATGGGTTGTGATAGGGCGAGAATGGATGTGATGTAAAAGATTAGATGTGAAGGTATATGGGGTTATATAAATGGGAATGTGAAAATGGATGTATGTATGTGGATGTGTGGATATGGAGATGGGAATGTGGATGTATGAACATGAAAATGGATATATGCATGAAGATGTATATGCATAGATGTAAATGTGGATGTAGATGTGGATGTATAGATGTGAATGGATGTGGATGTATAGATGTGAATGGAAATGTGGATGTGGATGTATGTGAATGTGGATGTAGATGTGGATGTATAGATGTGAATGTGGAATGTGGATGTGGATGTATGTATGTATGTGGATGTAGATGTGGATGTATAGATGTGAATGGGAATGGGGATGTGGATGTATGTGAATGTGAATGTAGATGAGGATGTATGTGAATGTGAATGTAGATGTGAATGTGGAATGTGGATGTATAGATGTGGATGTATGGGAATGTGGATGTGGATGTATGTGAATGTGAATGTAGATGTGGATGTATAGATGTGAATGTGGATGTGGATGTATGTGAATGTGAATGTAGATGTGGATGTATAGATGTGAATGTGGAATGTGGATGTGGATGTATGTATGTATGTGGATGTAGATGTGGATGTATGGATGTGTATGTATGAATGTGGATATGGGATGTGGATGTATAAATGAGGATGTGAAAATGGAGGTAAGCATGTAGATGTGGATGCATGGATGTGAATGTGGATGTGGATGTGGATGTGGATATGGATGTGTATGTATGAATGTGGATATGGGATGTGGATGTATAAATGAGGATGTGAAAATGGAGATAAGCATGTAGATGTGGATGTATGGATGTGAATGTGGATGTGGATGTGGATGTATGGATGTGGATATGGATGTGAATATATGATATGTAATGTGAAGGAATCTGAAGTGAAGACATGGAAAAGGAGGTGATTGGATGAGTACACATATACATGGAATGTGGAATAAGTAATGTGGATTAATGAGGGATAATGTGGAAAAATGAGAGTTAATATAGAAACTGTATTTGTAAACTGTTTGTAAATGCTGTTTGTAAATGGCTGTTTTATGTCAAGAATGCTGGGGAAGCATTTTGACCGTCTTGTGATTAAGGTCGTGGAGACCTAACTGATAAAGTTGCAACTGCTGACGGAGAGTCAATGGAGGACGTCTCGCGTAGCAAGGTCGACCGAGGTCTTGACCAGCCTCGGTTCGATTAAAATGGTGAGCTTCCGGTACGGTGGATGAGGGACCAAGGAAGCGGCCTATGAGTGAAGCGCTAGGTCACCTGCGAAGGATCCTAGAGGGTGCTGACCATACGGTGCTCGGGCTCTGGGTCGCCTAGGATACCCACGCGTGCATCGAGGAAGATATTGGAACAAGGAGTAAGAGTTGTTTTGTGAAACCGGGCATGGATCTGGTTGACTGACCTTGCTGGTCCTCAACGGATGAGTCCATGGCTCTTTTATATGGATCTGTTGGTTGATCTTACTGATCTTCAACGAGAGTCCATCTTGATAAGTGATTATATTGCCGAGTATTATGGGCTAGGAACTATGGAAACGGCCTCTGTGTGGACAGGTGGTGAGCGTTCTAGTTGCCAATGATGCCATAGATACTCTGATGAAGGAATGATGGGAAATTATGAATCAACTGGATAAATTGGGAGATTGTGATCAGTGGTACTATGGTTTCATTAAAGGATTGTTTTAAAGTTAGCTGATGCTAAGAAAAAGGCAATTTTCATATTGGGTGTGTAAGTGGTGTGGCTAGTTTTATGTTTGCATGAAATTCCGGCTAGGGGGCCTTGGAACTCTTTTCCTTGGTACCCGGGACAAAACCTAACCAAATTCCAAATTGGATCCCATCACTACAGTGGTTGGGCGGTTGGCTAACCCATGGGATCGGATGGGGTTAGGCTGGACTGATGGATCCGTAAATCGAGATTTAATTTCTATTATTACGATAGATGAAGTAGATCCCGGATAGAAATTGTTCTATGGATAGGAATCAACGGCTGTGCCTCTTGATGGGGAAAAAAGCGTTGATCCCAATGATCCAAGTGCAACTTTCTTCCTTGATTTGACCAAGTACCGTTAAAGGTGCAGTCAGATCAGTTGATCCGTAATGATCTTGACTACGTTAGAGTAAAGAGTTATCCTGGTGGAATCGCCCATGCTTTCCGGGTAAAGGAAGTTTTTCCGGTTTCGGTTTTGGACAAACCGACGGATTAGTCTCTTGTTCGGATATCCGTGGGCGAGGCCCCGAATGTGGGACCCCTGTCCCGTGCGAGAAGTGCTACTTCCGCTGCTAGTACCCGAATCCGTTGCTCGGTGGGAACAGGGGGACCTCACAGAAACTACACTGGCTTCTAAAACACGGCACATCTTTTTCATAATTGCATTGAGTCGATAACAGATATCTTTAGACTTAATACTTCCACGCCTAATGTACGCACTTGATCTTTTAGAGAATCTACATGTTCTTTACATTGCCCATTACATCCACGTAGGCATTCCCCGATTTGAACATGCATGTTCTCCATGAAAGAAATCATCTCTAGTTGGTTTGCCTCCATGCGACCAGTATTGTCATGGTGGACACGATGGAGATGATGAGTCACCTCATCTCTTAACGTATCTCCCCTTTTGGCTGCCACTTCAAAGGGCCTCTAAGTACTCCTTGGAAGCAATTGAATTTTTCTCAGTGCGGTTGCATGTATCTGCCATAGTCTATAGACGTTTAGAGCTTGTTTGTCCAGATGGAGGCCTTGACCGAGCAAGGTGTTTTACAGCTCAAACATTCATCAACTCAAGCAGCGTAGACAAAGTTATTTCTTCATTGGAAGAATCATCCATAGCCACTACATCTTTGGAGTAGTTGTTATCATTTTGAAGCTCCATTGGCTGAAATCCAAAATTAATATCTTAAAGCTCTACAATTATCTCTATGTATCTTTGCCAACATATACCTAACCCTAGAAACCTACATGTATACCACAATAAAAAGAAGAACACAATGATAAATATAATTGTCTATGAAAGTTTTTTTTAACTTTTTTAAGAATGTTTATCAATGCATATATTCTCCAAGGCTACTACAATTCGTATATTCTATATCTATATATTCTGAACAATCTCAAAGACAAAAGTCAAAAAAATGAAAGATTTCTAACATATCAATACTACACTAGTATTTGCAATCAGATTATCAACAACAAAAACACTCATAAGATAGAAAGAGATATAAAATGCATCCTGATGTACACAATCCTCTCTCTCTCTCTCTCTCTCTCTCTCTCTCTCTCTCTCTAGGTAGTCCTCACTCTATGCATCCCTTTTTAACACAAAAAAATTGAGAGATACAATGATGGTATCCAAAGAGCTAACCTGAAGTTGAAGAGAGAATTATACTTAAAAGCACCAACTTTGATTCAATCATCCTTGTGCTTGCTTCTACACACACATACAAAGACACATAAAATAACAAACTTATGATCTCTCTATTTCTTTCACCCTCTCCTAACTATATTTGACACCAAATACAAAATAAAGCGCAATAATAACTATTGGTATATTTCATGTGTGTGAGTATGTCAGAGAGAGAGAGAGAGAGAGAGAGAGAGAGAGAGAGAGAGAGAGAGAGAGGACCCATCCATCAATAATCTTAAATCTTATTACATTATCTTCCCCAACTTTTTCAATGGAATGCATTTCAATACTTTCCTAAAAATGAAGCGCTTTTCCTCGGAGCTCCTACATTTACTACCCACAATGTAAAAGCCATCTAATAATCCCAATGCCTCTTTGATTAAAAGGAGCTTGAGATTATCATCTAGTCATCTAATAATCCCAATGCTTGTTTGATTAAAAGGAGCTTGAGATTATCATCTAGCCTATAAGGATCTAAGACTATATAAATATATCTAGGATTAATATCATCCCACATCAAAGCCAAGAACTTCCCATTTTGGGCTACAATGATATCCAAAAAAGCCCAATTGGGGCGTCTCCTCAAAGAAGATCGTATCCAACAATTTGTTATTGTCATAGGTCAACTTCAAAATATTTAAGGACATGTCTCTACATGAAACATAATCAAGCTATATATTAATAACAATCATGATCTTTTTTATACTTAGAGACATTAAAAAAGAATAAAAAATACTTATACAATCTACCACCAATGGTTACTAGTTACTAAATAATAACAAAACCAATACATTTGATAACCGCATCGAATACTTGTCGGGCTTGATGTTCACCATGGACATTATAGTCTATTTCATAACTATCAATCAAGCCCAAGCTTTCTTGAATAATCATGAGCGCAATATTTTCATCTAATTTATCTAAATCTAATCGTATACTAATAATTTGCTGAACATCGTTCCATTCAATAGCATAAACCGGCCATGGTCCAGACTAACTTGGAACATGAAAATAACGACGCTCAAACTCAGCAACCAATTTCACCCTTTCCTCAAAGGAAAGACTACTTCTCATGTGCTAAAAAAAATGCAAGTCACCTCTTCCATCTGTCAATCATACATACAATTAATCTCTCTCTCTCTCTCTCTCTCTCTCTCTCTCTCTCTCTCACACACACACACACACACACACAATTTCAAATATGCTTTCTCTCTCTCTCTCTCTCTCTCTCTCTCTCTCTCTCTCTCTCACGCACACACACACACACAATTTCAAATACACTTTCTCTCTCTCTCTCTCTCTCTCTCTCTCTCTCACACACACACACACACAATTTCAAATACTCTCTCTCTCTCTCTCTCTCTCTCTCTCTCTCTCTCTCTCTCTCTCTCTCTCACACACACACACACACACACACCCACACACGCACACACCACACCATTAATAAATTTTGAATAGCAATTAATAAATTTTAATATTTTAAAATTAATAAAAAAAATATCAAATAAAACTATCTAAACGACACATGCACACACCCACCATGATATAAAAAAATTTTAACATAAAAAAAACAACTAAAACCTTTAACATTTAAAAAAAAACTAAAGCCCACAACACAATGATAATATTTAAACATTTTTAAAATTTTAACATTAAAAAATGCACCTAAAGCCCACCCACACACCCACCCCCCCCACACACACACACACACACACTATTTCAAATACACTTTCTCTCTCTCTCTCTCTCTCTCTCTCTCTCTCTCTCTCTCTCTCTCACACACACACACACACACACCCCACACACACAAATTAAAATTTAACAATTACAATATTATACAAACTTAATCGACCATGCACAAAGCCATATTGATTTTAATGGATGTGAGATCTATAAATTATACTAACACAGATCTACAAATGGTACTAACACTTATAATGTGAGAGCCTTTTTGCCAAAATTTTATATACAATTCTAAGCATAATTTTTTTTAACATTTAAAAAAATAACTAAAACCTTTAACATTTAAAAAAATAACTAAAGCCCACAACCGTGAACTTTGCATGTCCAAAAAAAATTTGACATTAAAAAAAACAACTAAAACCTTCTCTACTATCTTTTACAGGTGCATGCGAAGAGAGAGAGAGAGAGAGAGAGAGAGAGAGAGAGAGAGACTCACCCCTTCTCTACTTCCACGGTTGCAGCCGTCTGCAAACGGAGGTGCGAACAGAGAGAGAGAGAGAGAGAGAGAGAGAGAGAGAGCACAACCGTGAACTCCGCATGTCCAAAAAAAAAATTAACATTAAAAAAAACAACTAAAACCTTCTCTTTAACATAAAAAAAAAACAACTATAGCCCACAACCGTGAACCTCCATGTCCACAGTTGCACAGAGAGAGAGAGAGAGAGAGAGAGAGAGAGAGAGAGAGAGAGAGAGAGAGAGAGAGAGAGAGAGGGGGGGGGGGGACTCACCCCTTCTCTACTTCCACGGTTTTTTTGAAGCCGTCTGCAAACGGAGGTGTGAACAGAGAGAGAGAGAGAGAGAGAGAGAGAGAGAGAGAGAGAGAGAGAGAAAGAGAGAGTCACCACGGTTGTTGCAGGAGTACTCGAACAGAGGTGGCAGAGGGGAGAGCACCGAGCGCACGATGAACAAACACAGTGAGTCGGAGGGGAGAGCACCCATCGACTTGTGACGATGCCTCAAACCGGCCACCAGCATCGATGGAAGGCGGCATGGACGTTCTGGCGCAAAGATAACCGCCGCATCATCGATTACATGTGGCGTTGACTGGCAGACAACTGGCATACGATTACATGCGGTGCCAAGTTGAGAAATCTTTCATTTTTTTTTTGATACATGTCATAGGGGAGATAAGTGTTGTAAAAGATAGTAGAGAAGCCTTTGATACAAGGCTTTTCCATTAAGCCTTCCCTAAGGCTTTACAATATATATATATAATAAATTTCTTCACAACTACGTTGGCTAGTCCTCTCCCGGTGGCCTTTCTCCGCCTTGTCCTCGGGCATCATTAGTGTTTACCCTCCGTCGATCGGCAACGAGCGCGCGGCTATGCAGAAAGCTTTTAAAGCTTTGTTTTATAAGGCTTCTAAAGCCTTGTATATAAGGCTTTACCCAAAATCCTTTACAAAGGCTTATTCAAAGCTATAAAAAGATTTATTTTCAAAACTTTTCACAAAGCTTTGTCACAAGGTTTTGAAGGTATATATATATATATATTGATGCTTTTTATTTATTTATTTATTTTTCTTTAGAGTACAGGGAAACATATATTTCAATCGAAATTATTTTCTTCTCTTATTTTCTTAAGGCTTTGAGAAAAATTTTATGGTAAAATTTCTGGGAGGCTTACAGTTTCGGACCACGTGGTGATTATTCAATTATTCCTGAGTTTCTCAACAACGACAACCCTCAACGTATCACTTATGCGGATGAACTACACTTCGACTCTGGTCCCCACCATAATCATTCCCTAATTTTTATAAATCAATACTCCTAGCCATATAATCATTCCCTAATTTTTATAAATCAATACTCCTAACCATTCATTTTCCTCGCCGACTACCGAATGACAGACTACATGAATACGATACTTCAAAATAGCGAATATATCCAAGTATTTTTCTTGTAAATATTTGTGTATATATATACCTTAATCAAATTTGTTCTAAAATATATCCTAGTAATAGTATTATTAATTTGTAAAATTATTGTTCAGTTCCTCACTAGGTTGATAATTTATATAATATTTTTTTATCATTAATTCATATTATTTAATATATACACACACACATATATATATATATACATACACATCCCTCTAGAATTTATAATTTTTTATGCATTTAATTATCTATACCCATTTTTCATATAATAACTACACATACATATATCCATGTATTTATGAATATACATATTTTAATGATTATTTATCCCCTTCATTCATTATTAAACTCTAATCAAATTCAAATTTAGTTATAATCTCGTCTTTTGTTTATATCCATGTAAATTTATGTGACTGCTTTTCTGTTTTTTGCCATTATCCATTTGTTCTATACATATGTATGTCTTATGGTTTGCACTATATCCTTACTCTTTGAGTAGCCACGTAGATGAAGCAATTGTGCAATTATTATTTATTCATTTCCAGTGAGACCTTAGTTTGTCTAGTAAATGAGTATATTGTATTTAATTTGTCTAGGAATTACATATACCTATATATATAAACGAGACCAAACCTTCCATTTCCATTTAGTACAGCTATAAATCAAAAGTGGTCATGGTAATCTGACGCCCTTTTCATATTTTCTAGTCATGAAAGAAAATATGAATTGGATCGTCCATGGTTATTATGATCCGGAAACTTCATCTTTCAACATGTGATTGCAATATTGCACATAACTCACAGCTGGCCATTGCTGAGCTTATGTAATTTATTGTTATCTCATAATTTGAAGATGTTTTTAGACAAATTTTCCACATTAGAAATAATGAATAAGATGCATCCTTTGTCTTGTATATTTATGCATACATATCTACATATGTCTAGCTATCCATTTGTTTTCATATAGATAATATATGTTTATTTTCTTTAGAGGAAGACTCAAAGATTTTTAGTTCCAAAAGTAATTTTAGATTAGACTACGACATGAGCTAGCAACATCTACAGCAAATACAACAATCATAGATTAGACTACGACATGAACTGGCAACATATACATCAAATACAACAATCATCCAGTGGAGGAATCTTAGTGGATTCCTGAGCATGCACTTGCCACACACTCTGCCCTGGTTAACACTTATTATAGACAATATCATTGAATAAAATCCTACATTTGGCATAAAGGTCACCGAACTTTGAGGTATTACCCTTATGTAGACGTGTGAAGGTACTGAGTTGAGGTATCACATGATTGGCAGTTGGAATTTGGAATTGATAGTACACTTGGTATTGGGACTAGTGTAATTGTGTGAAGGTACTAAGTTGAAGTATCACATGATTGGCAGTTTTTATTGGTATTTGGAATTGATATGTGTGAAGGTCACAGAATTTAGGTATCACACAAGGATATTATTTGCTTTCCGTGTGCAAAGGTCACCGAGTTGAGGTATTGCATGAGGTTTTGGTATTGTGGAATTAGAATTTTATTTGTGATTGATATTTTGCAGTTGATATTTATTTTTGTGCAAAGGTACCGAGTTGAGGTATTGCACGTAGTTTCTTAGATATGCAAAGGTACCGAGTTTGAGGTATTGCATGTTTAGCAACTAAGGACAGTTGCCTTTCACTAGGGAGGAATGTCGGAATTAATGGAATTACTTGGAATATTTGGATTTTTTGGATTTATTTGGAATGATTTGTTTGATGCATGTAAGTGTAGATCAGTGGTGGCAGGGCTAGTGTGCAAGGCGTCCAAAGATCCACTAGGTTGCACGACGGCAAATAATTATTGGCGTGTGGTGCGTGGCGATTATTTATTGAGGCGAATAGCATTATTATTTTATGTGCACATTGATGTGCAGTAATCGTGCGAAGGTACTGAGTTGAGGTATCACACGATTGGCAGTTTTTATTGGTATTTGAAATTGATATGTGTGAAGGTCATCGAATTGAGGTATCACACAAGGATATTATTTGCTTTCCATGCAAAGGTCACCGAGTTGAGGTATTGCATGAGTTTTTGGTATTGTGGAATTGAAATTTTATTTGTTGTGATTGATATTTATTTTCATGCAAAGGTACCGAGTTGAGGTATTGCACGTAGTTGCTTAGATATGCAAAGGTATCGAGTTTGAGGTATTGCATGTTTAGCAACTGAGGACAGTTGCCTTTTACCAGGGAGGACTGTTGGAATTAATGGAATTACTTGGAATATTTGGATTTTTTGGATTTATTTGGAATGATTTGTTTGATGCATGTGAGCGTAGATCAGTGGGGCAGGGCTAGTGTGGAAGGCATGCAAGGATCCACTGGGTTGCGTGACGACAGGGATAATTATTGACGTGTGGCCTCTGGCGATTATTTATTGAGGGTGAATAGCATTATTATTTTGTGCGCACATTGATCAATGTGCAATATTTTGTAAAGCTTAGGATTTATTCATTAGTTAACATTACCAGTGTTCACATTATTATTTTGTGTGCAAGCTTAGGATTTATTCATTAGTTGAACATTAGCAGTGTTCACATTATTTTGAGTGCAAAGCCCAAAAGTGGAAGACACATATATTTTTGGCTCTTGCTTTTTGCTCCAAGGAAATATACTTAGGATTTATTCATTAGTTGAACATTAGCAGTGTTCACATTAGCAGTGTTCACATTATTTTGAGTGCAAAGCCCAAAAGTGGAAGACACATATTTTTGGCTCTTGCTTTTTGCTCCAAGGAAATATACTATAAATATATCATGGGAGGACGTGAGCCTCTCCCATGATGGGGGAGATTCAATCCAATGCGTCGCACTCTTCTATTTTGGGTGTTCATGTTTTTATGCTTTATGTGTTTTATTTATTTTTATCCTAAGGCTCACTCATGCTTCCAACAATATGGTGATAGGGAAAATAAGTTGAGGAAGTAAATTGAGTGCCATTTGCATAGAGCCGAAATCAAGGAAGTCGCATCAATCATGGTTGGGATTGATGGATTGATGCTTCAGCATTTCATCTCGGGGATGAAGCCAAGGATAAGGCAAATGGTGAAATATGAAGGTGCTGAAAGCTTAGTAGCGGCCTTAAGGATAGCCATACTCTAAGAATCAAGTCTTGAGGAGGAGCATGCAGATTAACCAAAGCCTCAGGCATTACCACTCTTGCTCACATGTATGGTTACATATCAGATATCCTAATGATCTCAAAATGGTCACCTCTAATGAAGCACAACCAAGCATAGCTACCTCCAATGCACTTGATGTGGTGGTCTCTCAACTCATAGCAAGGATGGGCTTGACCTTTTGCAATCTTGCGAAAGAAGGCCATTCCTAGTACAAGTAGATCTAGGAAACATGGTAAGAAATCATGGCTCTCTTGATCTTTCTCGCATTACTTGCTATGGATGCCAAGAGAGGGGACATTATTAGAGGGATTGTCCTAATAAGGCTTCATCTTTATCAAACCCAATGAATCTAATTAATGCTACCAAGGAAGATTTTGATGATAAAGGTGTGAGTGTTGTTGATGTCTGTGCTCAAGAGAAGAGATCCAAGGAGGAAAAGGGAGTGGAAGAGGATAAACCTCTTCGAAAAAGCAAAAAATGAAGGAAAAGGGTGAAAGCAACAAGGCTAGGAGAAGAAGAAGACACTTAGGAATCTCTGATTTCAGTCTCTCCAAAGGTCAGGATTCTTGCTCTATTTTGGATGACATGGGAATGTAGAAGGCCAACATCACATATGGGCAATTAGTTGCATTGGCTCCTTCATTGAGAATGGAGTTGAGAAGTGGCATCAATGCTAGGAGGAGAAAGCGGGATGTGCCAACTTAGCTAGTGGAAGCCTATTCTCTTCAAGTTGATGTGGTATGTAATGGTTTGCTTCTTGTGAAGAATGTTCTTGCTGATGGTGGTTCTAAGTCAATGTCATTTCTGAAGGATTGAAGGATTGATGGAAACTTTGGGACTTAAGAATAATCGCAAATCTAATGTCATATTAGGAATGGAAAATAAGGCTAGTGTGAAGCTTGAAGGTGTTATTACTAATGTGGTGGTTTCTGTCATGGGAGTGTCAACTTATTTGGATTTCTAAATCATGAAGAGATCTCAAATATATTATCCCATGCTTCTTGGAAGGACTTGGTTAAAAAGGGTTCATGCAAGGGAATCTTGGAGTGAAGGGTACATAAAAATTGGTAAGCATCCACATAAAAAGGAGTGTTATTGTTTCCAATAGTTAGCAGAGTGAAGAAGTTGTTGAATATGACTATTCTTTAGCTTATACTAGTGAGAGTGAGTTTCATACTAAGTTGGATGAAGCTACTGAGGTGGAATTTCATTCGTTTGATGTGATTCTAAAGGTAGGACCTCCAAATGATAGACATAGTCTATCTAATGCAAAGATTGAGGAATGACTTTAACCCAAGAGATGAGCTCACCACTAATGAAAGGGAAAATTTCATCTCTCTTTTTCATCATTATGCTTATCTTTTTGTAGTAGATTACAAGAATCTTAGGCAAGTGACCATGGTGGAACACCAACTGGATTTGGTGGATGGGCCTCAACCAGTATGACAACGACCCTACCCCATGAACCCTAACTTCTCATGAGTGGTAAAGCAAGAAATTGACAAGCTTCTTCAAAAGCAGGTTTTTTTTCTCTTGTGGAAGAGTTTCATTGGGTTTCTCCAATTGTAATCTCACCAAAGAAGAATGGAAACTAAGGGTATGTGTGGATTTTAAAAAGTTAACACTAGTTTGGTAATATGACATAAATATGTCCCAGGACATAAAAATGTCCCGTCAAATGACCATATTGGAAGAATTTTTATGAGCTATGGGTAGCTAGATTTCATACGCTATCTTCATCATGTCCTTTACTATGACTTAAATTTGATCAAAAAAATGTGCTATGGTTAAATTTTGTTGGATAAATGTAATCCCAACTCCTTAGTCCAATTTAATATGTGGTTGTTAGGCTAGTGGTCAGTGGTTGGTGCATGTTGTTCATGTAACTCATGCAACTAAAAATAGGGTAGAGGAGTCTCTAAATAAGGTACAAGTCGTGATCAAGTGGTTATGTAAGTTTGGTTCATGTCTAATTATAATTAGTGTCTTCTTGTGTTAATCTCATATCAATTTTCTGCATATACCAATTTTTGTCCCTCATATTCATGATATTTTGTACAATCTTTGATCCACTTTGAGTATGTTTTGATCAATATTCATAGCTTAATTATCATATCCAACGTTTGGTATCAGAGCTTGACCCAATTAGGTTTAGTTTATTAGTAAAAACCCTAATCAATTTCTTAATCACCATATCCAGTTTTTCTCTGTTTGAACCACATGCTGAAGTTTGCTTCCATGCTTGCACCTGAGGTGATGATACCTTGAAATTATGATATAGCCTTCTTGCCTTGGTCCCACGCATCCCCTACAACGAAGCTCACATGCCAATTTCAACGCAACTCAGCGAATTCGCCATCGCCATCAGCGCAGGTCGTTTTCTGCTAATTTGAACAATTCGTCGTCGTCGCTACAAATTGGCCTAATTTCTCTGAGTTGATTCAAGTACATCAAGTGAATATTCAGCATATCAAATCTTGGAGCATATGGTCCACTGTAGCTGCTGTACGAAGACGTTTTCCAGTTGCCTCTTTTTTGCAGTTTTTGCTCCAACAACATGGTGATACTTATCTTGATTTCTATTGATGATATTTTTATTATTTGGGCTTAAATCATCTATATGAGCAAGATTTAAAAATAAAGTATCATATTTCATCATCATGAGTTCCAAATTTCCCGACAAATTCAACGGAACTGGGTTTCATACCTGGCAAATCAAGGTGAAGGGCTACCTCATGAAGAAAAATCTGTGGAGTACGGTCAAGCCACTTACTAATGATGAAGCAGGTATTTCTGCTCTGCAGTTCCGAGAGCTACAACGGCTGCACTTCAAGAAAAAGATGAATAAGCACTTAGTATTATCATTACTGCTTTAGAAGATGATTTTATTCATTATATTGATGATGTTGAGTCAGCTATGGAAGCTTGGGAATTATTAGAACGTACTTTTGGTGCAAAGGCAAAGCATTCTAAGATCAGTTTGAAGATGCAACTCTTTGATCTAACCATGGAGAGTAATGAAAATTTAGCAGCTTTGATTAACAGGTTGAAGAGCTTAATGACACAATTGGTTTATGTTAAGTCTCCTGTTCCTGAAGAAGATGCTATTGCTATCCTGCTTAAAAGTTTACCTTCAAGCTTTAGGCAAATTGTGACGGTACTTAAAGAGAAGGAGCCAGTCCCTTCTTTGGAAAGTATCATAAATTCTTTGCAAGAAGAAGACAAGAAGATTACAAAGGATGTGATAGATCCTTATGCATATACTATTACTACAACATCAGCAAAGAAGAAGTATACTATTTGTGGTCGTACAAATCATCTTACTAAGGATTGTTTCTCCAAACATCAGTATTGTGGAAAGACGAATCATCCATCCTCAAAGTGCTACAAAAAAGATCAAAAGCTAGCAAAGGCACATGTGGTTGAAGAAGTCAACCAACAAGAAGAAACAAATCTTTGTTCTAGTCTTAGTATAAAAGATGTAGATGATGAGTATGCTTTTTAGATTATGTCATGTATGTGGTTGAGTCAAGACTTATGTTGTTCCAACTTGACGAGTTGTAGAGGAGAATACACTACCCTATGTTGTTGTTCAGGGGGGACTCTTACTCATTGTGTCAAGGAGGTATGTTAGTCTTGTTCATGTTCTTGTAAGAAGTTGGTCTTAAGGGGGGATTGTTGGATAAATGTAATCCCAACTCCTTAGTCCAATTTAATATGTGGTTGTTAGGCTAGTGGTCAGTGGTTGGTGTGTAAATCCTACAAATGGTTGGTGCATGTTGTTCATGCAACTCATGCAACTAAAAATAGGATAGAGGAGTCTCTAAATAAGGTACAAGTTGTGATCAAGTGGTTATGTAAGTTTGGTTCATGTCTAATTATAATTAGTGTCTTCTTGTGTTAATCTCATATCAATTTTGTGCATACACCAGTTTTTGTCCCTCATATTCATGATGTTTTGTACAATCTTTGATCCACCTTGAGTATGTTTTGATCAATCTTCATAGCTTAATTATCATATCCAACAAATTTAATGCCTTTATATAGAATACAATGAATATTTTCTTCATCCTAAATTTCAGGTGCAAAAAACAACACCTATATTTTGACCCTTTTTTTCTCTTTTTCTCATCGCCAAACAAGGAAAAAGTGACCTCTAGTTTACGAGTTTTTATGAAAAATGGGCATCCTTAAGTGAACATTTTTAGATATGCATGGGTTTGTCTTTACATGACAAAGATTGTAGAAGTTTTTTCTAAGGCTTAAATCATCATAATCTGAGGGTTTTATTCTCATTTTTGGGGGAAATGTAAACAAGGAATAATTGTATGGGTTCCTAGAGAGAGTTCTTTTATAAATGTGACTTATATGTAGTCCATTAAAATTTAAGATGTACCTGGTTATAAATGGATATATACAATATTGATGATACATTTCCACACTTGTAGAGCAATGTAAGATTGTTATATGTGATATACATGTTTTTAGCAATGTAAAATTAGCAATTCAACCTTTATACACACCATTTCAACCCTTACTATGGTCTTTGAATGCTTATTTTTGCATTTGTGTTATATTTCTTTGCAAGAAACTTAAATTTCAAGTCATAGAGGTTATTTACGTATACAAAATGTAGGTTTCATATGTATATATGTTTGAGCAAACCTTACCTTTGTTAGCAGTAATATACATATATATTTCAAATTTTAAAGAGAATTAGATGAGTTTTAGTGTCATAATCTCAACTTACATTTGTTGTCTACCATAGTAATGTGCTTAAACAAATTGTTATCCATGAAGGTAGATTTTGTTTAAGAGCTATATGTTGAATTTATATATAAAGTAAAAACTACATGAGCCAAAACAACAACTACTTAAGTCTTGAGAAAAAAATGGATGCCTTGTTTTAACTTTGTGTGTGAAATTATTTTTCCTATATTCTTTAACATGTGTATAGTACACAACTTGAAGGAATTTTTCATTGGATAAAGGTTCACACCATAAAAAAAGGTTTTTCCAACCCTCAAAAAGACATTTTTATGTCCTGTTATGTTACCAATGTGGTGTTAAATGCACTAACTAATAAGGATCACTATCATATTCCATTTAGTGATCAAATTCTTGATGAGTTGCTCAACCTTAGCACAGCAAGGCCTGCATCATCACAGCAGCAGTAGCAGCACAGAGATTCAAGCCTGCGAACGTTTCTTGACGAGGTGAGTCTTCTTGGTTGCATGTCTTTCCGTGTGCGTGCATGCGTGCGCGTGTGCGCGGTACGCCCTCTTGCAGGTGAATCCCATTTTCTGATGCTGTTTGATCATGAGGGGTAGTTCAAGGACATACTGATTTTTAATAGTATTGTGCCGGTGGCTAGACATCTTTACTTTTCTGAGTGCATGCATGCGCGTGTGCGCGTGCCTGTGCGGTGAATCCCATTTTCTGATGTTGTTTGATCATGAGGGGTAGTTCAAGGACATACTGATTTTTAATAGTATTGTGCCGGTGGCTAGACATCTCTGCTTTTCTGAGTGCATGCACGCGCGTGTGCCTGTGCCTGTGCGGTGAATCCCATTTTCTGATGCTGTTTGATCATGAGGGGTAGTTCAAGGACATAATACTGATTTTTAATAGTATTGTGCTGGTGGCTAGACATCTCTGCTTTTTTGAGTGCTACGGCAGCTGGGGGAAGGAACTGCAGTGCTGTATTGCAGGCCATTGACATAAGTACAATTTACATTTCATTATGCACATCACTTAAGCGTGGGCGTATGCAGCGAAAGCTTGAATCTGTGTGTGTGTGTGTGTGTGTGTGTGTGTGAGAGAGAGAGAGAGAGAGAGAGAGAGAGAGAGAGATTGAGAGAGAGAGAGAGAGAGAGAGATTGAGAGAGATTGAGAGAGATTCTGGTTTAGGAGCACTATGAAAGGTAGCATCCTTCCGCAGCAACAAGAGAAGCCCAGTCGTTGGTGGTAAGCTTCTTTGATACTTGATACTGATGCCTGAAATGGTCATATGACTCTAATCCTATCATGATCAGGGACATGGTTTTCTGTCAGGTGTAGTAGCATGGCACTCAAACCAAAGCTCTCCTACCTTGTGAGGAATGTGAACTTCAGAATTCAAGCTCATGGAGGAATGAGCAGGTAGCAGTACGCCTGGTAAAGGTTTGTTCCGTTTTGGTACACATGCTGTGTTTCATCGTGTTGTGTGTGTAGTGCTGCTAATATGACACAGATT